>NC_056731.1:1530716389-1531041389 GCF_019279795.1 Protopterus annectens
TTCCAAATCAAAACTTAAAAACAATTTCTCAAAATTGAAGAGATGGTGAATTGCACTTGACCACTATGAAACTGACATCATTTTGAAACCTAGGATGCTTGATTCAATAAACCCTACACAGCTCACTAAAACCATGTGTGCATAGCAGCATGGCACATGCACAGTATTGAGGCCGATTTGTATTCAGTAAGTTGCTCTACAAATCGTGTAGAGCCACGCTAACCTAGTAAACATCATGGCATGCTAATTGCAGCATAAGCAGCTGAATTGTATGCTGATCAACGAATCCAAGATGGAAGAGCTATTCAACAAGCTATAAAGAAATGAATTATGCTCAGTGCAGGTTTTGGCCTTGAATTACAAAACCTATTGGAATACAGCCACAGAAACTACTCTACACAGAAATAATGTTAGGTGCTGCTACTGCTCTTCTGAGTATATACATACAACAGGCCCAAGTCTATGCTGCTGCTGATGATAATAATTAACCTCAGCCAAGAAGGACAAGGGTGTTTAGACCCTGTTTAACTTGTCATGGTCTGCATGAGGTGGAAAAAGTGGAGCACTACAGGGTAGACAGAGACACACTACAGAAACTCTACAACCTCTGTCATCTTCAACTGAGAGCTAGGGCAAACCAAGGAGAACCAATACCTGTGGAGATTAAGGTATGTGTAGCACTTAGAATATTAGCTACACATACCTTCCAGAGACCAAGAGGAAAAATGCAGAGGGTGTCACAGGCATCAGCATCCAGGATTCTACATCAGTTCATGAATGCTATGTTACAGGATGCCAGTGACTACATACATTTTTCCTGTACCCTCAAGGACAGAGCTACAACTATGCAGAATTTTTTCCCCATAGCACACTTCCCTGAAGTCCTGAGTGTCATAGACTGCATGCCCACTGAGATCAAAACATCACCCTGAGAACAGGGAAGGGTGTACAAAAACAGAAAGGGCTTCTACACCGTTAACTTCCAGGTCATGTGTAATGCTAAGGGAATCATCCTGGATGTGTGTGCTGGCAATTCCAGCAGTTACTATGACTCCCATATCTGGCACCATACCTCTCAACCGTACCTAATTCCTCAATATTTACTGATTTTGAGGGTAAAGTAATGGTGTGCCACAAATTTCTGAGTGGCCCCTTCAATTCACGATTTTTTTGATTATTATTTATTTAGTTTCTTACAGCTTTAAATGAATGGCTTACATCATCACACGTCAGGGGGTGCACGTGATGACATCTGCTTTGTGAGGCAAAGTGCCTGTCCAACAACTCTGTGGGAGTGAGAGACTCTTCTTGGACCATTATTCTATTAATTGGAAGTTGGAATACCAGAAGCAGCAGAGAGTGAGCGAAGAAGAGTAGTCCTGAGCTTTACCAGAAAGGCTCATCCAGACTCTGCTACACTTTGCTGTGAAGGAAAGGTTAGTTTGCTTTTATTTTTTGTATTACTGTATTGCCTTTCTATATTTTGAATACTGTAGTTTGTTTTCTTTACCTTGTGTTTTGCTTGCATTCTGTTTTAACAGCATATTAAAACTTCAAAAGAGACCACAGCTCACCCTGTTCTGAGTCAGGCAGAATTTGTTCCCGCACTCCCACCCACTTAACTTGTTTTGTTAAATACCACTGTCTTTCTAGTTGCCCGCCTCTTATGCTAATCTGACCATATATCTCATTTCTCTCTACTTTCACTGGCTTATGTGAGTAATCACAAAATCATCATTTTTGACATCCCACCCCTTCAATTATTTAAATTTATTGGCCATCCTACAGTATTTCATAGTACCAAAATACAAAAGTGACCACCCCTTTCAATCCATCTTGCTGTTTTAAAAATAGTAACTCTCCACTAAACCTTAACTTTTTAAACAGGTAAAACTCAAGTTACCTACTTTCACATCTAACTTCTCTAGTGCACACTGCAGAGTGCATTCTTTTCAATCTTACCTTTAAGCATCCCTGTGACTAGCACTTTCTCTAATACCTGCTGGAAAACACTAGGAAGCCTTAAACTCATACAAACACTGAACTCTCCTTGTTAACAAGGAGAAATTAATAGTAGGCACTAAACAGCCTATAATTGCAAAGTACCTTGCTAAGGAAACAGCTCCTATACTTTACAAAGAAAAAAAAAGCCCCAAACCAGGCATGTCCAAGGGTCAGCTTTCGGTGATTTCTCCTGTCCACCTGGTGAATCTGGGCATACTGGGGAAATGCAGCAAATGCCTCATGTACACAGACAACCCTCTCCTCCTACCACCCAACACTACAACCTGTGAGAGATGCACTTACATAGCCAAAATGGAAGCAAAGCTCTCTCCACCCAAGATTGTGCTAAACAGTCAAGAGGAGAAGGTTAACACCCACACTACACCTCAAGCAACACATAGCCCTTCTAAACCCGCACCACCAACACCCACATATAGCAACACTAAATCCACATATGCAGAGGCCCTTAACTGTAACCTGCCCAAGCAACAAAGACCTCTGAAGCTGAAACGCAAACAAACACCAATCACAACCAATGTGTCACATAGTTCACAACACCAGTGTGCCACCCAGCAACAGCCCCTAAGGCAAGACAATGTACCTAACACTTTAGTCATAGGTGACTCTATAGTCCGGCACACTGATGTCCCTCTCACCAGGTTGAATCAGGAGAAAATTACAGTCAGCTGCCTGTCGGGTGCCAGGATCCGCCACATAACGCATGCACTCAAGTCACTCTACAACAAGTACAAATATGACTCTGTCATTGTCCATGTTGGAGTGAATGACTTGAGACGTACCTCCCTGGACTACATGAAAGAGACATGGAAGAGCTCTCGGATCATGTGGCCCAGGCAGGTATGACCCTAGCCCTGAGTAGCATCCTGCCTTCGCCCAGAATGATACCACAATATAAGGATAAAATGATTGACTTCAACAATTGGCTAAGCTTATGGTGTCATTCAAAGGGGATCCAGTATCTGTCTGCCTGGGGCGACATGATTGACAGACCACGATGCTTTGCCAGAGATGGTCTGCACCTGTCGCCCTGGGATTCAGGTTACTGGCTAAGGCTCTTGCCACCCCTATAGTGCCTTTTTAGGCAAACTTCAAAGGACAAAACCACCACCGTAACAGGTACAAGCATGCAAAATCTGAAGGTAATGCTACTCAATGCTAGAAGTCTAAACCTCAAAATGCACTCTCTCGAGGCACTCCTAAAAATGGAGAACATCGATATCTGTGCAGTAACTGAGACCTGGTTCAAGGCTCCAGAGAACACCCCTGCAATACCAGGCTACAACTCTTACCACACTTTCGGCCACCAAACCAGGACCGAAACACTAAAGGTGGAGGAGTGTCAATATTCACCAAGGATATTTACACCACCAGGCTAGTTGGCCAACACAATGTGTCTGAAATTCTCCAAGTGCAACTAACACTAGGTAAGACTGCAATCCAAATTGTAGCTTGCTACAGATCCCCTACCATACCCCAAGATTCTCACTACACCTTTCTAAACATACTGGAAAATATTAAGATAGAACCAAACACCCTAATACTGGGTGATTTTAACTACCCTGCCATTAACTGGGAAAACTACTCATGTCCCAACACCTTTGCACGGTTCTTGGAATTCATAAATTCCAACGCCCTGGATCAACTAATCCATAGTCCCACCAGGGCTCCAATATCCTAGACCTGGTCATTACCAACATGGGAAATCAATGCTCCATACCTATGGTCACCCCTCGTTAGTCAGGTCTGACCATAAGCTAATCACCCTTAACATCCACATCCCACCCCACCCCCAGTAAAGAAACCACCATAAAAACTTCTCCAAAGCCAACTTCATGCTACTCAAGTCAGAAGTGACAAACTTCATGACACCCATGCAGATGGGAACTGAAAGTTCAACTGCTGAATCCTACACTAAGGCACTGTACGAGCACATCCACTCATGCATGAATCGTGCCATCCCAAATAGAACCAAAATGCTCTCATCCAAAAAAAGGAAGCCAATCTGGTGGTCCCCTGCCATAAACAAACTTTACAACAAAAGGAAGAAACTTTTGCAGAAAAGAGGAAAATCCCAGGATGCAAAAACCCCCTTACTAGCCTCAGTAAGAAACTGAGATGCCTCATAAAATCCTCCAAAGCTACTTACGAAAATAAAATTGCCAAAGATTCCAAAGGCAACCGCAAAGAATTCTATAACTATGTCAAGAATCTAAATGGCAATGCTCAGATCTGCTCTGAGCTAAAACAGAATGGCATTAAATATACTGATCCGAAGGATATTGCCAATATCCTGGCAGATCGATTCAATGCCAACTTCACCCCCCTCTCACCCCCTAAATGGCCCATCTCAATACCGGAAGATTGCCAAATTCCAGTAATAACGGCCACACAGGTACAAAACACACTCTCTAAAGCCAAGAATACAGCATCCATGGGACCAGATGACATCCCGGGCTGTGTACTACATGAACTACAATATGAACTGGCACCTCACCTAAGTGTCATGTTTAATCATAGCCTCACCTCAGGTTTCGTGCTCACTGAGTGGTGCAAAGCTACAGTTATCCCAATCCACAAGGGGGGATCCACCTTGGATCCCGGAAACTACCGTCCCATCAGTCTGACAAGCCTGATCTGCAAGGCCATGGAGCGTATTATCATGGAACTTATAAACAAAGACATTGGCAACCTTCAAACACTGGACCCCACCTAGTTTGGGTTTGTGAAGGGCCGATCTTGTCTCCTGAACCTGATTGACTTCTTTGAATCAGTTTCCAGAGCCATGGACAAGGGTAAGGTGGTCCACACAGCCTATCTAGACCTTGCCAAGGCCTTTGACACCATCCCCCACTCTGGAATCATAGATAAACTTACTAAGTTGGGCATTAATCCCTATGTCACCCAATGGGTTGCTAAATGGCTTACTGATAGAACCCACACTGTAAAAGTAGCCGACTCCAAATCCAGCTCCAGACAAGTGACAAGTGGAGTAACTCAGGGTTCAGTCCTGGAGCCGCTCTTGTTTGGTATCTACTTCTCTGAAGTACAGGTCAACACTAAGGGACTCTGGCTAACAAAGTTTGCAGATGACTGCAAACTGGGAGCCATTATTGAATCCGCAAATGATGTGGATACTCTACAAAAGGGCCTTACAGAAACAGATGCTTGGTGCCAGAGCCATGGGCTCAAGCTCAATGCCAAGAAATGTATTGTTATCCCCTTTGGGAAAAAACATGTATCCATGAATTACCATATAGGTGGCAGTACACTAAACACAGAAAGTGTGATAAGAGACTTAGGGGCACAGGTGGACAGTGGTCTCACCTTCGATAACCACATCGCCACAACAGTCAGGAAATCCTTCTATGTGGCACACCTCATCACGAAGGGCTTTTCATCCAGAAAAAGGAGGTCATTGTCCCACTGTACTCATCCCTCATTAGACCCATTATAGAATACAACGCCCCATTTGGTATGTACCTCTCAAGACATCTGCAACAACTGGAAAGGCCTCAGAAATACCTCACGAAAAGAATCACAGGCCTAAAGCAGATGCCCTACGCTGACCGCCTTAAAAAATTCCAGCTATACTCTGTCGCATATCGTCTACTCAGAGGCGATCTCTGCTTAACATACAAGGCCATGTCAAACCCAGAGCTGTTGGACATGCTACACTTAAAGAAATCCCAATCCCTCAGAGCTACACGCTCCAGGGATCTAAACCTTGTCATCACAATAAACAAAACATGCTGGAGGGATAGGTTCCTGACCCAGAGACTCCCCAGACTCTGGAATAGATTGCCCATACATGTCAAGCAGAGTGCCTCTTTGGACCTCTTCAAGAGGAAGCTTGACGATTGGATGGGAGAAAGGAAATTCACCCCAGGGATCACGTCAGTCGCCCTGCTAGACAGGGGTCCAGGAAAGTAAATAATGTGGGAAGAAATAGCCAGGGAATTGTTATGGTTAGGCTTGTATAGGCCCTAGGGCTGATAGCCTAGTACCAACCTATGAACCTATGAACCTATGAACCTATGTACATTATAAAATACGTTCTAACCATAGGATGACAAAATTTACCTCGACTTCTAGGTATGTAAAAAGGAATTAAAAAAAATGCATATGTATGCCACCCTAACAGAAACTGTTAACTGCAGCAAAGGAATCAGAAATGATTCTGCAGTCTGATGCAACTTGCACACTTCTTTAATGTTTAAAAATAGTTAACAGGTAGCACTGTAGCAGGACTTTCGTATGAATGATGTGATGTGTGAGTGTGAATGTGATTTGTGATGTGATCATTAGCAAAGTCAAACTATCAAATCTATACAGTAGGTAAAGCTGGCATAAATTTGGTGAGAATGAAGTGGTTGGTTGGCTGGGTGGCCTAACGGTTAAGATGTTTGCCTTACAAACACAAGGTATAGGGTTGGAGTCTCACAAGGGATAATTGGATAGGCTTAAAATGGCTTGCAAGGGCAATTAGCTTAGTACAAACCTATGAACTATGATAGGGCATTGATTAAATTGGACTGAAGTTCCACACCAACAAAATGTCTTGCTGTTGTCATTTGTCACAATACTTTTACTAGAACTACTGCCTCAGTGCCTTGAAAACTGTTGATGTAGTCTGGCAGTCAGTCAGTCAGTACAGAGTAGGGCCACACACATCGCTAGTTCTGAGTTTGAATCCCACAGTTTCCATTTCCCAGAGGAGCCTGAGAAGTGAGTACATTTTAATTAGGCAGTGCTTCTCCTGAAATGTGTGTGTCTGCAAAGGGCTGAATATATTTTGATGGAAATGTGGGGGCAAAATCCAAAATTAATGAACAAGGAATATGAACATCCCACAGCATTTTGTTGAAAAAATGTATTGGCTTGTATAAAGCAAAGTCCTGGACGACTCATTATTGTGGGGAAAACTGTCAGCTCGGCAAGTATTTCATGAAGTAAACAAATATCCATGTACTACATCTTGTTTTGAATTTAGTTTTGAGTTGGAATCCATACATCATTGAACATTGGGAAATCACAAGCATTTTGTTAAGCAAACAATTTCAAAATTCACAAATATGCCTAGTAACAGGAGTAGAATTATGAACATTCGGAACCTGGGAGACAGCTGAGGAGCCTTTGTGTGATTAATAACCTGCTAGTTCTACTGCCACTATTCAGAGACCATACCTGTACAACAACTGTGCTTATAGGGTTCGCTGGTAAGGTGTCTGTGGGAATGATTGTCTTTCTGGACTTGTATGATGGGAACAGCATAGGAGTCCATAGTCCAGTTCGAAATGTCACTTCTGGAATTGACAGAATGAGGGTTAGCTCCTACTAGGACTGTCTGTTTTTTTCAAAGCTGCTGTCAGTGAAATCGGATGTAAGTTTTCCATGGGCGTCTTCCTTTTCAGCAAAGTTAAAGGTAAGCACAGACTGATATTATTATCTGGTGTCCCTTGTCCAGAGTTGAAGGGTGATGTATGCTGTTTAATTGGACTGCAGACTACACACTCTCTTCTCTTCCAACCAAGCCCCTGAAAGATATTTTTTCAATGGTTATCTAACTTCAGCACCCAGGCCATATGAGTCAGTCAGTGTTTTCTGGTAGCTGAAGTTAGATAACCATTGAAAAAATATCTTTCAGGGGCTTGGTTGGAAGAGAAGAGAGTGTGTAGTGTTGTAGTGGGGTTGCCCATTATCTGTACAAGTTTCTATACACTGCTGAGAAGGGAGCCGATTTCATGGTATCCGACTGCACAACTGGTGTGGTCAAAGAGGGATAGCACTGCTGTGGGTACTGAACATTGAGAGCCTTGAGAAAGAAAATAACCCTTTTATGATTTATTTTGAAGGCTGGAATTCAAACTAGTGCAGCGCGAGACTACGGTTGATATTTTTTCTTTGGAATATTTAGTTTACAACTTAATTTTCCAGTCATTTTAAATAGTAAACTTGTTGAAACTGTTCATTCCGTTCTGTGTAGAATAACGAGGTAATCGCCTTAAGGCCAGTAGGTGTTAGGTATTCTGTGGCCTGAGGTGTTAGAATAGGAGCAGTACTTGAAGAGTTACAAACAGGTGAAAGCTGAGCTCAAAAGTAAGCAGCGAGAGACACTGGAAAGCCAAATTAGTTTTCCATAAATAAATTTTAAGCATGTTTTAATGCTAAACCAGAGCTGTTTGCATGGTAGACTCTTGTGACTTTGAGTGTTACATCTTTTGTTGTTCTTCTGGTCTTGGTTTTATTTTACAAATTTACAGAAGCGTCAGATTTGTTGTAAACTATGTTAACAGAAACTTCTTTTGAAATTAACCTTGACGACTATATTGGTGGAGTTTTTCTGCAGCAGTAGTCATAAGCACAAGGTAGCGAACTGTGCATAAATCATCTTGATTAACTGTGATTTTAATACAACCTTTGTTAATCCAATTTATAGTAAGTGTTACCATTTGATACTGTCTTCTGCTTTGTTTTAGTTGTAATCATACCTCTCAAACTCTCTGAGCAAGAAATCTGAACAAAGCCAAAAGTAATGGTGGGACAAAGTCCCAAAAATAGGGACAGATTTTAAATATTGCTCCAGCTCCTGTAAACTCAGATAGTTGCTAGAATAACAGGCTTTGCTATTATGTATTTTCTAACGGATATGAAGTCTGAAACTCAAATGACTGCCATTATTTATTATTATTCAGTGACTTCAATCTTGATGTTGGTATCCCACAATTCCATTCAAGTGGACGGGGTTACATGATTATGTATGCAAATTTTATGTTAATCAGCATCCTGATTTTTGGCCAGTTGTACCTACTTTTCATGGGCCTTTGTCCAGATTTTTGATGATTCCAGGTTGAGAGGTATGTCTGGCACAACTCTCAACTCTACCAGAGATTTTCTGAGGGGATATCCCACAGGGTCATTTATTGGGTGATGCAGAGTATGCACTTCAACCATGACTGATGATGCCCATCAGAAATGCACACACACACACACACACACACACACACACACACACACACACACACACACACACACACACACACACACACACACAGAAGAAAGTTATAAGGAGGAATACGCTCAATCAAGAAATATCACAGTGTTTTTTTTTGGATTGCTGGTGGCTAGTACATCGGGGGCCCTGTAGTACAATCACAGTACTTGTGCTGAAATTTTCACTGTCTGTGCTATCCTTCACAATACTGTCCTAAGAAAACAGCTTGAACAGGAACACCAAGGGGAAGGGGCACACATCCCACCATCACTGGCAAGGTCACTACAGCCACATGCAGGTGAGGACTTAGAGGGGGAACCATCAGCCACTGTGGGTATGGGTAGATGTAGATGTGCATAATGTGCTCTCACCCTGGCCAAGAGACAACTGATAACATGCATGCTGACCACCTAAGGGGTACAACTTTCATCCTATGCACATACATACAGTAAAATGGATGCAAGGCAATGCTCACAATCTTTTCTTACCCATGTAATGGATGCGTACTGCTAGCATCACACAGAGTTAGCCATGAATTAAAACACTTGTAGCTGCAGGACCACCAAGGTATGTGTTGAACCTGGAACTGGAAAATAAATGGGTGAGAACATAAATGACTGGCAGATCCTTGCATACTGTTACTTATTAATGTACCTAGGTAGAAGGTGTGACATTAATAGGTTACAGGACTGACTTATGTCAATAGATGTCTGCTCTTTATCAGCTACTAGGCCTAATGCATCAAAGATACACACAATACAAAAACCCATATGAAAGCATATTTTCAAAAAAAAAAAATCACAAACCCATATGTACTAAGCACTCAGTCAGCAATGCACCCTATGCATCAGAAAAAAAGGACTTTTGTATCCCTAAATCCAAAAGATAGAGACAATGAGATGGCACATTTATAATCATTTGCACAGGGTGTTGTTTAGGGGGGAGGGAGGAAGCCAAGACTGACACAAAAAGTAGTGATTGCGTGTGAATAAAAAGACAGGCAGGCAGAAATTTAGATAATTACCAAACAGCCAGTGAGACAGAATGAGCTGCAAGCCTCATGAATGACTCGTGTATCTGTTATGTATGTGTGCCTGTATAGGCACTTGAGGTGAAACGTGTGTGAGTGTTTGGAAGAACACAGCCAAGCTCTGTGCTAGCTCTACATTCTGGCATATTGGACAGGTGTGAGCCATGCATGGTAGAGTTAACAGTTCATCGTTGTCACCCCTGACTGTGAGAACTGGTAGAACTGGCTCTGCTAGGAGTTTCAGTGGCACATCCATACCCATGGTCAGATGCGCTGGTGCTACCTGAATGTGACTGATGTCTGCTGGATGAGCTCTCCTCATGAGTATGTCCAGAACCACAACCCTGTGGCCTACCATGCCTGGATGTAGACACCTCAACCACTACTGGAACAATAGAAGTATTGCCACTATGGAAGTGTGATTGGGCACAGCCACATTGGCTAACAGTAGATGATGCTGCTGACCTACATCCACATGGATGCTATCCCCTTACCAGAAAATGTTCCATCACAGACACTGTCTGTTCATCTGATCCATTGACTTGCCCACACAGCAGAGAAAATCACACACATCAGCCTGTGCCACATCTACAACCCTAAGCATGTTCTCAGAGGCCCTAGTGAAACGTGCCTGTGCCTCCATGACAGCCCTAAACACACATTGAGTGGCATGTAATGACATACCAGGATCAGGTGGGAGGTGGATGGCAGGCATCCTCCAAGCATGCCTAACAACCACCCTCCATGGCACCTCACCCACACTTTGGCTTTGGCCAGAATCGACTGGAACTGAAGCCACAGTAACCATGCTACCCTGATTAAGTGTCTCACCCTCCACCTGTTCAGTATCTGAGGGTCCAATGGAATAGGTATGCATAGGCATACCGACTGTGTCTGATGGAAATCCAGGAGATGCCTGAAGTCAGCCTCAGTGACAAATTCAACCTCTGCACCCCTGACTGTGCCTCTGGCCACCATCATCCTCAGAGGCTATCCATACTCTGACATCAGGTGGCAAGAGTTTTACAGGATCATCTGTGATAATAAGTAACAAACACAGGAATGAAATTAATACTACATTAAATATTAAAACAATTTATATGATAACAAACTAACACTGGTCCCACTATCACAGATGGTACAGCAATACAGACACTTATTACACCCACCTCACACATACAGATAAATGCATATATCTAACAAATGGTCATTAATAAGCTAAAAAAAATTGCTTACCATGTGCAGATGACTCCACACTTTGCAGTGAGGATGGTCCTAGAAGGAATGAAGCAAGGGAAGGACAGCAAATCAACATCCCAATAGGAAGAATACTGCTCACTTGAGTGGGTTTGTATACTTGTTGAATGAGACAAGGTAAAGCTCTTGTCTTTGCGAAAAGACATTAATTCCATTTGTCATGATATTTTGTTATCTTTGGACAAAACATTTTTTGAGATGTGTTTGGGTGACAGTCAAGAAAAAAATTGGCTGCATTTGACAAATAAAATATGTGAACAGAAACTTAATAAAATAAAGAGGGACCTTAGGGATTATGATAATGGTACAGCCTTCTTTAAACCAACATGGCAACGTCAGGGGTCACATGTGCGGTTTCAAAACCAAGAAACAGCAGGAAAGGCAAGGGAAGAAGCTTAATTTAGCGATACAAGTAGGTATCAGAGTGATGTAAAGGATGAACAGGCTTTTCCAGCTTTACCCAAACCCAAAGATAACCAATACATGCAGTGGAATTTTTGTCTAAAGTGGACAACATTATAATAGAGAGTGCCAGTTCCATGAACAAGACTGGAACCAACATAAAGGAGGTAAACTTCAGGGACAATGGAGAAATAACAAAAGAACTAAATTGTATTAATTTAAATTGTGATACTTCCAGTATTGGCCTGAATTTAACTAATAATGTGCTGGATGATTATTTGTACATAGCTTTACAATGTAGTCTTAAATTTATTCCCACAGTGTTGCCTAGAATACAATGTTTTAAAATTGAAATTTTTAAACTGATTAGAAAAATGCATTTGTGGTATTATTTTCATGTTTATAATTTAGAACTGATAATTGTATGAGAACTTTAGTTAATGAAACATATGATAGTATTGATGAAATATCAAGTAGCAGTGAAATATCGGATGATTCTTTTGTTTCTTGTATGAGTGAATGTAATGCTTATTGTCTGATAGATACAACAGATGTCAAAGTGTCTAGCAAGTTTATACCACCATTTATACATGAAGGTATAAAAAGTTTCATTCTATGTTGGACTTTGAAATTGAAATGTTATGTAATAATTTTGATAAAATAAATATCCACTATAATTTAACTAAAAATGAATGGTTGGAAATTAAACAATTTTCTCAACTAAATAATTTTGTGATAAAACTGACTGACAAGGGTAATAAAATAGTTGTAATGCACCATTCTCAATATAGTACAATGTGTTATGAGCTGTTACAAGACAATGCAGTGTATAAAATTGTGACTTATTCTGATATAGAGGAAGCAAAAACAGAATATACTAATCTGATTAATAAAGGGCTTAGACTGGGATATTGGACAGAACGTGATGTTGAAAAGAAATTGTTAAGCGAAGACACTGAGTTAGCATACTTCTATTGTTTGCCGAAAGCACAAAGTTTGGTAGATCCACCAGGTAGGCCAATTGTGTCAGCTAGGAAATATTTTTTGTATAACTTAGGATTAGTACTGCATAAATGTTTATTAAAAGAAGTTGTTAACCTTCCTTCCTATATTAGAGATTCATTTGATTTTCTTCAAAATATTAAAGGGATTAGATGGAAAGAAACAATGTATTGGATAACAATTCATGTGAAGAACTTATATACTAACATAAAACATGTTAATGGGTTGGAAGCTCATAGCAGCTTCTTGGGTGACAGCCATTTAGCACATTATACTTTGGATTTAGTGAAATTTAGGTTGGAAAACATTTTTTTCTGCTTTCAAGATACTTTGTACCATCAATTACAAGGCACAGCGATGGGTGCCTCATTTGCATCTATGTATGCAAATCTGTTTATAGGGAGATTTGAAGATGAATATATATATATATATATATATATATATATATATATATATACATATACATATACTAATTAATTCTATAAGAAACATGTAAGATCCTATTTTAGATACATAGATTACTTGATTTTTCTCTGTGAGGGTGGTACAAATTTAGTGACAGATTTTATAGCACAATTACAAATTAACAGGTTCTCTATACAATTTGATGGACTAAGCTATGGAAGAGAAATTTCATTTCTTGATATCTCTTTAGAAGGTGTAGTGGGTGAGGAGATTAGGACAAGTTTATATAGGAAATTTGGGGTTGTTAATACATGATGGGCAATAGTTCACGCCTAACATATCTTGGATTCCTTACCTTATGGGGAATTCTTAAGGATTTCCAGAATTTGTAACATAGATTATAATTTTGAAGAAGAGTTTCAAGGTACTATAAAAATGTTTGAGGAAAGGAAATATGACAGACAAATAATTGAAAATAGTGTAAGGAGAATTAAAAAGTAAGATATGGTAGTAGAAATGAAAATGATGGATTAGCCCCTTATGGAGGGAATAGAGATTTTGTAAAGGGAATAGAGAAAATAACTTTTTTATAGTTATGACCTACAATATTTTGAGTGAGAATGTTAGAGAAGTAATTCAGTATTATTAGAAGTTCTTGTCCAGATTTTATGAGCTTAATGGATTGGTTAAACAAAATCTATGTTTTTCATTTTATAAAGGAAAGAGCTTAAAAGATATGTTAGTACACACAAAGTTTAAAAAGCCTGAAGAGAATTTATTATTACAAATTCACTTGAAAGGGATGAGACCATGTGGGAGGTGTATAGGATGTGAATTTATAGTGTCTACTTTTCCTAGAATAAATCAAATTAATTTTTAAACTATAGGCAATTATCAGTGCACCACAGAAAGGTTGATCTATGCAATTAAGTGCAATTGTGACAAATATTACATAGTTCAAGCTAAATGGATGTTTAAAAATAGGTTAACAGAACATTTAAGAGATATAAGGCAGGCTAAAATGTAAAGTCCTTTGGCTCAACACTTTAAACAATTTCATGACAGTAGTCCTATTGGTTTAAAAGCCACTATCTTGGAACAAATAATGGGGGATAGAAATAGTGAATCAGTTAGAAAGATGTTACTTTATAAGGAAACACTGTTTATTTTAAAACATGGCACTTTGATTCCACAGGGTCTGAATACAGACTGCTGTTGGAAATATGTAATTTAAATGAGTGTATTGTATCTTTAAAAGTTTTTATATTAATTGATGTTAATTGATTAATTAATGTTTTGATTGCCAACTGTGAGTATTTAAGACCTTGCTTTTTGTAAGTCAGTACTCCTTAAAGGCTTATGTTAAGCCGAGGCACTAGAGTGCTGTTTTTGATGTTATTGGTAGAATTACGTTTTATTAAATTTATTTTCCTGGCTTATACCTGAACGTTCATTGTTTTTTATATTTATCTGAAGTGTTGTTTGCAACTTTAACTGAAACTTGCCCGGCACGTCCATACACAGCCCATGTGTAATGAACAACTGTATCATATATGTCTATTAATTTAAAATCATTTTTTTTTTCTCTAAAAACTGCATTTTACCTGATTTTGGCCTAGCACTCAAGTGTGGGGTCATTTATTGCACTGTTGTGATTATTTTGCTGCTTGTGTATCTCTGCTACCTTTAAACTACAACAAAAAGAAAAGAAAATCTTGCTTTTTTCCCACTTTCTGAAAGTTAAGTAAGTTCAGTTACAGATTTGCTGTTCTGAACTGTTTGGAAGTTTCTAGAAGGCCAGTGCTTGCTTGGGCTAAAGGGAAGTCTCTGTGTTCACCAGTGGGAGTGGTTAACACTGAACAGCCTGCCTGTACCTGGAGGAGTGGTTACTACCTAGAAGCTATAGTTTTAGTGGCCATTTTGGGTCAATTCTAAACTCCTTGATCTCTCTCTCTTAAAACCCTACAACTCTCTTTTTGCGCGGTTTTGCGCACTGAGCAGTGTCGGGCAGTGCTGCCTAAACAGGTTTAAACTATTCCAGGCTCCACAAAGTCTGCTCTTCACTTTTTCCCTTAGAACTGTTCAAACTCTCTAAGTAATCACTCTATTCTCTTTCTAAGCCCTGCACTTGCTCAGCTCTTATAAGGAAACACTAACTAACTAAAGCACTACACCCTCCTTGACTTCTCATAAGTATTAGGCTCCCGATTGGTCCTTCCTGATCAAGTGAAAAATCAGTTCCCTTCCCTAATCTGATCAGTAAAAAAACAGTTCCCTATACTAATCTGGTATGTCCAAGGGTCAGTTTCAAGGTTACTCTCCAGTCCAGCTGGTGAATCTGGGAATTTTGAGGCAATGTTACAATTGCCTTATGCACACAGACAACCCTCTCCTCCTTCCAACAAACTCTAATACATGTGAGAGATGCAGTTACACAGCCAAACTGGAGGCAGAGCTCTCAACCCAAGACTGGCACAGTCAGTCAGGAGGAAAAGGTAACCACCCACACCACAAATCCAGTCTCACACAGACCTATTGCATCTGCATACCCAACACATAAACACACAAAAACATACTCGGAGGCTCTAAATAAAAATCTGCCTAAACAGCAAAGACCTCCTAAGCAGATATCCAAGCAACAGCCACCCCTCAACAATACCTACAAATCACATATCTCACAAAATCAGTGTGCCTCACAGTCACAGCCCTTAAGGCCAAACAACACACCAAATACACTTGTTATAGGGGACTCTAGTGTCCGGCACACTGCCGTCCTGCTCATCAGACTGAACAAGGAGAGGGTCACTGTAAGCTGCCTGTCAGGTGCCAGGATCCGCCACATAATGCAAGCACTCAGGTCACTCCAAAGCAAGTACAAGTATGACTCCGTCATTGTCCATGCTGGTGTGAATGACCTGAGACGTACCTCCCTGGACTACATGAAAAGAGACATAGAGGAGTTCTCTGACCATGTAGCCCAGGCTGGTATGACCCTGACCTTGAGTAGCATCTTGCCCTCACCAAGAATGATGCCACAGTGTAAAGACAAAATGATCAGTTTCAACAATTGACTAAAGTATTGGTGTCATTCAAAGGGGATCCAGTGTCTGTCAGCCTGGGATGACATGCTCGACAAGCCACGTTGCTTCACTAGGGATGGCTTGCACCTGTCACCCTTAGGCTTTCGTATACTGTCCAAGGCTCTTGCCATCCCCATAGTGCCTTTTTTAGGCAAGGCTCAAAGGGCAAACCCACCTCCATAGACAACCCAAGGATAAAAAAACTAAAGGTAATGCTACTCAATGCCAGAAGTCTAAACCTCAAGATGCATGCACTCAAGGCTCTCCTCAGTATGGAGAAAATCGATGTCTGTGCAGTAACAGAAACCTGGTTCAAGGCTCCTGAGAGCACCCCAGCACTACCAGGTTATAACTCATACTATGCGTTTCGGCCCCAAAACTCGGACTGAAGCACAAAAGGAGGGGGAGTATTTATATTCATCAAAGATACCTACACCTCCAGGTTAGTGGCACTGCACGAAGAATCGGGAACCATCCATGTGCAACTAACAGTGGGCAAAACTGCCTTTCAGTTTGTAGCCTGCTACAGAACACCCTCCCTATTACAGGAACTCCACTTGGCATTCCTGAGAACACTGGAGAATATGAAGGTCTCTCCAAACACTATGTTATTGGGTGACTTCAACTACCCAAACATTGACTGGGAAAACTACTCCAGCCCAAACACCCTCGCCCAACAGTTCCTTGAATTTATAAACTCTAACGCAATGGAACAACTGGTCACCACTCCCACAAGAGGGAACAATATATTGGACCTGGTCATCACCAACATGGGGACTCTATGTTCCACACCAGAGGTAAACCCCTCATTGGTAAGATCAGACCATAAACAAATTTCCCTGGACATCCATATCCCGTCCCCACCCCCAGCCAAGGAAATCAGTGTAAAGAATTTCTCAAAAGCCAACTTTGCACTTCTCAAGACTGAGGTGGAATCCTTCAAAGCCCCTGGGCCAGAGGATAATACAGCCCAATCCGCAGAATCCTTTACAAATGCATTCTATGAGCACCTGCAGGAATGTATGGATCATGCTATCCCAAATAAAACCAAGACTCACTCCTCCGAAAACAGGAGACCGGTCTGGTGGACCCCTGTCATAAATAAGCTATACAACAGAAGGAGGAAGCTACTACATGACAGAGCAAAATCCCAAAAAGGGGAAGGCATCTCTGATCAGTATTGGCAAGAAACTTCGATCCCTCATAAAATCATCAAAGGCCAGTTTCGAAAAAAAAATTGCCCTGGACACTAAAGATAATCACAAGGCCTTCTTTAGTTATGTCAGGAACATGGGCAGAAACTCCCAGATATGATCTGAATTGTTGCATAATGGTACAAAATATACTGAACCTACAGACATAGCCAACATCTTGGCAGACAGATTCAGCGCAAACTCCCCCCCTCTCCCCCCCAAAGGAGCAAATGCCTATCCCAACTGAATGTAACCTCCCTGATATCACAGATGCACAGATGAAAGCTGCCCTCTCCAAAGCACAAAACACAGCATCTATGGGACCGGATGGTGTCCCAGGCTGTGTCTTACACAAGCTCCAAGAAGAACTGAACCCTCACATTAAGTCACTGTTCAAACTTAGCCTTACTACAGGATATGTACCCAAAGATTGGCATACAGCTACAGTGGTCCCACTCCACAAAGGTGGTGCCACAATGGACCCCGGAAACTATCGCCCCATAAGCCTGACTAGTCTGTTCTGTAAAGCTATGGAGTGTATTATCATGGAACTCATAAACAAAGACATTGGGAACCTCCAGACACTGGACCCTACCAAATTCGGCTTTGTTAAGGGCAGATCTTGCCTCTTAAACCTAGTTGATTTCTTTGAAACAGTTACCAAAGCCATAGATGATGGCAAGGTAGTCCACACACCCTACCTGGACCTCGCAAAAGCCTTTGACACAATACCCCACTCGGGCATCATAAATAAGCTTACCAGCTTAAATATCAACCCCTATATGACAAGATGGGTTGCAAACTGGCTCAGAGATAGAACCCACATGGTCAGAATTGCAGGTGCCATGTCTGAATCCAAACCAGTTACAAGTGGCGTCCCACAGGGCTCAGTTCTGGGACCTCTCTTGTTCGGTATATACTTCTCTGAGGTTCAGGCTAACATGGGGGGATTATGGCTGACAAAGTTCGCAGATGACTGCAAACTGGGGCCATAATCGAATCTCCAGCTGACACAAGCATCCTCCAAAAGGGTCTCACAGAGACGGATGCTTGGTGCCAGAGCCACGGCCTCATGCTAAACGCTAAAGAGTGCATAGTCATCCCCTTTGGGAAAAACAAGGTGCCCACAAATTACCACATAGGTGGTAATCCATTAAGTATGGAAGAAGTAATTAGAGATTTGGGGACCAACGTAGATAGTAATCTCTCCTTTGATAATCACGTTGCCAAAGTGGTTAGAAAGACCTTCTATATAGCCCACCTTATCACGAAAGGGTTCGCATCTAGATCAAGAGAGGTCATTGTGCCCCTCTACTCATCACTCATAAGGCCCATAATTGAATACAATGCCCCTTTTCTGATGTACCTTACCCGACACCTGCAGCAACTGGAGAGACCCCAAAAGTACCTCACCAAGAGGATCATGGGCTACAAACAGATGTCCTATGCAGCTCGATTAAAGAAACTCCAGCTTTACTCAGTTGCTTACCGCCTACTCAGAGGCAATCTATGCCTGACGTACAAAGCCATGTCAAACCCAGAATTAATGGACATGCTCCACCTCAAAAAATCCAAGTCCCTTAGAGCTACACGCTCCAGGGACCTAAACCTCAGCACAAAAATAAATAGGACATGCTGGAGGGACAGATTCATTTCCCAGAGGCTCCCCTCACTCTGGAATAGAATCCCAATTCATGTTAGACATAGCCCCTCGCTGACCCTCTTCAAGCGAAATCTGGACGTGTGGATGGGAAATCACAAATTCACCCCTGGGATCTCTTCTGTGTCCCTGCTAGACAGAGGCACAGTAAACTAATCTTAAAAGGGCACCTTCTGTGACCTACTTTACAGAAGCACAGTAGGCTAATCTAATAGGGAGGCGGAAGCCAAATACACTCTGGCTAGGCTTATAAATAGATAAGCTATCCAGCTTAAATATAAACCCCTATGTCACAAGATGGGTCGCAAACTGGCTCAAAGACAGAACCCACAGAGTGAGAGTTGCTGGAGCCATATCAGACTCGAAACCAGTCACAAGTGGTGTCCCACAGGGTTCTATCCTGGGACCACTCTTGTTCGGTATATACTTTTCCGAGGTACAGGCAAACGTGGGAGGACTATGGCTCACCAAGTTCGCAGACGACTGCAAACTGGGCACCATAATCAACTCTCCAGCTGACACAAACATCCTTCAAAAAGGTCTCACAGAGACAGATAACTGGTGCCAGCGCCATGGTCTAAAGCTAAATGCCAAAAAATGTATAGTCATACCCTTTGGCAAAAACAATGTGCCCACAAATTACCACATAGGCGGAAACCCATTAAGTACAGAGAAAGTTATTAGGGACCTGGGGACCCAAGTTGATAGCAATCTCCTTTGAAAACCACATTGCCAAAGTGGTTAGAAAGACTTTCTACATAGCCCACCTCATCACGAAGGGTTTCACATCTAGATCAAGAGAGGTAATCGTGCCCCTTTATTCATCCCTCATCAGGCCCATCATCGAATACAATGCCCTTTTTGGGATGTACCTTACCCGACACCTGCAGCAATTAGAAAGACCCCAAAAGTATCTCACCAAGAGGATCAAGGGTCTCAAACAGATGCCATATGCTGCTTGGTTAAAAAAACTCCAGCTCTACTCAGTTGCATACCACCTACTTCGAGGCGATCTATGCCTGACATACAAAGCTATGTCAAATCCAGAATTAATGGACATGCACCACCTCAGTAAATCTGAATCCCTTAGAGCCACATGCTCGAGGGACTTGAACCTCAGCACAGAAATAAATAGAACTTGCTGGAGGGACAGGTTCATAACCCAGAGGCTCCCTTTGCTCTGGAATAGAATTCTAGTTCATGTGAGGCAGAGCACCTCATTGAATCTCTTCAAGAAGAATCTCGATAGGTGGATGGGGGATCATAGGTTTGTCCCAGGGATTACTTCCGTGTCAATATTAGATAGAGGCACAGTAAACTAAACCTTAAAGGGCACAGTATACTCAAATCAAGGGGTGGTGTAAGCCATACAGAATCAGGCTAGGCTTGTAATTGCCTCAGGGCAGATAGCCTAGTATGAACCTATGAACCTATGAACCTAAATGCCCTAGGGCAGATAGCCTAGTATCTACCTATGAACCTATTAAGTTATCAATAGGTACAGTAAAAAAAATCCCCCCAGGAACTATTAGTCAAATACATAATTTTACTATACAAACAAATCTAGAACTTGCCATATGCCCCAGTCTGATGGACCTCCTGCATATCCACAAATCAAACACCACCAGAATTACCCATTCTAAATTTTTATTTTATTTTATTTATTTATTTTACATTTGCTTACTGTGAAAGTCCGACTGGACACAGGTCCATTTTCAGCAGAGGCCCGGGGAGAAAAGCTTCACATTACAATACATTACAGGAGAGTAAAAAGAATTGGAACATACATACATATGGCGTATATACACATCAGGACAACATGCTGGTGATTAACAAACATACATATAGCATATATACACACAATAGGACATCATGCTAGTGATTAACATTTCTTACAGTAGACAATCAGAGGTACATTTTCTTTTTCTTTTGCAGTTGTAAGTTTTGTAAGGTAAATGTATATGGGTTTGGAAGCTTTCAGGGGAGAAACTGTTTATACATAGCTGTACCCTGACACATTCTTTTGATGTGGATTAGCCTGGTGAGTGGCATGAGTATAGCCAGTTGCTTAGATAGTGGGTTTTCAGGAGTTTTTTTAATTGATTAAAGGAGGTGGTAGAAGTTATTTGGCTTGGTAGTGTGTTCCAGGTTTTGGCAATGGTGTTGGCAAAGAGGGACTTACCAGCTTCGTTTTTATGTTTGATTACAGTTATGAGGTTTTGGTTACTAGATCTTAAGGCTCTAGAGGGAATGTGGGGCTGAATTAGGTGCTGAAGTGCTGGGAGTTATCTCAAGAGGGGAGTAGAGTTTGTGCGCTATAGAGAGTTGCTTGAGTAGAAGTATGAGGCAACTCAAGTCAGTTTAGTTGCTTAAGGGATAGACAGTGGTGGGACCTATATGAGGCTTCAGTAGCAAACTTGGCAATCTTGTTGTAGCAAGATTCCATTTTATTTAGATCAGTTTGGTGGAGATTGGTCAAGATGGAAGAGGCATAGAGGAGGGTGGACAGAAGATGAGTCCTTGTGATGGTTACTTTGGTGCATTTTGTCATAAACTGTTTGTTCCTGTAGAGGAGACCAAGTTTTTTATTAACTTTCTCAATGGTTTGTGTTATGTGGATGTCGAACTTCAGGTTATTGTCTATTTCTATGCCTAGCAGTTTAGTGTGTGGTTGGACTGATTTGAATGTTTTCTTTGGAGCTAATGGTGAAATTATTATTTAGGGGAGGAGCTCTGCCAGGACTGAAAATAATTAGTTTTTTTTTTTTTTTTTTTTTGGGATTAAGAAGACGTTTGATGTTTGTGAACCAAGTTTCAGCTAGCGTGAAGTTATTTTGGATAAGGGTTTGCAGTTGGGCAGCTCATATGAGGGTAATGTCATCTGCATATTGTACTATTGAGGCAGTGGGAGAGGATGAAGAGATCTGATTTGTAAATAGAGAGAACAGCAATGGGCCAAGGATGGATCCTTGAGGGACTCATATGGTTACTGGTAACAGGGGGGACTACTGGTCCTACTATAGGACTGCTTGCTGACATCTAAAGACTTAAACCTTGCCTGTGATATAAATAGGACCTGCTGGAGAGATAAGAATGTATCCCAGAGACTACCCCATCTATGGAACAGGCTCCCCATCCATGTGAAGCAGAGTTCCTCCCTAACCTAATTCAAGTGCAACTTGGACAATTGGATGGGAAACCAGAAATTCATCTCTGGTTTGACACCTATGTATCTAATGGTCACAGGTAACCTGTAAATGGTTCATCTCCCAGGCCCATGCTTACACTAATCAAGGGTAGCAGAACTTGTAAGCACCCATGCATTTGAAAATGGTTATGTTAGTAATAGGTTAAATGTGAACTACGCTACAAAAATAAACAGCACAGCTGCACTGGTACATTCTTTAAACCATCATACTGACAATAGATATTCAATTGTCTTACATGTCTTACTGTGGACATCAGTTAATCAAAATATGAACACATGCACATCAACACTCGCATCTATGCTGATCATAAAATGTGTGTGTGTGTGTGTGTGTGTGTGTGTGTGTGTGTGTGTGTGTGTGTGTGTGTGTGCATGTGTGCGTGTGCATGTGTGCATGCGTGTGCGTGCACGTGTGCGTGTGTGAATGTCTGCGTGTCTGCATGTGTGCGTGTGTGCGTGTGTGTGCGTGTGTGTGTGTGTGTGTGTGTGTGTGTGTGTGTGTGTGTGTGTGCATGCACGCGAGCGTGCACTTGTGTGTGTGCGTGTGTATGTGTGTCTGACTGAAAGTGTGTAATGTACACAACATATTAAGAAACAGGTAAATGTATGTCTCAGTTATGCAGCATGCATCTCTGACAGCTTATTGCAAATAGTTTAAGCAGCTTTCTTTTAAAGTATATCTGCACATTGCAACCAAAGACTAAACAAAAGATAATACAAAAACTGAGACATTGGACGCTCTGTTATATGGATATGGATAGCAAGATACAAACAGTTACAATGCTTTTAGTACAATAATTTTGTAAATATGGTAAGGCATATTTTTCTCAACCAGAGGAAAAGTGCTAGCAATTAAAGAGCTGAAGGGTTTTATCTGGCAGGGAAAGATGACAAGAGTAAAGTGGGATAAGCTGATTCTCACAATAGAACAAGGCAGTTTGGGATTACCTGATTTAAAGGGGTAGTTCAGAGCTACACAGTTACGGCTCCTATACATAGCACAAGCAGAAACCTATAATTCAAAGTCAAAAGGGATGAAGATGAAACAGGGGGGAAGCTCAAGAAACAAGGAGAGACTGGGATTTTGCATGCCAATCCTTAAGGAGAATAACAATAACCATACAGAATATTATATTCATAAAGTAACAGAAAGTATTCTAAGAACTAATCCAACACAAGAATAGGGAAAGGAGATTCTGATGATAAGGATGACTGCAATTAGGGATACAGACAATAGGCAAGAGGGGGCTGGAATTTATTGGAGAAAACTGGCAAAAGAACAAAGGTATTGGGAGCAATAATTAGAAAGGGAATGGTAATAGAATGGGAAGAGGCCAATACTTTATTTGGACTCCAGGCTAGAGATCACCTTTCCTATCAAGGATTGTTATCAGAGTATTGACAACGAGAAAGAAATCAGGGGAATCCTAGGTGAAAGACCAGCAATGGAAGAGTTTTTAGTAGAATCTAGAACAGAAGCTGCTGTGAAAAAAGGAATAATTAGTAGAGCATACAAAATATTGCATGATCACTATACGAATCAGTCAAAGGAGGCTAGTAAGGATTGGGAAGAGAGCTTGGATAAGCAATCCATGAAGAGACAATACAGGGTATATGTATGTCTCCCAAATATGCAATAACATCTAGAGAATTTAGGATCTTTGCTTGGAAGTGTTTACATAGGTATTTTATGCCCAGAGTAGACTCCAAAGAAATTTTCCTCAGTTAGATAGCAAATGTTAGAGGTGTGATAGGGAAGAAAGAGATAATTGGGGACATATTTTCTGGGAATGTAATGAGTTGATATACTTTAAAGATTCCCTGCAGACTACTGGGTGAGCAAATTAGTATAACTAAGGAAATGTTTTTTTGAGCTACGATGCAGAATTGGAATTGTCTAGACATAGTAAGGCCTTGTTGAGTCTAATTATGGTGGCTGCCAAAAAACAATTACTAGAAAATGGAAGTCAAAGTCTAAACCAAATGTACTAGAGAAGCAAATATCATAACAGAGATAAAACTGGAATGGAATCTTTAGAAAAGAGTAGGACCAAATTACATAGAAAAATGGAAATTGTGGGAACAATACATGCAGAAGAAGAATGAGGTTTAAAAAAAGGCAAGATATGAATGAGCCATGTGATGGACTGATAATGACTGATTATAAGTGATGTATAATGTTTTCAACTAAAATTATGTCATTATGGTTTGTGATGTATAATGTTTGCAACTAAAATTATGTCAATATGGTTTGTTTTCATTCATATAAATGTATGACTGCCCATGTCACATGTGATAATTTAACAAAGATGTTTCTTGTTTAAAAAAAAAGAAATTCCAAAGTCCACACTTTGCACTCCACTCTCATAACAGGATATGTTACCTGCCTCGTGTAATGATGATATCATCTATAAAGACCACTATGGCAAGGAAAAATCAGACTTAAGTGATGGTACAAATATGAACTGTGTTCTGTAGATGGGAACAAAATAGTTAGGCAGGGATTCAGTTAGTACAATAGCCAGATGGTGTGCGTCTGTATGTGTAAGTCTGTGTGTGTGCATAGTCAGAAGAGCATGAGTTTGTAACCTACTGTCATCAATCAAATCTCATGTAGAACAAAATGTTTACAGTTGTACATGCCTGTCATCAATCAAGTCTCATGTAGAACAAAAATATTTACAGTCGTACATGCCTATACAGCCATTTCATGCAGGCCTCTCAACATCTGCCAAATATACACTGATGTTGTCATCAGCTATAAAGTGTTTTGCAACAGACGAAAATTCAGACTTGTACTGTGGTGCTTACATTAAGTAATGTGTCCTATAGGTAGGTAGAGTTTCTACTCTCACTGCAGTCAACTTGAGTGTGTATGCATAGTCAGAAGAGTATGAGTCTGTGTCCTACTGACATCACTTATGTCTCATGGAGAAAAAAATTTACAGCAAGTTCATACAGCCCTCCCAACATTGTGTTCTCACTAGATACTGATGATGTCATCGGCTATAAAGTGCTGCCTGAGACTTCAGTACTCAGACTTGTGCTGTGGTGCATGCATTAAATATCATGTTCTGGAGATAGCTAGGTAGGGGTTCTAGTCTTACTGCAGTCAACTAGTGTGTACTTGTGTTCAGTTAGCTTGCATTCTGGAGACCATTTTTCATTTGTGTTCATTTAGCTCATATTCCAGAGACCATTTTGGAACAACATGTGAGACACCCCTACTATCATCTTCTTCTCACCATACACTGATGATGCCATCTGCTATAAAGTGTCTGCCACTTTAAAAGCTAAACTTGTGCTGTAGTACATGTGTTAAATGCTGTGTTCCCTAGATGGCTAGATAGGGGTTCTAGTCGCACTGTGGTTAATTGGTATGTATGGGTGTTTGTCCATATTCTGGAGCCACTTAAAACAACATATTAGACACTCCTACTGACGCCTTCTTTTCACCATACACTGATGATGTCATCTACTATAAAGCATTGTCTGGCATTATAAAAATCAGGCTTGTGCTGTGGTGCTTTTGTAAAGTTCTGTGTTCTGTTGATTGATAGGTAGGGGTTCTGGTCTCATTGGAGTCAACTTGTTTGTGTTCTGTTATCTCACATTATAAAGACAATTTTAAAACAGCAGCAATACAACCCTACCACCATCTACTTCTCACCAGACACTAATGATGTCATCTGTTATAAAGTGTTTTCTGACAGAATGAAAGCCAGACTTGTGCTGTAGCTGTTGTGCTACGTACTATGGTCAATCAAATAATAGGTATGGCTTCTAGTCTCACTGTGGTCAACTGATGGGTTTGTGTTCAGTTAGTTCACGTTTGGGAGACCATTTTAGAATTGCATGTGAGACACTCTTTCTACCATCTTCTTCTCACCATACATTGATGATGTCATCTGCTATAAAGTGATGTCTGACACTGTAAAAGTCCCATGTGTGCTGTGGTGCTTGTGTTATGTACTGTGTTCTGTAGATAGCTAGGTAGAAGTTGTAATCTCACTGCACTCAACTTGACTGTGTGCTCCTTCTATAAAGTGCACTGTGACACTGTTAAAGTCAGACATATGTGGTGGTGCTAGTCTTACATTGTATAGAATCCACCTTAATTTTTTAATCTGACCTCAGGCAACTGCTGTGTGCGTGGTTGGTGGTGTAGTGTGGTCATTGTATGATATTTAATCTCTTTTCATTCGACTCCCACTCCGGTGAGCATTTAACATAGCTCCTAGAATCCAACTTTCCCTTTTTCACTCTGTCCACGCAACATCCTTTTCACAGAAGACTGGAGGATGTCATCATCTCAAAGATGCGTACACACATTGTGAAGCAGAGTCCTTCCATGACCCTCTGCAAGCCATCTCCAGACCACTGGATGTGTAATTGCTGCTTCTGTCATGGGGTAGTACACAAGTCACATATGAACAGAGTCAGTATGTAATACAATCAAACATGTACACACATATGCACACACCCTTAATATCTTCCATCATATAGGTATAGGAGGTGTTGTTTAAATTATATTGTAAGGACTAGAATTGTATGTGATGTTGGCCGTTAGCCTAGTAATATCCTATGAACCTATGAAGATTGCACTTGTCAATGTTGCTCTCATCCACATTTGTTATGTTGAGGTGTGGATGTGTGGTAGCCCTACAACAGTGTATTCCAATCTGTGATTTGAGGGTAATGTATGTATTGGCCGCTGCTGCCATTTGATTACATTATCTTTATATAACAGCTGTAGTACTTTGCTTCTTGAGAATGGATGAGATGCAATGATGCTATTTATGTTGTTTCCTTACTAAGGCATGTGATTTTGTTGTGGAGTATACCAACATTCTACCCAGTTCTCATTCAACCATAGCAGTGACACTTGCAGTATGACACAGGTGTGTATGTGTATACTACCTACCATCAGTGATATACATCAATATAATGTCACACTGATTTCATGGGCACAAATGTCTTGCATCCATATGTTGCAATGCTGTTATATACACAAACATATAAGCAGTCCAGATTAATTTGCAACCTTTGTGAAGTCATTATATACACAATCATGTTACTATTCACAAGAATTATTGAAGTGGTCCCCAGCAGCACTGTGTGACTGACAGCATTTGTGTCAGTAACTATTCTACATGAACCACATCCACCTCATTTGTAATGTGTCCATATATGGCATCAGGGTGCTGACACACAGCTTTACAATGAAAAACATGTATTCATATGATGTGTAATTGATGTAATTAGGTGGCATAGCATTGTATGATTGTGTGAACACTTCCACCATGTGGCATGTGATGCATACCCAAGGATGTATTTGGAGATGTTGACATAAATCATTTTTTAAGTAAGTACAAAATTATATGGGGAGTACACAACTAAGCACAGAGCTGTTTATGGATGGCACCACACATACTCAGCCATAGGAAATAGATAATCTGCTAGCTGACAGATTTGGATCAAACTTCACAACCACACAGGACATCACCCAAAGTATACATGCAACCATTACTCAGCTTATTTTCTCAAGACAGCAGCTCATCTGGCACTCTCTAAGGCTAAAAACACAGTATAAATAGACCCTGGCAAAATCCCAGGTTTCTTTTTCAATAACTTGCAACCTGACCTAGCAGACACAGTTGGATCCTTATTTAACCTTAGCCTCCAGCTAGGCTATGTTCTGGCAGAATGGTGCACAGCAACAGTCCTCCATCTGAACAAGGAAAAACCACCACCTGACACAAGGAATTATAGACCCATAAGCCTGAATCACCTCATCTGTAAGGCAATCAAATAAATCATCATGGACCTTATCGAAAAGACCACAGGTAATCTCCCTTTGTACACAACTCATTTTTGATTAGTTAAGGATACATCATGTCTGTTAAATCTATTTGACTTCTTCAAGAAGGTCTCCAAGTGTATGGCTGAGGGAAAGACTATGCACACCACCTAACTACACCTTGTCAAAGCATTTGACACAAATCCACACTCAGGTTGTTGTGTCTTTCGGCTTTTCCCGGTTAGGGGTTGCCACAGCGGAACTCCGGTCTGCTAATGATTGGCAGTAGATTTTTATGTGCCGAGTTACCAGCCCTGATGCACAACCATCAACGAAGGTACACCCATTCACGCATGTCTCCACACAGAAGATGCTCTAGCTGAGAATCGAACAGGACAACGTCTTACTGTGAGGAGACAACGCCACCGCAAAGCCTGTCTCAACTGGCCATAAACACATACGTCACCAGCTGGGTAGCCAAATGGATCACCAACCAAAACATGTGCTGTTGAAGTATGTAACTTCACCCCTTACAAGAGGCCAGTGATGAGGGAAACCACAGGGTTCTGTACTACAGCCTTTCCTGTTTGGCATTTACTGCCCAGAAGTCAAGATAAACTTAGACAGCCTTTGTCTTACCAACTTTGTGGATGCCTGCAAAATATGAACAATCATTGAATCCACAAACACTATTGATAAACTGCAGAAGCTATTAATGCACAGCAATGACTGGTGCCAGAACTATGGAAACATAGTAAATGAATGCAAAAGCATAATTACTGCCTTTTGAAAAGCAAATATCCAAGCTAATTATAATATAGACAGCACACTCCTATGAGTATACCCAGTGGTACATGATCCAGGTACTCAGATAGTAATTGGAACTTCAACCACCATGTGTCCACAGTGGTGACAAAACCCTTATATGTGGCATAACTCATAGGTATGGGCATGCTATCCACAGCAGAGGACATTATAATACCATTGTACTCGGCCCTCATCACAAAAATAATTGCATACAATGCACCCTTTTGCATGTACCTCAACACACATCTGCAACAGCTGGGCCAACACCAGAGGTTTTACACAATGAACATACATGATGCAAAAAAGAAGTGGTATGCATAAAGATTTAAAGCCCTATCATCATATTATATCTCCTACAGATTACTTAGGGATGATCTGTGTGTGGCGTACAGAGCACCCTCCAATTTGGTCCTGATGGAAATGTTACACATTGTTAATGCAAGCTGTACAAAGGTCACTCATTTCAAGGATGGTAACCTAGCCTCTGACATAATGCATCATGTTGGAGAGATAGATACATCTTTCAGACACTACTCCTTTTCTGGAATATGCTTGCCATTCAAGTAAAGCAAAGGCTTTTCCTAACCCTCTTCAAGTGCAACATAGATCAATGGATGGTTAATCATGATTGTGTCGTGTCCATATCCCTCATGGATAGAGGCAGTTGGCATTATATAACATAGCTTAAGCATATTCTTGTGTGAACATCATTCACATAGCTATTGAAAATTGTGGAAGTCATGTTAAATATGGCTAGGCTTTTATAGGATGTTGGTACTTTAGCCTAGTACTCTCCTATGCACCTCTACACCTATAAAGTTCAACTCTATCCTAGGTACAACTACAGTGTGAGTGCACAGCATCACGAACATGCCAGTACATCATGTCAATATTACCTTTTGATAGTTTGCATGAACACATATGCATGCATGACATGATTTTAGTGTCATATAAAAATTTCCCTGACAGTGTCAGGGTGACAGTGATCATGTGGCACATCTTGGGTTTGACATTTGCTGACAGACAGTGTGCGCCATGTATTGTTTGGTATGTGAACAATATAACAGTGACAGCTTCCTCGCTCATTGATGCTAGACTTTGCAGTGCTGTAGTTTCTGTGCACATGAGCATAACTGATGCATTGCCGTGAGTCTCACATAGTGTTGTACCATTCATTATGATGGCTCACTTCTGAATTTGCATATCAAATGCAGATGCTGCAGACAATATCCATTACTATTACATATGGCAAATGCATACACTACACAGCTGCTTATACTAGTGTAATGTAGGGCATCTGCTCATACTAGTGTGTTCTTTTTAAGGGTTGTTTTCCATATGGCCAATACCTATGTCATCCGAGAATGCTTTACTCAAATGTTTCACTTTTGGCACAGTGAGCTCCCACATATCTTGTCGGCCATAGATAAGTATTCTTTGTGATGCATAACCATTAAGAGTTGACAGTGAAGACTTCCCTTCAAGATGTTCTACAAGTTGCATATGTGATACGTCTTCCTGTGATGCACCCAGTAACTACATAGCTCATGGAGAACATTTATGGCATAGATTACATTCTTTAAGGTGTGGACTGTGGCTTATGTGTCATGCAAACCTCTCAAATGGCCAGGATTGCCACCTAATTTAAACTGCAGGTGTAACACTGTCCCTCTCACCACCTCCAAAATGAGATCATTTTTCAGGAAAGTGTGTTGAATTCCCCGTATAGATTACTGACACATCAATACAGCTGTACATGTGTGTTCCTGCAGTACATGCATAATAAATTACAATCGAATATTTTATGTCATGTCACTGGTTAACAGTGGTATTATTTTAAAATTGTCCATGATTGCACCTGTTTTTGAATGTTATTCATGAGCCTGTTACTATGTGTCCCTGATTGGCTGAGAGCTATGGTGACATTTCAGTCATATTCAAGTAACTCATTTTGCACACTTTAACAATATGCAGATATCTATATTGTATATACTGTCCTTGCTAAATGTCCTCTTCAGTGATCATGTCAGGATGCTTATATCACAATGAATCATTTCCATTGATATGTAACCTTGTGTGGCAGTCACAGAATATACTCACACAGGAGGTGTAAATAGCAGTGTGTACTGTGCTAAGTACATATGTGATGAATGTTATGCTACTGACTTGACTTTGGAGTATATGTACATTGACATGTCCTTATCTGGTGTACATCACCATGTTTCATATGTCCTCTTCCTCTTTCTTTATTCCTGCTATTAGAGAAAAATGCATCTCTCATGATTATTCTATTCAAAATACATATTAACTTTCAATTTCTGCACAGATAAAATGTTAAATACTTATGTAATATAAAATGCATAGTTATGTAAACCACAGATGTGTATTGTAATTCTAAGTATTTCACAACTGCATTCTAATATTAAGCTGTAAAGTGTATTAAAAAATGACTGAAAGTAAAGAAAGTGCTGAAGGGGTTAAGGGATGTGCTGTGGTCTATAGAGTCTGGAATGCCCAGGAAGGGAGGAAAGTACACAATGTGAAACAGATTTTGTTTTATGTGAGCTTGGACCTTCTCAGCCTGGGATGGGTAGTTACAAGAAATTTGGGGAGATAAAATGTTACTGGTACTGAAATTTACAAGGTCAGAAACAAGACTGGTTGCCAAGCCAGGTGGTTTGTGTTTTTCTAAAACATTATTGTTACTAAAAACATAATTGTTAAAGGAAAACTCCACCCTGTCATACAGTTTAACTCAATTCTTAGGTTTCTTCTCTCTCTACAATATGGTTCCAGCATTCTGGAGGTATCAGAAATCTGCTTCTACTTTTTATAGGTTCATAGTTAGGTACTAGGCTATCGGCCCTTGGTCCTATGTAAGCCTAGCCAACAAAGTTCCCTGGCTTTCACCACCCATGGATGCTATTTACCTGTGCCCTTGTCTAGCAGGGAAATAATGAGCCCTTACAAGTCTTGAACCCAGGACTCTGCACACCATAGCCACAGCAATTTACCACTAAGCCATCTGAGCTATGATAAGAAGCTACTAGGCATGTGACCAAGGAAACCATTATGAAGCTTTTCCCTATTTCTCAATTATACCAAGGAACTCTTTAGTTAAGTGGCTGACTTTCACAGTATGTAAATCTAGGAGGATATCAAACTCAAATTCACTAAGCAGCTCATACAGAGGAAGACTATCACCATCCATTAAAACTTTTATTTCCTTGCACTGGAGTCAAAGGAAGGGAAAGCCCACCTACGTTTTTTAACTCAACTTCTCACATGCTTTGCAGAGAAATTTGTCTCCACCTACATGACATATCATAGACACAGTTATATCTGTAGCTTACCCTGTAATGTACTGCTGTCAATCTTAGACAGGCAATTAATCATGCCAATGTCAGGAATACAGCAGCTGATATAAAAAAGACAAAGCTGTGGAACTGCTTTCCACTGTTTTTATTGCAGAGGGAAGGATAACTTAATACTCCCCTTTCATAGCAAAACAAAACAATTAGATCAGTCAGTGGTTTAAAGGCAATTGCTAACTCTTCTGACAAATTTACATAAGCAGCAACATAGTATTGAAATGCTAATCTTTAAATGTTATTTATAATAGTTTATATGTTAAGATAACTTAAATGTAGCATCAAAGATTTCTGTTGCATTTAGAGAAAAGTCAGAAAATATTTTTTTCTTGTAAAGTATCAGTGCATTTACCATTTTCAACCCCCCCACACACACACACACAGAGGCCAGAACTGCAGAAAGAGCGTCAGGTAGAAACCCCATCAAATAGGTGCACTAATACTGTTCATAAAAAAAAGTCTTTTATGCTTTTTTGTGACCTCCTTCCAGAGGGGGATGCATATCTAGTACATGCAGCTCCATTGTAAGAGATTACCACTGACTTTGAGTCAGTCCCTACATTCTTAGAGTGCAACCATAATATACAGCTGAATTTACTTTTACATGCATTTACTATGTGCCCTTCCATTAAAAACACTAAGAAAAGGAAATCAGAAGTACTTAACTGTGTTTAAATGCATAGACACATATCCACACACTCATATGCTTCTGTACACATGTATTTTATACACATATACAGAAACATATATATATATATATATATATATATATATATATATATATATATATATATATATATACATACACATACACACACACACTATATATATATATATATATATATATATATATATATATATATAAACTAAGAAATGAACTTCGTGACAATAACAGCATTCAAAAAATAGTAAATCACACCAACTCTTGTAGTACTTTAGAGCTTTCATCTTATTTGTTATCAAGACTTCTTCAGAAAGACATGTTTCATAACCTGTTATGAAACATGTCTTTCTGATTTGAATGCAGTTATTGTCACAAAGTTCATTTCTTAGTTAAAATTTCTCTTCGTTCATTTTTTTTGAGTGCGGTTAATTTTAGTTGTATATATATATATATATATATATATATATATATGTGTGTGTGTGTGTGTGTGTGTGTGTGTGTGTGTGCATGTATGTGTGTGTGTGTGTGTGTGTGTGTGTGTGTGTGTGCAAAATGTGTGCACACAATTATTTTTAATAAACAACATAGTATAGTTAAGCATTATTAATGTATACATTCTAGTAAATGTTGCTCAAAAATGTACTTGGTCACTGTCATACATTGGCTATGTGTTGCACATGCAGTCTTAGTCAATGTCTTTATGTCAGTGTTTTTTTCTTTGCATTACTAAGTGCATAATTGTTGTTATCTTTGCCAATGTAGCCTAAGTTGTAGCTGAAAAGGGTCCTGGCACCAGTTCACTTTCCTGGTTACCAAAGTATAAATACATATGAAATAGAAAAAAGAGAGGGTGAACATGACAGAAATAACTGAGGAACTAGTAAGGCATATTTTAAGTCTGCATCATTCATGAGAGAAAAAAATTCTCCCACTGAAGGCATTGGGAAGTAGCAGACAGAGTAAGTTTTGAGTCCTACTACTTGTCACTTGTAAATGTACAGCAAGGATCATTTATTGCAGTGAGAGTTGTCACACCTCAGCATGAGAGTATGAGAGAGGGTTTGTCATATCTTTTAGGACTGCAAAAGACTCCTCTTACAAAAATCTGTTATTTATCTACATTCTTTTGCTGCAAGTAGCTAACAGCTATTTATAGCATAGAGCAAGCTCTGACAGACACATAAATGAGGCTCAGTCAGGTAAACATAGAAGCAACTCTGTTACAGAAGGTGTGTTTAGATGACAGTGCCTCACAGTTCTGCCATTCAATCTTAGTGGCATGAGAAAACAGCACCACTTCCTTGTGTCTAGCATGAGTCATATAAAGAGGACTTGCAATGTATTCTGGGAAGAAGGAATGAAAGCAAGAATACAAGATCACATTACCAAGGCAGGCCCCATCATCTGCTATTTTGAGAAAAACACATTAAAATTGTAAAATAACCACCTGGAGGGATATTGAGGCATAAAAATAGTTCAAAAACAAACATACAATGAAAACAATATGCTCTTTGAGTTCTAATGTGGAGTTTTCCTTTAAGGGTTCACATGCAGCATTAAGCCCTATTTGCTAGTGTAAAAATTCTGCATACAAGTTACTGATAACAAAGATTATAAAACCTGTGTGACTTTGCTGCTTGGTAAGACTGATCTGAAATATTGTGAAGGTAGTCTCCTAGCGCTGACGTATGTGGATTTAAATAAAAAGAAAATGTTTTGCACATCCTGAAGAGTTATTCTTGACTCAAGACTAAAAGGTAATTAATGTTATTTATGTATATTTTAAACAGCACTTTAACACTACCATTTATGTCTATGGCCCTTTTCAATATGCTACCACAAACACGATAGTGCCCAAGAGACCAAGTAGTCTCTTGGGCATTTAGTGCCTTGCTGCTTTGTTTTGTGGATTTTGTCCTTTTCAATATGCACACCATACCTCTCAACATTTTAGAGCAGAAACTCTGGACAAAGCCTTAAATAATGGGGGACAGAGTCCCAAAAATAGGTACACTTTCTAAATATTGCTCTTACAAACTTAGAAAGTTAATAGAATAACAGGTTTTGCATTAGCATGAACTTTCTGAGGGGTGTGAAGTTTGAATCTCAAATGTTTGTCATTATTTCCTAACATTAATTCTCAATTAATTGCCAATAATTTGCCAGAAAAGCACAATTGTATTGAGAAACAGACCAAAAATATGAGGCAAAAATCTGGACATTCTTCAAAAATCTATACAGTTGAGAGGTATGATATTGCACACTTCCCCAGACTAGTGCATTTATACTGCATTCTATGTACCATTGATGATCACCACAAATCCTTTATTACAGTATGCCAAAAACATGTTGTAGTGTACATTGCACTGAGTACATTTTCTATGTGTTACTAATGTGTTCATTGTATTCATTTTAGCCCTGGTGATTACTGTTGCTGTTCTCCCAATTCCGCAGAGTAAGTTTGCCTGTGTCTGCATGTTCTATATGCCTTTGTGCTGCTTTATATAGTTTTCTGGCTGGCAGTATTGTTGTTGGCCATGAAATCAAATTTGTATTTGCGTAAGCTTGATGTGTGGCATGAATATGCGATTAGCACTGCTGCTCATTGCACAAACACGTAAACTCCATTTAGCCTTTGCGCTAAGCCTATATGGAGTTTATTGAATGCCCAGGAGGGACTTTTCATATGATTAAAAACTAAATAAAATTAAATAACTCAAATAATGGATTGTATGCAAAAATTAAGCAACTTCTGACACACTGTGGAGCCTTTCATACTAAGTATGTAATTAAGGCATTGTTTTTTTTTTATTTTATAAATCTGTTGAACAAGTAAGGTCTTTGATAGAGGCGTCCCTTTTAGAGGTGACCTCAAAGCATTGTCTGGTGAATTCACTTGTTGGAGATCACTGTGATCAAGACTATAGGAGACATAGACACTAGGCTGTATAATAAACCTTGTAAAATTAATAATGTTGTACATGCCAGAAGCACGCATCCTAGACATGTCAAGCATAATATCTTGAGGGGACAATTTTTTAGGACAGCACAACTCCACACAAGAGATAGTGACATGTATGAATCTTTTGACAACTTAATCACTAACATTTTGGACAGAGGCTATAGTGATACTGAGATTACAATGGTACAAAATGACACTATCTAAGAGATACTCAAACCAGGCAGTTTTTTGAGAATACCTCTAGCTATGGTAATACAAGTGGTCTTTTGTCTTCCCACCCTTTACGGATGAGTCTTGCTTACTAAAATGACACTAGTTTAATCTGTAACATTGTTAAGAAGCACTGGAGACTGCTGATGTCAGATAAGAAATGTAAGGAGACAGTAGGTAACTCACCCTCCTTTTGTTTTAAGAACTGTTCATCTGTTAAAAAGATGCTTTTTTTATAAGCCACTTCTTAGAACACCAGTTAGTTCCAGTACATGAAAGGTTGGTACTTTTCCCTGTCATCACTGCAACATGTATCAATATATTAGAACAGATGACCAATTTGTGCATCCAGGTACTGAGCGGATTTTTGATATCAATCTTTATGCTAATTGCAGCACCTGTAACTTAGTTTACTTGGGATCCTGTGAGATCTGCAGATCTTTCTATGTTGATAAGACCAATCACTGCTTGAGAGACCATATTAGAGAGCACTTGTACAGTATAAATAGGTCTGATCAGAAAAATGCTCTTTCTTAACATGTTAATTGTGTTGGAAACAACCATTGTTTTAAGTTCATGGTCCTGGAAATTAAAAAATCTGGTTTAGTTTAAGAGGTGGTGATGTTAGAACGCATACTGAATGCATAGAGATAAAGATAGATAACTATCTTACAGGCAACAAGAGGGAAAGGGTTAAATTAATTCATACCTATTAAGCCCTTGTTGAAGTCATGTGCTCTGAAAAATTAGAATATATAAGGAATGTATAATGTGTGCTTAAATTAGATCTCATGAAGTACCTGGATTGAGTACGAAAGCGCTTATCTTGTTTTATTTGTATTTTTTTGTTTTATTAAAAGCTTACTTTCTTACGCATATTCTGCCTACCAGTTATTCATTTCTTTGTAGCTCAGTATTTACTTGCAAGTCCCTGAACTGCTCGGTCACGTGATTCATGTCTCCACACAACACTACTATTAAAGGTATACTGTACATATTGTTAGGTGGCAGTGTCAGACTTATCTCCAAACTTAGAAGGTTGTTAAACACCTTCTGAACAGAAACAGTGTGTACTCTTTGTCTATGTCTATGAAAAGGTTGACATTTTTTATCATATAACCCATGTTTTGTGTGCTCTCTCTAGGCATACCCAGGCATCTAAGTCATGACTATTACTTCCATTAATAACTATCAAGGTATGTACAACAGGGCTAAATATATATTTTTCAGAGTTTGGAATGTAGCTTGGTAGCTAATATGAATGGATATAGTCAGAATTAACTCCATAAATGTTTAATCTGAGATTTCCAGTGAATTTAGGTTAGGCAAAAAGTGACAAAATGTAGCAGGACAAAAGTGAAAGTCTCCTAAAACCCAAAAGAAGGAATAGAGTAGCCAAATGCAAAGGAAGCTATACTTTAATGGGTTGTTAGAGAAATAAAAAGACAATACGTCCATCTGTGACAGCAGGAGGAAAAAGAAAGCTTGAGAGTGGTTTATTGTTGTATCTTTCGGCTTTTCCCGGTTAGGGGTCACCACAGCGGAACACCGGTCCGCTAATGATTGGCAGTAGATTTTTATGTACCGACTTGCCAGGCCTGACGCACAACCTTCAACGAAGGTACACATATTCACACATGTCTCCACGCAGAAGACGCTTTAGCTGAGAATCGAACAGGACAACATCTTGCTGTGAGGCGACAATGCTACCGCAGCACCACCACCACATTACACCTCTAAAACAAACAAAAAAAAAAAAAGAAGGAAGGAAGAATTGCACAGCAGATTAAGGAAACCATAAATTTGCTACAACAGATTTAGATGAGATAGAAACTGAAGTAGCAAAGGAAACACACATTTTTTGAGGATTCCAAAGAATTCATATGGCTTTGCAAGAATAATGTATATTCATGTGAAGTAAACTGGAATAATTTAGTGTGTGTGTGTGTGTGTGTGTGTGTGTGTGTGTGTGTGTGTGTGTGTGTGTGTGTGTGTGTGTGTGTGTGTGTGTTTCAACCAAACTTTATATAAAATATTGTGGCCAATATTTTTATCATAAGCAGATGTCAGAAGTATAATCAATTAACAAAGTGACAATAACTACTTACTGGGGTTGGGGTTGCCTGGAGATCAAAGTATCTTACCCTTTTATGTTTACTGCATTTTAAACAGTCATTAGTTTGGATTTGAAACACTAGTATGCATTTAAGTAAAGTAGACTGATGGAATACTTCAGTGTAGCTGTTTGTGTGAAACAAAGTTGAAATGCATCATTATGGTCATTATTTTTATCACAATCAGACATCTGTAGTGTACACAGTCAACAAAGACTGGTGGTTGGCACAGAGAGTTAAAGGTCTGTATAGTTCTTGCGGTACAGGGGTTGATTTCCTCAGCCTTCATTTGTCTGTGGTGTGACCTTGATCTAGTCACTTAACCAAACTTTCTTTCTGAGACACCACTAAAAGGGTAGGGGGTAGGGGTGGTAGTGGTCCTACCTGATTAACAAATGGGTATAGCTATTAGTATACAACCATGATCAAGTTAAACATTTATTAGTATGGCTTTGCAGGACTACTGTGCATTTGCACTGAAATACATTCTATGGCCATTTTTATCACAATCAGAAATGCAATGTGTACACCATCACTGAAGTGTTTGTAATTGATAGATATGAACAATGGTGTAATATAATGACATTAATTTGAGTGATCTTTTATGGTTAATCTGAAATAGATATTTTTGTTAATATTGGTTTAGAAATTTTGTTTCACTTGTTGCTAGAAAAAATGTTCAGGATGACACAAATTTAAAGCAAATACATTTTTCTTCATCAAACAATAAGCATATTTGGGTCTATATTAGAAGACCAAAGATGCATTATTTCGAATGCATCTTGGCTGAACTCAAAAGGCTGAAAATGTAAAATATCGAAGCGGCTGTTAAGCGACTTCTTTCCCTGGGAAAGAATTTGCTTGGACGCTTCGATACTTTGTCATTTTTGGCACTGTAGTGCAGTCTTGGCATTGGTATATTTAAGTAGGGGGGTGTGGGGGGTGAAGCCGTCCACTTAATGTACTGTTTGAAATTCAGTTTTATTTTATTTTTTTTTGTTGGAACAGCGATTTTTTTTCCCTTGAAAAAAAAATCACTGTTCTGACACTGCGACATTGTAACCTTTAGCTTACATAGGGTCGATCAATCACCGTTCGCCTTTTTAAGCGTTCAGTGATTTAATATAGACCTGTATATTTTAAAGCAAATTGGTAGATAAGTATGCATTTAAAACTCAAATCAGAAATGGAAATCCAAAAGCACATGATCATTTATGTATGCAACAAAAAAGTGTGTGTGTAGTGGGGGGGGGTCACACTTGCCTACTGTATGACCTTGAGCAAGTCTGTCATCAGACAGTGCTTGGGGGCAACTGTGTATGTGGTATAGGCTCCTCAATGGCCCCATGGACTGCAAGCCTGATAGCTACCGATGAACCATGGTTTTAAACTGCTCAGGGCTCAAGAAACATTTCATCTGTCACTGATGTATGCAGCTTTTTTATGAGACAAACAAGATCTACTGGGCTAAAATCTTACAATTTACTAACTAACAACAGTTTGGATGTTCTCTACAGTCAGATCATCCCCATGTTTAATTTGGAATCATCTGTTCCATTTCTGTACATGGTTATTTACTGTTTACAGTATATTCAGTATCTTTGAATTTGTATGTCCATTTAGTTTAGTTTAGTTTAGTTTAGGCTATTAATTACCACCTGCTGTACTTTTTGTCAGATTTGATTTCCTCTCTAACCCATTTAGTGCCAGACATATTTAAATGGAGACTTTACTGGATAGTGCTTCCATGCATGAAACTTTAGACAGAAATAAATTAATAAATAGATTGCTTGCTATTTTAACTATTAAGACTATGGGAAATGCAGCATAACTAAACATTAAGAAGTGAGCAGTTTCCTTTCCTACACTCAAGAGAGGGTAACAAAACCATGAATTGTTTAGCTCTGAGCATATCTGTAGTATTAAGAGTAAAAGCAGGAGAGTCTAAGGTCTAGTGCAAATAACTGCTCAATTTCTGACTACAGGGAATACATTGCAAATATAAATTCTTTCTTGTTTTCAAATTTTTGATTGGTTGTTCCATTTCACAACTATAAACATAATTACTTTTGTAACTGTGTTAAAATTCAAACTTGTAATGTAGAAGATATGTAATTTCATAAACAATCATTTCCAAATTTTTAACATAAAATATTTTCACTCATTGAAATATATATACAATTTAGTTTTCCTGTGCTTTTATTTTAGCAAAATGACCTTTAGAACTTTTCTTATTATTTTAGATACAATCTTACTCAAAGTTGATATCTGAGTATCTGTTTAATGTTAAACTTTAGACCATGGATCTTTCATCAAAATTTCTCAAAAGCTGATCTGTGCATTCTGAAGTCAAATTCTTTGATTATTACTTGCTTTGGAAGAATGAAAAATTCATCATGTCAAGGAGTACAGTTTTTTCTCCATATTCTTGTGATAGTTTTCCTTGCAATGGTTAGAATACTTACATCAATATAATTATTAATATATCAAGATAATAAAGCATATGTAAAGTGAGGAGCCTTTTTTATCTGAACCACCATTATTAAAAAAGGTATAAAAAAAGGTATATCACATAGTCGAAGTATCAGAATGACTATGTAAATATCAAACCCAAAAGTTTGAAAATTAAATACTCTGAACACTCAGAACAGCAATTTATTTTTCCCAGGGGAAATAAATTGCTGTTCCGGTATAAAACGCGGAAACACACAAACACTAAATATTGTTCCTAATGTGGGGGGCTTTGCCCCCCACACCTCTCCTACTTAAATATACCAACTCTGAGATAGCACCACAGTGGAGGAAATAGCAAAGCCGTGGAACCGGCCCACCAAATTCTTTCCCTGGGAAAAAAATTCAATGTTCCACAGCTTCGTTATTTTTAGACTTCGAACTTCCCAGTTCGAAGTTTTGGCGTTCGGACTTGTTAGCATTTGGACATATGATATAGACCCAAACAAGGGTGCCATCTCACTTTCTTTCTATTTGCTCTGACTATATAACTATTAGCAACAATAATTAGATCTAATATCAAATGGTATAAAAGTGAGAGAAAACTATACGTCAAACATGATTTTGTTTGTGGTTGACATTAACTATTACTGAGACAAACATATGTCTTAATGAAATTCATAAAATAATAAAAAAAATTGAGAAAGCATCAGGTCTTTACCTTCATAAAAATTTAAACAAAATATACATAGTTTTAAATAAAAATAATTCCAAGAATTAGAACACTTAGAAATTGTTTGAAAAAAAGAACATGCAAAAATAATAGACAGAAACTTTGAAAGAATTCTAGAAGAAATAAATAAACTGACGAGGTATGGAGCAAGCAGAATGTTTTCTACTGAAGACAGATTACAACTCATAAAAATGGTTTTACTCCCTACATTCTTATATGTAGCTGAAACCATCATACTTACTCCAAATAAAATGTACTTAAAATTTAACTTTTAAGGATTCTATACTAAAGCTACAAATATTAATTCCAAACCACATACCATACTTATCAGAGTATGCCTTGTGTCTCATCCATGTAATAAACATTGTCTGTCAAGCATTCTTACATGCATGCATTCATTCGTAAACATATACAAATATGTTTACTTCTTAGCTCTGCTAGTCTCCATTACTTCTATCTTTGTAGGCTTACTGAGTTTCAAGAATCCATTTTCATAGCCAAAGCAGAATGTTACTCATTGTGTCCTAGGATATTGTATAACATAACTGCTGAATGTCAAGCATATATGTTGTCTGTAACTATTATGTAGTGCATGGAGTACTGAGATTATGCCCAGATGCTGGTAAAAAGATAAACTTGTTAACAGCTTGTCTAGCACAAGGTCTGGTTGTAACTGTGTCCAAGGGGTGTCTAACAAGTAGCAGAACTCAAGAAGTGCTTAACAATTTTTAAGTAACCCCAAGCACTGTTATGATTGAGACTCACACTAGAGATAAACAGAAGACAAGAGTCCACCAGCAAAGAACAGCAGCAAAAGGTAAAATAGCTTTTGAAAGTTATGAAAACTTCTGGGTTTCACATTTATAAACTAAAATTGTGGCACAATTAAGTTTTTAAAAACTTCTAAAGCACTGTATTTTTCAGAGGGACCGTTTGTTTTTGCCTGCTGTCTCTGTGACAGCACTAAAGTGTTTCATTAGCTTTCAAAGGCTGAAAGCTGGTAAAACACTTTGTACTCCCACTCTATTTACTGTAACTAGTAGTGTGTGGATCAGATAAAGATCCCTTCACTACAGAAAGTTATAACTGGGCCTCGCTGTTGAGGTGAATTTCTTGGCGTCCATGTCTTGAACACATAATAAGCTGATTATGATTAGAAACTCAGTTATAATCTTCTATATTTCAAATGACTGGCTACAATAACTTAGTAGGTAAGGTAGCAAACACTTCAGGGCCTCAATTCCTACAACATTCAATAACATAAATTGTTGTCATGAGTAAGTCAATTAACTGCACCAAACCTCTGGATGCATTTGATCTGATTCCATAGGTATGTTCTTTGCAGTTAACAAAGAATAAAAAATATAAATATAGCTGATTATTGCCATGGTGCACAGAAGCTCAGGTATCATGTAAAATTAAATTAATAATTAGTAAGTGAAATTAAAGAGAAAGTAAAGGCATGAGATAAGCTTCCACAATCAGTCATCTTCAAAGACAGAAAGAAAGAAAAAAGAAGAAAAGAAAAAAAAAAACAGCCATACTGTGTCAGAGTCAATGGTTCTGTAGGTGGCAACTCACATTTGATGTTAGAAGATCAGACGACTATATGTTCTATTCCTCTTTCAGCTGCTTATGTTGATTTTCTACTACAGAGGCTGCAGTGTAGCATAAGTGGGTGTTGAATGCCTGAATGTAAATGTACCATGTGCTTCAGTTGGTGGGGGTAATTCAATTAGATGTACAGATTCCACGGCACTTACTATAAAGTGTGACAAAATTTCTCCAGTGCCTTAGCTAAATTCCCCTAGTCAGTATGAGTACCATCTTGGGCCTTCCTTAAAAAGAAACCACTGGCCTAGTGGGACTAACCCTGCCAAAAAGGCTAAATAAATTAATAACCTACAGCAGCATTATAGAATCCTTTTATCATTTAGGTTAGGATGGATTTTGGCCTGTCATCATGGCCAAGTAAACTCTAGATCTCCATCAAAAAATGTCATACACCCAGTACACATAGGTTAATAACCAATTTATGCTTTTTCAGATTCAGTGCGGCTTTTTAATCATTCTCTGTATTTGAAATAGGCTTTTGTTTCATAATATTTGGGAATACTGTAGAAGCAATACTAGGTGGCATTCCCAAATTATATCATTTTAATAATGAGTACTGATAGCCTGGAGTTACAGCAGGGCTGTTAAGAGATCATGCCAAAAGGCACTCAAAGTTACAGTTGTTTACTGGGATGCAATATTTGAGATCATAATCTCAGAACTCTCAGATGACTTAATGCACCAATTGTAGAAACATTACTGACAGAAATTAAACTGTAACTCTATAAGGATTACATGAGTTTCCAACAGATGTAGTTATTCTGAGCTATTTACACAGGGCTTAAAGTAGATTCTCCAAAGTCCAAGCCTTTGAAACATCAAAACATATGTTAAACACTGTGACCAAGATTCCCATGTGAGGTTCTGATGCACCAGTCTGTAACTTGCTGACAGCACACTCTGTAGCACAGAGACAGTGAATTACAAAGTGCAGTCACATTGCTGCTTATTTTAAAAAGGGTGCAATGAATGGTAGCTTCCCATTCCTACCACAAAAGTCACAAGGAACGCTATCCTTTATCTTAGATTATGCATTTCTCTGTATGTCTCCACTAGTTAAGAGCTAATATGAAGTAGGGGTAACAAAGATATGAATTCACATATATCAGTCAAAGAGCACAAATATAGACGCATTTGTGTTTTGCAAAGTAGTAGAAATGCTTACTACTTTTCATAAATGTCTGTTATTCTCTCTAATTGTATTTCAATTTGTTTATTGTGTTCCTAAATAGCTCCAAAAGATCTGCATGCTTAAAGATTTGAACTGCATCATAGGTGAAGCCAGAAACATCTCGTCCAATACTGAGAGATTTGTACCTGCTTATACAGGGATCTTGTAAATTCTAGCACAAAAGATGTTATGGTTCCTGAATTGCAAACAGTTAAATGAAATGCTCAGCAGCTGTTTCATCAGGTAACCTTATAATGAGTGCCATGTACTTTAGCCACTTGCCTGGTGTCAAAAGATCCTCTGGCATTTAATGGGTAGTTTGTAACAGGGCAGTGCGGTGCTTGCAGCTGTTGCAGGACCTCTGCTGACTCAAATTTCCTGCTAAAGAACAAGACCTAAGCTCAATCAGCTGTTAGTAAGAGGTGTTTACTGATGTCCCTTCATGGGAGTAGTCTACACATATTTCCTGACAAGTAGAGCAAAAAATGTTCCCGGACTGTTGTGAAATGGAGATGGCAAAACATGCACTATGTGGAGTTTTTTATTTTACTGTGCATAACATGGAAGCATATTAAGCTATATAACAATTGTTCAGCTGTGTTTTAGCAGTAAAAAGGACAAAAGAAGGTACAATAGCAACTTCAGTAACCATAAAAGTGAAGGTAAAATCAAAAATGTGTAAAATACAACCATGAACGATTGTATAAACCCACAATAAATTGAAAGAAACATACCACAACTGACAACCGGAGTCAGAAACTTAGCATTCTGTCTAGAAACAGACACCCTGGCAAATACTGCAAGCAGAAAGTCAGCAGGCCTGTAACTTCTACTGGATGGGTACATAGCCAGAGGAAAAGCAGACGTAAAGCAAGAAAGGTGGCAAGGGGGTTCTCCAGTCATTGTATTATCAGTAATTATATAAATACCACATCTGAGGTAATACATGTTTAAATCTTATGCAGGAAGAAGAAGGAGGAGTGCAACACCTGAAGTGAGGCAATGAAGAGTCTCATGTCATCAGCGGAATGAGTGCAGAGTGATGATGAATGAGAATGAGCAGAGTTCCATGCGGGCATTAGACTGTGTCACATCTGAGGTAAAACAGAGTAAAGTTGCATTTAGATAATGACCTCAGTATGTTTGCCATACTATGGAGGTCTGTGAGGGTAAAGGGATGACTGCAGAGTACAAGGTAAGTGGCCTGAGTGCAAAACTGATGTTGAGTTTTACATTCAGAGTTTTTTCTAATGGAAAATTGCTTTCTTAGAATCCAAAGAAGTATATTAAATGTGGCACAAACTTAGCAAGCACGAATATAGGAAAGCTCTTAGACAAGTTCTAGATGAAAACAAAGAACCATGCAAATAAAATGATTTTCAGAAATGAGCCACCTACTGGTAATACCAAGGACATGCTAATGAATTGGAGGAAGGAAACTGGCACAAAACAGCGCGGGGATTCCAGACATATTAACAAGGGCCTAGAAAGTGTTTGTCAAACAATATTATCATGCTTAAAGACAGAAATACCATTTATTATGTACTAAGTGTTGAATAAAGGAAGGAAAACTGCCTTTTGTTTACACATATGCATCTCACAGCTTTTCGCAGTATTAGAGCTTTCTTAGTGGCCGTAAATGCAGTACTTGATTTAGTACCACAGACTGACTTAATAGTGCTACTGACAGGGTTCAGTGCTTACAGGGGCAATGACAAAGATACATGGTGGGGGGGGGGGGTGACTTGGGGAAATGGCTTGCCTGATTTGAACTCAGGTGGAAAATTGTTACTGTTCTTGTGCGCTAATCATAGACTAACCATAGTAAAGATCATGTATGAACAGAAGGGCACTTACATGTGCGACACCACCATGGGTCAACGCCAACATAAATGTATATGTGCGACACCACTATTGGTCAACGTCAATGACTGACTTTGTAGTCATATCTTTAGTTCTGTATTGTACATTCTAGACATTTGGATCAGGAAAGGTGGTAAGTTATCAAATGATAACTATGTGCATTCCTCTCAACTGTCCAGATTTTTTTAGAATGTCCAGATTTTTGTCTTGTATTTTTGGTCTGTTCCTCACAAAATTTATGGTTTTCTGGTAAATCACTGAGGAGTGAAGTCACTAAATAATTACATACATTTGAGTTTCAGTCTGTATATCCATCAGAAAATACAAGCTAACACAAGACCTGTTATTCTATCAACTTTCTAAAGTGATAAGAGCAATATTTAAAATTTGTCCCTATTTTAGGTCCTTTGTCCCATCATTATTTTAGGCTTTGTCCAGATTTCTTGTGCAGAGAGGTTGAAAGGTATGACACATGATGGTGACATGAGTCAGACAGTCTGGCAGTTTAGCGCAGAGGGTTAGCTCTACAAGCTTCACCCTGTTTTGATTCTTTGATTCCCTCAGTTTCTACTTGCAAATTGTATGACTCTGAGCAAGTTTCTTTAGAAGACAGTACTCCTGGGTCACCCTCGGAAAGGGATATTAGTGTTTGGTAAGCTTACCTGGTTAACAAATAAATAAAGTTAAAATATATCGGATTAAAAAAATGATCAATGTGTGACAGCTGGACAGACTGAGAAACCCAATTGTCATGACGATGCCTGAAAACTCTTATCAGATGGCCCTGTGAGGTTATAGTTACAGGTGATGAAGCATTGATGGATTGGTAGTTGTAGATAGAAAATTTAATGTCACTGTTGCTTTATCTGCAATGTGTTGTACTGAGTGAGCCAGTGCTGTGTTTTTCAAGGATTTTTCCCCTTTTCTCCATTGTGGTGTGAGCATGGAGTTGGTGTGTGTGTGTGTGTGTGTGTGTGTGTGTGTGTGTGTGTGTGTGTGTGTGTGTTTGTGTGCATACACACATACACACACACACACACACACACACACATATATATATATATATATATATATATATATATATATGTACATAAATTTATTTATTTATTGAAATTTGATTACCGGGAAAGTCCGACTGGGGAGAAGTCCATTTTCAACAAAGGACCAGGGAGAAAAGCTCCAAATTATTGCAAAACATTTAAATAACAATAATTTTACAATCTTCAAAAATAAAACAAAAACATCTGCAGTCTAAATAATTATAACAAATTAGACATAATATAAAAACATTGGTTAAGAATCTATACAAGGTATATGACAATCATTTAATATTTAGAGAAATTTTAGACAGTTTGTAGAGAATTTAAAGGTTAAGTTAGTCTAATAGAAATAGGAATTGCAATATGAAGTGAGGGAAAATTAGGCTTATGGCATATTTAGACAGAAAGTCAGGGAAGAGAATTCTATAGCAGTAGGAAGTAAGCGAAGAAGGGAGAGTAAGATGGTATAAGGAAAGAAAAGGTACATGCTCACATTTACGGATATAGTTTATTCTGGTTCCGAGCAAGAACAGAGCCAGATTTTAGCTAGAAAGTCTTTTAGAGTGATTTTGAAAGATGGGAGGGAGGTTATAGACCTAATAGATACAGGTAAAGAGTTCCAGGGCTTAGCAACCTTGTAAGAGTATAGACAATGCCTATATATATTGTTGTGTCTTTCGGCTTTTCCCGGTTAGGGGTCGCCACAGGGGAACTCTGGTCTGTTAATGATTGGCAGTAGATTTTTACGTGCCAAGTTGCCAGCTCTGATGCACAACCTTCAACGAAGGTACACCCATTCATGCATGTCTCCATGCAGAAGACGCTCCAGCTGAGAATCGAAATGGACACAACGTCTTACTGTGAGGCAACAATGCTACTGCAGCACCACCACTGCAGTACAGATAATGTAGGCAGGTGTGGGAACAGGGGGCTTGTCCTGCAAAAAAACAAACAAAAACAATTGTTACTTTTTTAATGTTCTAATAAGTGGTTTCAGTGTTTATTTTTCATAAACTGGTGATTCATTGGAGTGTAAACCTCAAGTGAAGGGTGTTATAAAATTACCCTTCTTGAAGAGATTCTCTTGTGTGCCTAGGGAGGCTAATGATGTGAAGTATAAATGGTTACTGTTCAAGACCTTAGTAGTTGAGTAAGCAGTGAGAAGCCATGGGAGACTAATGACGTGAAGTATAAATGGTTCCTGTTCAAGACCTTAGTAGTTGAGTAAGCAGCAAGGAGCCATTACTGAAATGCACTTAGTATATTCATGGTGGTAACCATGGGATCTGCTGATGGCCACCAATGGTGAAGGAAATTCAACTTAAAAAATGCCTTCTGTGTAAGGCTAGCTTGGGGTGTGTCTCTGGATTTGACTAATAGGTGCAAACAAACCAGGAAGGTAGCAGCTGCAACATTTACTAAAATGAAGACATGGAAGTTGGAAGAGCTTGATGTTACCATAGAAAATGACATTTTGATAGCCTAAAAGAGTTTTTGGCAAGTCATCAGGTCGCTAAGAAAAGGGAGGGGGCAGGATATTGTCTGGGATGTTTTTAGAAAGGGTAGATAAGATGCTCACCTCAACTGGGGCCTCAAAACACTTTGAGATAATCTGAACCCAAAGGTCATGCCCTTCTTTGAGGAAGCAATGGCTCAAGCAGCAGGCTGACTGGATCCCTTTCTGTAAATTATGCAATTTAATTTTATTTATTTATTTTATTTGTATTTGTTTTCAAGAATAAAGCACTGTCTCCATGGGCATTTTTCAGACTCAAGCCTGGGAGCAGTGTCTGGTTAAGTGACTTGCTCACAGTCACACAATTAGATAATAGATGCTGGGGAATCAAACCTTGCACCACTGGACCGCAGAAAATAGCTTGTTAACAGCTCCTAAATCCTGTAAGATAGCTGCCAGACTTAAATCATTCTGATATGACAAGGGTGAGGGAATGAATGAAATCTGACCAAAAATGCTGAACATATTGGACACTGATAGAGTTTCATGGCTAAGGTGCCTTTTCAATGTTGCATGGAAGGTGGGACCAGTAACTTTGGACAGAGAAGCCGGGGTGGTGACCCTTGTGATGGCCATCAGGAGGTATGGCCTCACAGTCCACATCACTGGCACCAAGCAGATTGAAATACAAAATGTGCACACAAATGAATCACCAAACAGCTTACTTCAAGAGCATGCAGGAAATGTGTACTGTTTCCCCTGGGTTATATGCCTACAACATCCACACACAAGAATAGGATCACTTTGAACATCCAGCAATCAGGGATTTTGGGCCTAGCTTTGAAGGCCCCTTTCCCACTTCCCTCTGAATTCAGTGTCTTCCAGTGTTCCCCTCCCCATAGTAATTGTTCTTTGAAAATCTATTAATTCACACACACATACATACAATAATCTCCAGAGAAAGCGGGTTGTATTTTCTAGTACTACAGCTTTCTGTCTCTGCCAAAAGTAGATCATTGCCACCACTCCAGATTGCCTGACTGGAGAACTCCAATTATCATTCTAATCTTGAGAACTAAGCCATATACTTATAAACACGAATGCTGATGCAAAGCAGAGCAGCCTAGCAGTCAAAAGTGGATACTAGCAGCTAGTCACCATTCACAATAAGTACCTTGTTTCAGTCAGTTAATAAGCATATAGAAAAACTTCCAGGCAAGTGATTGTGGTAATTGTAAGATGCCTAGCCATATACACCTTTAGGTAAACACAGCTGATACCCTTTTTCAGCACTTAATAGTGCTCACCTCCTATATCTATCAGGGCCATACATGATAATCCTGGTGTAAATGTGTGTCTGCTCATTCAGTCATCAAGACTAGCCTTAAAGAAAGCCAAATAAGTATTTTGCTTGATCTGTAGTGGAACTTTTCTACAGGCTGCCAGTACATTGTGTTAGGCACCTATCCTTCCAGTGAAATATTCTTTATTTGTTGGTATAGCTTTAGGTCCATAGTAAAGGTGTTTGTAGAGCCACTGATGTGAGAAAATAAGAGGTCAACTAGAACTGAGTCTTTAGTGACCTGAAAACTGAGACATTGTTCACCTCAAAACAGACTGTAGGCTACTGAGAGAGAAGAGTAACTCTATTGGGAAAGCTGAATGATTTAAAGCCTTTAGTTTTCTTGAATATAGATCTTCAGGGCCTTTCCAGTTGAGCAATATGCTTGAATTTGAACATACCAAATGGGACATTGTATTACATGATGGGTCGGATTAGCAGTAGGTTGACTTCTTTGGATGTTGATGATAACTCCCTTAGAAATTAACTGAGACAGACAGAATGCAGTAGAAGAATTGTGATCAAATGAGATCAGGTTTTCCACTGTCCAGATCTCTTATGACCATACCTGACTAAAGAGGAGTACCATTTATAATGCATAAGTTGGGAGCAGCTTTTTATGACCACTAATACACTACATTTTTCTGCATTTAGCTTGAGACACTTTTTAGTACACCACTACACCAGGTATGTGCATGTTCCAGCCATTACTGCAGCTATCAGTATCAGTGGATAAGTGGATAATGGTGCCCTTCTTTCAGTTGTCAGCAAACTTGGAAAGCAACATTTCTAAGCTATTGACTTGGATGTTTATAAAATGAATGCCAAACAGGAGAGGGCCCAGAACTCATCCCTTTGGTACCACTATATTTGCAATTTTACATTCAACGAAGATACAGGTGACGTTTACAATGCAGAATCTGTTGGATAGCCAATGTGCAGTTCAGCAGATATGTAGAGGTTTACATTACATTTGTCTAATTTTAATACTACTAGCATGGGAGTTAGTGGTAAAAGCCTTGGTCAGGTTGAGATAAGCAGCATGTACTGTGTGAAGCTTATAAAGTTCAAGAGACAGGATCTGACCTTCACAAAAGTGAACTGATTAACTTCTAGATCAGCTAAACTGCCTATGTACACATAAATGAGTTCTGCTATCCTATGTTCCATGGCTTTGCAGATAAAGCTGGTGCAGCTGATGGGTCTATAAGGTAACCATGTGAAATGTCTGGACCTGCTAGAACAAAACACAGAGACTGAATGGTCGAAAAAACAGGCTTACATATACTAAGTCAAAGATTGCCATTTCTCAGAATATTCCCTTTACGCCAAGGTATGGCAGTCTTGGAGTTGCTATATATAAGTTTTGGGGTGTGGGGGGCTTGAAACACTGCAAAAAAGAAGTGTAAAGGAGAACAATATCTGAGATTCGCTCCTCTCTTGCATCTCTGGCTTTTTTTTTCAGTGTGTCAGTACTCAGCATTTCAAGTGCCACCATTTCAATAGGAAAATGTTTATAATTACCCAGGCGTGAGGAGAGGCAAGCCATGTGTAGTGGTCACTATGGCTATTCTTCAGGATTCAGGAAAAAGCAGTTTAAGTAGAGGCTTGGATAGTGCATAACTGGCACTGATGAGAATACTGGTGCCATAGAAGTATTATGGTTAGCCTTTGATAGTGATTCTAAGACTCATTTCAAAATAATTTCAGTGGAAAATAAATTTTCAGAGATAGTGCATGCAGCGATGCAAATATGTGGGGTAAAGGTAGTGCTAATTTTTTTCTGCTAATATATCGGTTACATCCTTACAAGAGAAAAGTTGGCATAATGGTTAAGGTCTTCACCTCTCATGGACAAGGTACTAGGCTTAATCCTGCCTTTTGGCCAATGCCTGTATGGAGTTTGCATATTCTCCATGTGCCTCTGTGAGGTTTCTCCCTCCTCCTCAAAACATATTGAGTGTTTCTATCTCAAACTTACCCAAGAATGGAGTTTTGGGCAGCAGCACAGGCTCATGATGGTGCCCTAGATGGGGAAGAGTTGTATAGACCAACCACTTTGAGCATCTACCATGGTGCGCAGTATCCTATAAATAAGAAAACATGGATCACAGACTGTGTGCCATGGCAGGGCTAGTCACTCAGTGGTATAAAATATGGCACTAGGTAATTTGGTTGTGTTGGCTAATGTCAGCAAATGGGCATGGGCATTTGCCGGTGATAAGTGGGTTGAGGACTTGCCTACTCCAACCTACACCAGGGACCCATACTAACAGTGGGAGGAGTGTATTTGCCCCTATTGGTGAGTGTGCCTGCCATAAAGCCCAGCAGCCCTGGGTCAATAAACTGCTGTCTGGCCGGTATCCAGAGTCCCAGCTTGGATTACCTGAAATAGCTCTCTTAAGCGAAAGTTGCATGTAAAACCAATCAACCTGCCAAACATGGACTAAGAATTGCTACATTCAATGTAGGTTCACTGACAGGATGGAGCTTGTAAGTGAATGACATATTGGTAAAGAGGAGGTTGGACATCTGAAGAAGCGTGCAAGAAGCACGCGAAAGCGCTCATTCTTGTGTATGCTACCGTCTGGAATAAAGGATATTTATTTTGAAGAACGTGCTCTCGTGGTGTATCCTGTTCAGTTACTTATATCATATCACATCCTATGTATCCAAGAGACAAGACAGAAGAGCAGTGCAGCAAATACACTTGGCTTGGGATCCAGCGTCTTCCTCTCAGGAGGAGGACAGGCTTGAAATAGTGTGGGAATTGTGGTGAAGGAAAGGCTTCAGAAGACAGTGAGGGATGTCATCAGAATTAGTGACAGACTTGTGGCAATTAGACTCCAGTGTAATAATAAGCTCTCAACATTGCAATAGTGAGAAAATGAGTGCATTCAAACAACAGTTGCACAACCTACTAGATAAAGCAGGATAACATGAGTTGGTGTTGATAATGAGTGATCTGAATGCACATATCAGGGCAGACAGAACAGGATATGAGGATTGTCTGTTTACATGGGTGGGACAACAGGAATAAAGAAGTGGAGACCATTCTAGACTTCTGTTTGGCAAATTTCTTGATGGTGACCAACACGTGGTTCACCAAGGGAAACAGTCACAAGATCACTTACAGGAGTGACCAAAATACAACTCAGGTAGACTTACTCCTAATAAGGAAAGGACACTGGGGTAGAGTCAGTGATTGCATAGCCATCCCCAGTGTAACAGTCGGACCACAGAATAAACCACTGGTTGCCATAATCAACTGCAAGCAGTGGTCAGAAAAGGCTTTAAGGTCAACAGAGACCATACTGTAGACCTGGAAGTTGACTGGAAAGAAAGCACAACAGTTCATTCATGGAATTACTTAGGGCTCTAGCACCTCAAGAAGAAAAAGAGAAAATAGGTGAAGTTGAAGAAGAATGGCAGCACATCAAAACAAAGAATAATAATGAAACCTTTTTCAGAAATAAACAAGAAGCTATCGTTAAAATCTATAAATTACACTACTTTGTCACCTTTTTGGAAAATAAATCCAAAAAAAATGCCTAGGTCCGCTTGTAGGTGTACCAAACGACTTTATTTCACAGAATAAAAATAATCACGCTACTAAGTAAATCCAATAGCAGCAATGTCCCAAACAGAATAAACGCTCTTACATGCACTTTGCGAAAACTGCGTTTTCGTCAAAAAAGACTTCATCAGACAAAATAAAAAACATTTACACACGTTTAAATACTTGAATGAAATAATTAGAAGCTGTTACATTGGCTAAATTTCATTTCAAACACACCTATCATATCAGTACTTCATTTGATTCATTAATATTAATGACTATGTCATAAAGTGCTACGTGCTTTTGTTAAAAACTCCTGTATCAAGAATTAAAAACAAACATTCATCTTTAAAAACTGATCCATAATAAATACTTATTATAAATTATTGAATAAAAAAATATATGTTATAAAATATATAGAACAAAAAATTTAAAAAAGACAATTTAAAAAAAACATTTTAACCACTAAATAAATGAATAATGCATGTGTATAGTTAAAAAAGACTGGAGATCCACAATGTTCAAATGCCCTCTAGTGTCCACAGTTGGAATTACCCTATAATTTATTGGCCCTTATTTTTAATAGGGGTGTAATTGTTAAGAATTCATTCATTCCTGGGATATTGTTAGAATCCAAGTAAACCTGCCACCATAATTCCCTATTTTCGAGGATTTCTTCCCAAAGTCCTCCCCTATTATCAGGCTTAACCTGGTCCAACACAAAAAATTCATATCTAGCTCCAGGACATACATTACAATGTTTGTATAGTGCATTAGTATTTTTCGCTCTAGAGATGTCATAATAATGTTCATAAACTCTACGTTACAAACATCTTTCAGTCTTTCCTACGTAGAAAGACTGGCAAATTTGGCATATAGCTATATAAACAACCCCCCTACTTTCACAATTATAATGGGCCCTGCTTGTAATTCTCCTCTTCCTACTGTCAATATATATCTCCGGCTTATCTATAATATATGGGCACTGATGACATCTTCCACACTTGTATGTCCCCAACCTCCTGTTTTTACCTTCCTTGTCTCTTTTATTACCTCTTTCAAGTATGGTTCCTATATTAGGTGGATTTTTGAATACTATCTTGGGTGTCATTCTAGTTATCTCTTCGACATCCGTTAAAGTACTAAATTTGTTCCATTCTTTTTTAAAAATGTCCCATAATTTAGTATTGGAACTGTTATATTCCAAAACTAAGCTTCTCCTATAGTTAACTTGGTTATTATCTTTGCTATTATTTTCTGCAGGTTGCCCAAACCCCATTTTAAATTCATTGCCCTTACCCAAAATAGGTTTGAATCTGTCCAGTCTTCCATCCTCTACTTCTTTTCTTAATTTACCTATAAATTCCTCTGGATAACCACGTTCCCTGAACATGTTATGTAACAATATACATTCATCCTGGAAGTCTGAGTCATTAGATGTCATTCGAGAACCTCGTACAAATTGTCCTTTGACAATGTTCTTTTTACTATGGTATGGGTGGGCACTATTATAATGTAAGTATGAATTGACATAGGTTTCCTTCCTATACACCTTACTCTCAAATTTATCTAGTTTTTTATATACTTCTATATCCAGATACTTCAAAAATTCTGTGCTAATGGTATAGGTAAACCTCAAATAGTTAGTAGTATGATTAATATAATCCATGAATTCCAAGAATTTTGCCTCACTCCCAGTCCAAAAAATAACTATATCGTCTAGGAACCTGTGATACAATGTCCATAGTTCCTTAAACTCACAATTAATAATAAACTGCTCTTCCCATTTGGAAAGTACGATATTAGCAAAGGTGGGGGCACAAGCGGCCCCCATAGACACCCCCGTCTTCTGTTGGTAAAACTCCCCGCCAAACATAATGAAATTATATTTTAACACAGTGTCCATAAGTATCACGCTTGCTACTTTATCATTGAGACTCAAATCAACATCTTCAAACACTGCTTCTTCAAAAAGACTCATACCCTCAGCATGTGGTATGCTTCCAAACAGGTCAATGACATCTATTGTAATAAACCTGATATCCTCTCTAAACTTGTCCTGTTTGAGTTCACCCAAAAAATCCCAAGAGTCTTTTAAAATTAGCTTATTATTAGTCCATATATGTTTGGTCTTAACATCTATAAACTTAACTAAAGGGGCTGTTTTGGATCCCTCAGCTGAAACTATTGGTCTGAGGGGTGGGTTCAGCATATCCTTATGTATCTTCGGTATGCCGAATATAGTGGCCACCCTCGGTTTCTTAACTTCTAAATATTTCAAGGTTATTTCATCAATTGTTTTTTTCTGTCAATAAATCCTGCAGAATGGAATCTATCCTGTGATGCGCTACATTAATTTCGTTATGTGAAACCTCTGTGTACTTAGTTTCATCCCTTAAGATAGTATTCATTTTACTTTCATACAATATTTTGTCCATGATAACAACCCCACCACCCTTATCTGGTTTCATAACCCTCAGAGAAGCATTACTACTCAATTCCATTAATATGTCATTCTCTTCCTTACTTAAGTTATAATGGACCCAATATCCACTATGTTTGGTTCTCACAAAATCAACCATAATATTTTCAAAATTCTTGATCTGAGGGTATAAGGGTGGGTTGTATATGGACTTTCTCCTCAATGTATTCTCGATCCCTCTTTCTTTATTAAAACCCATTTTAGAGGCCATTACTTCTAAATTAATCTTCCTAGTAAATAACTTCACATCTAATATAGTACGTGTATAATCCCCCTTTCTATTTGGTATATATTTTAATCCTTTACTTAATAGTGAGAAATGGTTTGAATTTAATTTCAATGCACTAAAATTATATATAGTAAAATTTTCATAGGTGTGTTTGACAGTGTTGTTCATTGTATCATCAGGATCAATGAAATGACCCAACTGGCTCAGGGTATCTAGTGAAATCTCCCCTGCCGTCTTACCCCCCCCCCATCTCTGAAAATTTCCTCCATATTCATTGTTATTTTCCTGGGCATATCCCCTATTCCCAAGGGGGGGAAAATCAGCATCATAATCTGTTGTATTCCATCCATTTTCCTCATTCGACCTTTGTTTGTTATTATATTGTACATTTCTTCTGTAATTATTCCTTATCCCATAACGTGTGTTATAATTCGTCTGATTGTTAGGTTTCGGATAACATGTATGATTTTCATATTCCCTAATATCCCTTTGCAACTTTCCCATTTTTCTCTGTATCACATCCTCACATTTAATGTCAATATTTCTTCTTATAGAAAAATACCTATCATTTTCTTCCTTGATGTTATGAACTAAATCAGTAGTGATACATGCATCAAGAGTTGCAATAGCAGTCCCCAGTTCCATTTGTATGTTATTATTTTCTTCAATAATTAATTTAATAACTTCCAACCCACATTTATTAAAAACCTTAAGCAAACTTTCATGAAAATGAGTCCCAATATGTACATTGTTCGGAAATTTATATACCCTTAAACCTTTGGGTACTATTCCCCTTTCCAAACATTCCTGTAAATATGCATTTTCAATACTTAAGGTTCTATGTTTCATAAGCATTTTATCTAATCTAACAAGTTTCATTGCATAAGTTTCATTATCATCATTATTGTCATTGTTAACACTATTCTTGTTAACATGAAAATGAATATCCCGTTTGAGCCATTCCACTGTAGGTTTTTTTGTATGAGTAACTTGTGAATTTACAGTACCTTGCAAACTAACCAACGGGTTTGCATTTCTCTTTGGGATAGCGCCCTTATCCCTTCCGTGAATATTACTTGATTCTTCGCCGTTAGAAGTGTCCTGCAACATCCCAGGGGTATTATTTGGGTTAAATTGAGTCCCTTCAAGAAGAACGCCGGCTCCGCTATCATCGCCAATAAGCTGTCTCTTCCGCTTCCCCCTGTGAACGTCTTGCTCCTCGGCTTCTTCAGCCATATCCATGGTGCGTTTACTGCCAACAATGAGGTGGGTACATAGAGGAGTTAACAGGTCAATCAACTCTGTCATCTGGCCAATGAGTCTTCGTGTTTGGCCCGAATTTGGCCCTTTTTGGAAAATATTTACTTGGAAGTACTTACATAGAGCCTTTCTAACACCACATAAAATAGCCTTGATTTATAAAAAAATGGAAATAAAATGTTGGCGATGTGATGAGGTTATAGATGCTAATTGGCTGCACGGATGATCATACCGTTTTGGTTTGAGTTTAGAAATTTTGTTTAAGCATTGTGGTCAGATAATTGTGTTATATCAGATTCACTGACTTTATTTACTGCTCCAATTCTGGATTCCACACCAAAAATATAGGTGCATCTTCTATGGTCAATTCTAGCTATGGCTAGGAAAATCATTACGATAAATTGGAAAAGCAAGAACACCCTCTCTTTTACTGAATGTATTTGCTTAGCAAAAACTGTATGTAATAAAGAAATTCAGACAATGTGTAACAGAACTTCAAATTATACACACGAACATTTATCTTGGAAAAAGCTTAAAGAATTATTAGAAAAATATTAATGGTTAATTATTTGTCAGATTTTGTTGTGGACAATGCAAATAGTTTCTTCTTTGTATTATTCTTGTATGTTAGTTTTAGTTAATTGTTATTTTTTGTAAGTTATTTTGTTCAAAATTGCAATTAAAAAGAAAAATAAAACAGCATGTGTGAGGACTACAGAAAAGATATACAGCTGGGGCAGGTATGGAAATAAGGTGCATAAGGAAAGCTGGTGGAGGAATGCAGAAGTCCAGGAAGCCATCAAAAAAAAGAAAAAAAAAAGATAGGATTGCAGGAAAAAGTGGGAGATAGAAAAGATGGACTAGGCTAAGAAGGAGTACCGGTTGGCTAACAAAGAGGCTAAGACAAGAGTTGCAGTAGCAAAGAATAAGGAATCAGAGACACTCCACCAGCTTAGACAAAAATATAAAGAAGATAGTCAGCCCTTCATAATGGACGCCAGCAATAACATGATCACCAATCCACAAAACATCAAAGGCAGATGGAAGAAGTACTTCCAGAAGCTTCTGAATGAAGAAAACCGTACAGAAGCTGTACTGCCCCAGACACAGCCTAAGATGAAAGATGAGGAAGAACCCACCATAGGAGAAGTAAGAACAGAATTAAGGAAAATGAAGGCAGGGAAAGCAGGCAGCCTCAGATGAGGTCTTAGCAGATATGATAAAGATGTTGGGTGAGATAGGGGAGAAATGGCTCCTGAGTGTACTCATAGCAGCAGTGAGAGAAAGGCATATTCCAGATGACTGGAGAATAAACATACTAGTGCCAGTGTTCAAGAACAAAGGGGACATTAACAACTGTGGGCAGTATGTTGTGTCTTTCGGCTTTTCCCGGTTGGGGGTCGCCACAGCGGAACTCCGGTCCGCTAATGATTGGCAGCTGATTTTTACGTGCCGTGTTACCAGCCCTGATGCACAACCTTCAATGAAGGAACGCCCATTCATGCATGTCTGCACACAGAAGACGATATAGCTGAGAATCGAATCGGACAGCTTCTTACTGTGAGGCGACAATGCTACCACAGCACTACCACCATGGGTTCAACTGTGGGCAGTATAGGGGTATCAAACTCCTACCACACTGCATGAAAGTTCTGGAGAGGGTGACTGATAAATGAATACATAGAGTAGAAGAAAGTAAGATGTGGGAGGAACAGTTTGGATTCATATCAGGGTGCAGCACAATTGATCCAACATTTGCAATCTAACAAACTTGAGAAAAAGCTAGTAATGAGGAAAGAGTCCAACTGGGCACTGAAAGACTTGGAGAAAGCATATGACAAGGTCTGAAGAAAGCTGATTTGGGCAGTCCTGTGAAGTTCCAGAAACATTGGTAGAATTAGTGCAGGTTATGTACAAGGACCCAATGACTCAAGTGCAAACAGTGTTCGGTCTCACAGAGGGGTTCCCATTGGGAGTGGGTGTGCATCAGAGTTCAGCTTTGAGCCTGCTGCCATATATACTGGTGATGGACTGCATTAGCAAACAGTTTGGAAGGGACAGATCAGCAAAGTTGTTGTATCCAGACAATGTGGCATTACAGGCAGACTCTGTGCAAGAACTTCAGCAAAGGATAGGGGAATGGAATGCAAAACTAAAGGCAAATTGGATGAAATTAAGTACAGACAAGACAGTTGTAATAGCAACAAATGGGGGGAATCAGAAGAAACTGCAAATTAAGATAGAAAGAAAAATAGTATCTGGAAAGGGTGGTTGAGGAGAAGGTAAGTCTAAATGAGCAGGTCAAAACTAGAATCAGAGGGGTTACAGCCAACTGGCACAGAATGTTGCGGTAACGTATGACAGAAGAATGCCAAAGAAGCTGAAAAGTAATGTGTACCAAACAGTGGCATGACCACCAGTACTACTGTATGGTACAAAAACCTGGGCAGTAAAGGCAGAGCTGTTGAGGAAGCTATAGATAATGGAGATGCAGTGCCTGAGATGGTGGTAGGATGCACACTGTTGGACAGATGAAAAAATAAGGACATAAGAGCAGAAGCCAAAGTAGCTCCAAATGCAGAAAAGGTCAAAGAGAACAGATTATGGTGGTTTGGCTGCATGTACAGAAAAGCAGAAGACAATCTGGTGAAGACTATTTGGGACAGATGGGAAGAAGGCATGAGTAAACAAGAATGTCCCATAAAGAGGTGGATGGATGGTATGAGAGAAGACATGTGACAGTCAGGCATGAGTGTTGAAGAAGGTAGGGAAGTGTGATTGAATAAACAGAGGTGGTGACAATTAACATGACCCTCCCAACCCCGTGTAGAAAATGGGAAGAAGGCGGTTGATGATGATGATATTCGTTATATCCTTGGGATCAGAATGTGTGGTATTTTTTAAAGATGAGCTTCGTGTTGCATTTTTGGACACTGTTCCTTAATTTACTGACATAACCAAATAAAGATTTGCAGTTTCTTTTGGTGTCTGTCATGCTGTTAAGCTTGAACTCCACTTTGTATTTTCTAATAGTACACTTAAGTTCCTTGCTGCCATGTCTTAGTATGCTCTTCAGGTATTAGGATAGTGATTTTTTACAACATGTAATTCTTTTCCTTCTATTACTGTAAAAATTATTAATATAGGGGTTCAGCTAGAAAGTTTTATTCCTGAATTTCTCATTGTATTTTGGTTGGTTGTGTACAAATGTTTCTATGTATCGGTTTAAGTCTTGGAAAAAGTTGGAGGTGAATGTGGTAACCCTCTCAGTTTGTTCCTTTTGCAGTGATTCTTGAGAATTTTGTGTATGTCTTCTACAAGCTGAAATATGTTTGCCCTTGAGAAGTCATTAAATATGGTTTTGTTTGGTGATGGTGGGGTGGTACCACAAGGACTGGCACAGCGGATGACTGATTTGTGGTAAAATTTAACCAGGGATGAGGAGTAGTGGGATGGAGTACAGGCAAGGGCTCAGTTGGTAATGACCAGGTCAAGGGTTTCAGTGTTTCTATTGGGAAGTTTTAAAATTTGCTCCAGTTCATTGGTATTGATAAAGTCTAGGAAATGCAGACTGCATCCAGTTTTAGAGGTGTACGTGTGCCAGTCAATACTTGGGTAAATGAAATCCCTTAACAAGATGGAAGTTGGTTTAATATATAGCCCCTCAAGGGTGTTGCAGTAATTGCCATTCTCCTTGGGGATGTCAATGAGAAACAGATGCTAACAGTGAAGTAATAGGTGGATTTATTAAGTGTGATTTGGATCTCTAGGATCTCTAAGTTAGGGTTGTGAGTAATTTGATTTGAGGCGATTGTGTTGCTGACCCTCTCCCGCTGTTACCTGGAAGACTTGAAGGCCAGATAAGTGCTAAACTATGGTACAGAGGGAATATGACCATTGCACTGAAATTATGTCTCAGTAGCTACTTAAATGTTAATGTGTTTGAGATGCAGGAGGGTCTCAAGTTCTGGCATCCTTCTATCTAGACTCTTAACACTGAGTAGTGCCACCATGATGTTGTCTAAATTTGAGCTTGAGTTTGCTATTTTGGAATGTCTAGTATGGCTCTCAGCCTAATAAAGGCACTATGGTAGCAAAAAAGGCTTCAACCAGTATGCAGAAGGCCTGGTATGAACATTGTAAGCCAACCCTGATGAAATAGAAAATCTTATATACTAACTCATCCCAGGCTGACACATACTGGATACCAATAATTTAAGCAATTGTTAAAGCCAATTATCTTGTCTTGTATCTATAAATACATCTACATGCATCTATGCTTTGCATAAAAATCTTCTCTTGTAACAACAAATTTGATCCTTCAAAGTGTATCATAATCTTATGGTATCCACCTGTATTTTACTTTCTGTGCATTGTTTAAATGTTGTACAAGGACTACGCTGAATATATTTGTACAGAGCCTTAGAAACGAGCTTGTTTTTTCTTTACTATTGTTTAAATGTTCCTCAAAAGGACTATGTGTGTACTTCTGTACAGAACTTTAGAAACCAGCATGTTTTTTGTTACTATGTTATATGCTTTCTGTATCTGAATATTTTTGTAACATGATGGCTTTTCTCCCTGGGCCTCCACTGAAAACAGACAATTAGTGCCCAGTCGGACTTTCCTGGTAAACAAATGTAAAATAAATAAATAAATAAATCTACCACAGACTATTAAAAGTAAATAAATAAAAATACTTTAAAAAGAAGAAAATGGACAGTACAGGAAAAAAGAAGTTATGTACTCACCATAACATTCCATCTGAGTAGGTACTTCATTTGCTTTGCAACCTGTGGGTATCGGATCCGACCTCGGATCCGAGCCGGCAGCTTTCCAAGCTCCAAGATCCGAGCTCCTAGCTCCTTCCCCCTACCCATAATCCCCTGCTACCAACCATATTACCTCAGATCGTTTTTTTTTTTGCCTCACCAACCTGATAACACAAAAATCAACTCTAAAGGTGATCGGAAAATCCCGAAAGGTTCGGGGGATGGCAGGGGGGGGTCGGTTGCAGACAAACGAAGTACCTACTCAGATGGAACGTTATGGTGAGTACATAACTTCTTTATCTGAAGCAGTTACTTCATTTGCTCTGCGGCCTGTGGGACAGAGTCCCCAGCTACCTTATAAGAACCTGGGTGGTCCTTACGGAAGGATATTCTGAAGCACCGCAGAGCCAAAAGAAGCCCTACTCCTCGAAATCACATCTAGTTTGTAATGAGAAATGAACGTATGAGAAGAGGACCAAGTAGCTGCTGAACATATGTCATCCACTGGAACCCTAGACCAAAAAGTTGTTGAGGTGGCTACAGATCTTGTAGAATGAGCACGGATACCAACCGGGGCTGGCTTGCCAGACGATATGTACCCCTGAATAATACACTGACAGATCCAATTTGCTACAGACACTTTGGAAATAGCTTTGCCCATGGCTGATTTTGCATAAGAGACAAACAACTGGTCCAACTTGCGAAACTCTCTAGTCCTGTGCAAGTAGAAACGCAGCTGTCTGTGCACATCCAATTTGTGTAACGTGTATTCTCCTTTGTTCTGAAATTCTGGAAAAAACACTGGTAGATTTATCAATTGGTTTATATTTGCTTCTGAAGCAACCTTAGGCAAGAAAGACGGGTTAGTCCTGAGGAACACTCTATCTTTGTGAAAGATAAGGTAAGGAGGTTTCATACACAAAGCTTGCAGTTCTGAAACCCTTTTGGCCAAAGTAATAGCCACTAAGAAGGCCGTTTTCCATGACAAGAACTTCAACGGAACCGAGGCCGCGGGTTCAAAAGGTGGACTCGTCAAGGCTTGCAAGACTAGAGTGAGATCCCATGGGGGAACCACAGACTTTACAGGTGGGTTTAAAAGAAAGATGCCTCGTAAGAAGGTTTTGCACAACTTTGTAGATGCTAAGGAACCTATGCCGTCACCCACATGAAAATGGGAGATGGCCGCCAATTGCACCTTAACCATAGAAGCACTTTCTCCCTGCCAAAAAATCAATGAGAGGAAGTCCAGAATGGTCGGAATAGGGACAGTAAATGGGTCCAAGCCCTTGTCTTTGGCCCAAATGGAAAAACGTTTCCATTAACTGTTGTAAAGTTTTCTGGTAGACGGCTTATGAGCCGCAACCAGAATGGCCTTAACAGGAGATGAGATACCGGGAGTCCTAGCCATTATTGGAACTGGATCAGCCAAGCTGCAAGCTTGAGGTTGACCAGGTTCGGGGTTGGGCAACCCACGGGATGTGAGATCAGGTCTGGACTGGGATCCAGAATCCATGGAGGAGCCACACTGTGAGACCGCAGAAAAGGGAACTAGATCTGTCGAGGCCAGAATGGGGCTATGAGGATAACTCTGCTCCCCAACCGACAGGCTTTCTGAATGAATTTCATCATGAGCAGGAGGGGGGGATAAGCATAAAGGAGCCCGGGAGGCCAAGCATGGACTAGAGCGTCTCTGGGGGTCTCCCCTCTGGGGGGAATTATTGCGAAGTACTCGCTGCATTTTGTGTTTAAAGGAGAAGCAAAAAGATCGCAGTGAGACCAACCCCATCTGTGGAAGATCTGCTTCGCAACAGATGGATTCAGAGACCACTCATACGGAGTGAGAAGCACCCGACTTAGCTTGTCCGCTAATATATTGTACCGTCCCATTCCCAAACTCTCATGGCCTCTTGACACAGGGGATAAGATCTGGTTCCTCCCTGTTTGTTTATATACCAGACTACTGACATGTCTGTCTGGATCACAATAGTCCCCAGGGGAAGAAGGTCGTGGAGAGCTTGCAACGCCAAAAGCACCACCCTCATTTCTAGGACATTGATATGCAATGCGGTCTCTAGGGAAGTCCACGTGCCTTGAACGGATCTGCCTGAACAATGCCCCCCCCCACCTGAGGCGAGAAGCGTCCATGGTCAACGTGGCTTCGACTGGGGGAATCACAAAAGGCCTCCCTTCTCTGAGTTCCCGCGCATGTAACCACCAAAGAAGGGAGTCCCTGCAAACTCTGCTCAGCGGTATCGGCATGTTCAAGGGGTGGAACAAGAGGGACCATTGGACTTGAAGGGTCCATTGTAATATTCGCATTCACAGACGGGCATGGAGGGAGAGACCAATCACTGCTGACATAGACCCCAGTGCCCTCAGGACTAACTCCGCTGGAGGAGCAGGACTCCGAAGAAGGGCTAACACCTGATACGACAAGCTGTTCAGTCTGACTGACGTTAGAGTAGCTCGGGAGATTCGAGTATCCAACCTGGCCCCTATGAATTCCAGGGCTTGAGTGGGGCACAGGCAGGACTTCTGTCGGTTCACTGAAATGCCTAGGTTGTGGGCTAGAGTCAGTGCATAATCTCTCGCCACACAGAGCTGATGCCTGTTGGTCGTGGTAAGGAGCCAGTCGTCTAGGTACGGGAAGACCTGAATGCCCTGAAGTCTCAGGTGGGCTGCAACCACTGCCATGACCTTGGTGAACACTCTGAAGGCAGAGGTGAGGCCGAATGGAAGAACCCTGAATTGATAATGACTGGCTCCGAGCCAGAAGCGGAGAAACCTCCTGGATCGTCTGTCCATCAAGATGTGGTAGTACGCATCCTTGAGGTCTATGGAGCACATACAGTTGTTCTCCCGCAGAAGGGGGAGAATTGATTGGAGAGTGACCATCTGGAACTTTTCCTTGGGTATGAACAGGTTCAGAGCAGAAAGGTCTAAGATGGGTCTGAGGTCCCCGGTTTTCTTTGGCACCAAAAAGAACCTTAAGTAATAACCCAATCTGGACTGATCTGGGGGGACGGGCTGGATGGCTCTTTTTCTTAGCAGCTTCAAAATCTCTGAAGCCGCTGCCTCCCTCTGATCGGGTGGGACATCGGGGAGGCGTCTGGTTTTGGGGGGAAGATTTAGGAAAGGAATGGAATAACCTCTGGATATGATACGGAGCACCCATCAATCCATTGTAAGGGACTCCCAGTTTGACAGGTGCTCTTCTATATTATACAAAGTACTTCATTAGCTTAAAACCCCCTTGAGTACCCACTTCCCTATAGGTCCTTTCTGACTCAGTTACACAGCAAACTTTTTCATTTCTTCTAGCATGTAAAAGGTCAGTTGCTAGCGTCCTCTCCTGCTCAGCTGGTGAATCTGGGAATATTGAGGCAATGTTACAATTGCCTCATGTACACAGACAACCCTCTCCTCCCACAAAACACAAATACATGCAAGAGATGCAACTATATAGCCAAACTGGAGGCTGAGCTCTCTCAACTCAGGACTGGCAAAACCAGACAGGAGGAGAAGGTAACCACACACACCATAAACCCAGTCTCACATAGAACTATCACAACTACAAATCAAACACATAAACACACAAAGATATACTCGGAGGCACTGATCAAAAATCTACCAAAACAGCAGAGGCCTCCAAAGCAGACACCCAAACAACTGCCACCTCATGACATAACACAAGCAACACATAGATCACAAAGTCAGTGTGCAAATCAGTCACAGCCCTTAAGGCCAAACACAATGCCAGACACACTTGTCATAGGTGACTCCATAGTCAGACACACTGACGTCCCACTCACCAGACTGAACAAGGAGAGGGTCACAGTAAGCTGCATGTCGGGCGCCAGAATCTGCCACATAACACAAGCACTCAGGTCACTCCACAGCAAGTACAAGTATGACTCAGTCATTGTCCATGCCGGTGTGAATGACCTGAGACGTACCTCCCTGGACTACATGAAAAGAGACATAAAGGAGCTCTCAGATTATGTAGCCCAGGCTGGTATGACCCTGACCCTGAGCAGTATCCTACCTTCACCAAGAATGATGCCACAATACAGAGACAAAATGATCAGTTTTAATAATTGGCTTAATTTCTGGTGTCATTCTAAGAGGATCCAATGTCTGTCTGCCTGGAATGACATGCTTGACAAGCCACGCTGCTTACAAGGGGCGGCTTGCACCTGTCACCCTGGGTTTCGGATATTGGCAAAGGCTCTTGCCACCCCATAGTGCCTTTTTAGACAAGGCTCAAATTCTAAACCCACCGCCCTAGAAAACAATAATGGAAAAAACTAAGGGTAATGCTGCTCAATGCCAGAAGTCTAAATCTCAAGATGCACACTCGAAGCCCTCCTCAGTATGGAGAACATCGATGTCTGTGCTGTGACTGAAACCTGGTTCAAGGCTCCTGAGAGCACCCGGCACTATCAGGTTTTACCTCATATCATGCGTTCCGCCCCAAAACCCGGACCGTACCACAAAAGGAGGGTGTATCCATATTCATCAAGGATACCCACACCTCCAGGCTGGTGGCAACTCACGAAGCATCAGAGACCATTCAGGTGCAATTAACCATAGGCAAAACTGCTCTACAGTTTGTAGCATGTTACAGGCCACCCTCTCAAACTCAGGAACCCCACACAGCCTTCCTGAAGACACTGGAGAGTATAAATGTCTCTCCAAACACCATCATATTGGGTGACTTCAACTACCCAAACATAGACTGGGAACATTACTCAAGCCCCAATACCCTAGCCCAAAGGTTCCTGGAGTTCATAAACTCAAATGCTATGGAACAACTTGTCACCATTCCCACAAGAGGTGAAAATATACTAGACCTGATCATCACCAACATGGGGACAAAATGCTCCACACCAGAAGTATATCCCTCATTGGTGAGATCAGACCATAAACTAATCTCACTGGAGATCCACATCCCGCCCCCCCCCCCCCCAAAAAAGACCACAATGAAGAACTTCTCAAAAGCCAACTTCACACTTCTTAAGACTGGTGTGGTATCCTTCAAGGCCCCTGAGCCATTGGAAACCACAACCCACACTGCTGAATCCCTTACAAATGCTTTCTACGAGCACCTCCAGGATTGCATGGATCAAGCAATCCCAAATAAAATCAAGACCCTTTCCACCAAAGGCAAGCCTGATCTGGTGGACCCCAGCCATAAACAAACTTTACAACAAGAGGAGAAAGCTACTACAAGATAGAGCAAAATCCTAAAAGGGAAGACATCTCTGATCAATACTAGTAAAAACTACGATCACTCATAAAATCATCCAAGGCCAACTTTGAGAGAAAAATCGCCAAGGACTCAAAAGACAATCATAAGGCCTTTTTTAGCTATGTTAGAAATCTGGGTGGAAACTCCCAGATATGCTCAGAATTAGTCCAAAATGATACAAAAATCACTGAACCCACAGACATTGCAAACATACTGGCAGACAGGTTCAGTGAAAATTTCTCCCCTCCCTCCCCCCCAAAAGGAGAAATATCTATCCCAGCAGAGTGTAGCCTCCCAATCATCTCAAATGCCCAGGTGAGAGCTGCTCTCTCTAAACACAGCATCAATGGGACCGGATGGTGTCCCTGGCTGTGTGCTACAAGAACTCAATGAGGAACTAAACCCACACATAAGGCTGCTGTTTAATCTTAGCCTTACCACAGGATACGTACTCAAAGAGTGGCGTACGTCAACTGTGGTCCCACTCCACAAAGGCGGTGCTTCTATGGACCCTGGTAATTACCGCCCTATAAGCTTAACAAGCCTGGTCTGCAAAGCTATGGAGAGGATCATAATGGAACTCATAAATAAAGACATAGGGGACCTACAGACATTGGATCCTACCCAATTCGGCTTTGTCAAGGGCAGATCATGCCTCTTGAACTTGGTCGACTTTTTTGAAACAGTCACCAAGGCCATTGATGAGGGTAAGGCAGTTCACACAGCCTACCTTGACCTTGCAAAAGCTTTTGACACAATACCCCACTCGGGTATCATAGAAAAGCTCACCAGCTTAAATGTAAACCCATATGTCACAAGATGGGTTGCAAACTGGCTCAAGGACAGAACCCACAGGGTTAGAGTTGCTGGTGCCATGTCAGACTCAAGCCGGTCACTGGCGGTGTCCCACAGGGCTCAGTCCTGGGCCCCCTCTTGTTCGGCATCTACTTTTCAGAAGTGCAGGCAAACATAGGAGGATTGTGGCTGACAAAGTTTGCAGATGACAGCAAACTGGGCGCCATAGTTGAAAATCTATCAGACACAGATATCCTTCAGAGAGGTCTCATAGAAACGGATAACTGGTGCCAGAGCCATGACCTTAAGCTAAACGCCAAAAAATGTATAGTCATACCTTTGGTAAAAACAAGGTAACCCCAAGTTACCACATAGGTGGCAATCCATTAAGCACAGAAGAGGTTATCAGGGACCTAGGGACCCAAGTTGACAGTAACCTTTCTTTTGACACTCACATTGCCAAAGTGGTTAGGAGGACCTTCTACATTGCCCACCTGATTATGAAGGGATTCACATCCAGATCAAGGGAGGTCATTGTTCCCCTGTACTCTTCACTTATCAGACCAATGATTGAGTACAATGCCCCATTCGGAATGTATCTTACCCGACACCTGCAGCAATTGGAAAGACCCCAAAAGTTCCTCACCAAAAGGATAAAGGGGCTCAAAAATATGCCATATGCTGCCTGACTGAAGAAACTCCAGCTCTATTCAGTCGCATACCGTCTGCTCAGAGGTGACCTGTGCCTGACATACAAGGCCATGTCCAACCCGGAATTAATGGACATGCTCCACCTCAAAAAATCCAAATCCACCAGAGCCACAAGAGCAAGAGACTTAAACCTCAACACGGATATAAATAGGACGTGCTGGAGGGACAGATTCATCACCCAGAGACTCCCTATGCTGTGGAACAGAATCCCGGTCCATGTGAGACAGAGGACCTCGCTGGCTCTGTTCAAGAGGAATCTTGACCAGTGGATGGGAGATCGTAGGTTTACCCCGGGGATCATCTCTGTATCACCGCTGGACAGAGGCACGGCAAACTACTGGGTATAGTATTCTTCAACCTAAGGGGTGGTGAAAGCCACACAACTCTGGCTAGGCTTATAAATGCCCTAGGGCAGATAGCCTAGTATGAACCTATGAACCTATGAACCGCCCCCGACTGCCACCAGAGAGGACAGTCGGGCAAGCCCTCAGGGCTGTAGCGTGGGTCTGTCTGAGAAAGGTTCTCTAGACCCAAAATTACGCGGCCCCCCTCTGCCTCTGGGCCGGTGTCCACCTTGTCCTCCTCTGCCTCTAGAGGATGAGTGGTCCGCAGCTGGATGGGATTGCTGAGACTTGCGGAACCACTGCTTCTTTTGTCCCCTCTGATTCCTGGAGAAGGATCTTTGGGGACTAGAGAAGCGGAGTCCGATGGCAGACAGCGTCTTCCCGTCCTTTTTGCTTTGGATCAGCGTATTGCGAATGGTCTTGCCGAAAAGAGCAGAACTGTCAAAGGGGGCATTCATGAAGGATGCCTTGAAGGGATCCACAAAGTCGCAAAGACGGAGCCAGGCGTGACGTCGTAAGACGACCCCTGCTCCGCTAGCTCTAGCAGCTCCCTCCGTAGCATGGGAGAGGAGCCGCATAGACATATTAGAGATGGATTTCAGAGTGGCCATTCACATCACAAACACATTCTTGTCTCTGACTGACATGGACACCGGGTGGGCTGCAGCGTATTCCTTGATCAAGTCTCGCTGTAGCTTGATGGTATGTGCCATATAGTTCAGCACCCTTATGGAAAAGGTCACTGAAGAAAACATCCGTTTCCCAATCCGGTCCAACACTCGAGATTCTTTATCTGGTGGGTGGACCAAAGAACTCTCCTGAGCAAGTTATTTCTTGGTGGCCACCGCCACCAACATGGCATCAACAGGGGTTCCTTTGGCCCATGACTGTCTATCTGTGGGGGGACTTAGGACTTTATCGGGATGCCTAGGGATTGGCTCCACGGTGTCGGGCTCCTTCCACACCCTGGTGGTAATTAAGTCCACCAGGGGTCGGCTGGAGGGGACACCCAGGAGGTAGATGGGCCTGCCTCAAACGCCTCCAGGAACACGGATTCATCAAGGGAAGGTTTTTGGGCAGACCACCCCCCCCAATACACAACATTTCCATGATGTCTCCAAAGGAGACATCTTCAGGGGGTGACCTTGGGGAACCCTCCCCATCATCTAAGTCCGTGTCGGTGGTAATGGACTCGGGGGAGTCCAGGTGCCTCCTTTTACACCGACGTTTCCGAGGAACCTCCTCGGTGGGTCTATCCGAAGAGGGCTCGTCCACGGGTTGTTGTTCCTCCGCGGGAACTAGCTGGAGGGCTTGGGCAGGCTGTCCCGATGGTCGGATGATGGAAGACAGACCCTCATACAGTGGGGGTATGGGTGGATCCGAAGCCCGAACCGGGGATCTGGAGGACCTCGACAGTACCCTCTCCACTACCTCAAAAGCTGAAGGAGAACCGCCCTCACCAGCCTCTGAGAGCAATCTCCTCGGCTCCGAGGAAGGGATCGGGGTTGGAGCCAATGCGGTCGGTGCCGAGAGAGAGGTGCTCTCCAAAGCCAACAGCTCTGAAGACACAACAACTCCCTCAGATCCGACGCTCAGCCCTCGGTCCCGAGAGCTCGGATCCGACAAGCTCGAGGGCATAGTCAGCGTCGAGGAGACCAGCGCTATCGGCGCAGACAAATCCCTGGGTCCGAAGGGGCTCGGATCCGATGACTCTGAGATCCGAAAATGAGTTGGAGAAGGAGTGATCGGGGCAAACATGGGGGCCGCACTCCCCCCCAGAGGGGAGGAGGCAAGAGCACCCCCATCTGCATTTGGGTCCGCTTTGGAGATGCTTCTCGTTGACCTGGAAGAGGTAGTCAAGGCGGGCCAGGAGGGCCGCCTCGACGACCTTGAGGGAGACCGATCCTCCTCCTCTGGCTCCGGTGAGAAAATAGGCAAACGGAGCTGAGAGGAGGAGGATCCGGAGACCCTCAAAGGAGACTTAGCTGCTTTAGCTGGCGGAGTCGAGGGTTGAGATTCAGCCCGCCTTTTATGGGATCTATGTCCCTCTTTATCCTTGTGCCTCTTCTCTCTAGCAGAAGAGGCACTAGTTTCTTCAGAGCTCAAACCTGAAGAGGGAGGTTGAGTCCCGGGTTGAGCTAAGGGAACAGAAGGCGCCAGGGCCACCGAGGCAGCCAGAGCCCAAACGGGAGAGGAAGAAGAAGCTGACTACTGGGGGAGCTTTCCCACCAGGATTAGCTTGTTCTTCCTATCCTGAAGTGCCCGGGGGTTAAAGGTCGCACAAATCTGGCAGGCCTCTAATAGATGGGCTGCCCCCAGGCACAAAACACACTGAGTGTGGCCATCAGCTGGGGAAAGTTTGTGGCCACACTCAGTACATTTAGAAAAAACGGCCTTAGGCCTTTCCGACATCCTAGCACTCACACACACACCCAAACACTAAGGGGGGAGGGGGAGTGAATAAAGAAAAAACTAACTAACTTTAAAAAATTAAACTAGCACAAAAGGGAATCGAAAAAGGGGCTAAGACCACACACACAAGATTATAAATTTCAGAAAAAAGGTTATAAACCACCAACGATCCCACCCAGCCAGGAGCTCTTCAAAGGGAAAGCTTCTTCAGCCGCGGCAAAAAACGATCTGAGGTAATATGGTTGGTAGCAGGGGATTATGGGTAGAGGGGAGGAGCTAGGAGCTCGGATCTTGGAGCTTGGAAAGCTGCCGGCTCGGATCCGAGGTCGGATCCGATACCCACAGGTTGCAGAGCAAATGAAGTAACTACTTCAGATATGTTGAATATTTACAGAAAAATATAACTGCACAGGGAAAACGAAAAAGTAATCAGTTTTAGCAAATAAACTGCTTAAAAGAGAATATGTCTGCCCAGCTAAATTTGTTCCTAGTTATATCAGACTGGAAGAATTACTGGGCCTTATCTATACTAGCTGAAATGTTAGCATGCTACAGGCAGATATACACATGCAGAAATAAGCTCACTGACACAGAGTAGTAAGCCAGTCCATAGAAGGCAAAGTTCTGGATAGTGCTTCTCCAAACACAAAAATGAATGCTACTAGATCAACGGTCTCGGGAAAGAAAGTCATTCCATCTGACCCTTGGAGGGACATCTTGTAATAGTTCCACTGTGGAAGGCATACTAGTAATCCCTTCTTTCAAACACTTCTCTCAGTGAACCACAGTCTATAGTAATTCCTGGAAACTTTCTGTGAGGTAATTGTCTTGGAAAAAACAGCTATGTCCTGTTTTACTTAGCAGTTGTTGTTCTTTTCCTTGTGGCTAAGACCCATATACTTTTTATACAGTGCTCAGAAAAGCAATCACAAGTTTCATAATTGTTATTAGTGAAGAAATACATTGTGAGTTCAATCACATTTACAGTTCACATATTTGATGGCCACCTGGTACCATGATAATTGGCTCCAGGTAATGGTCACCGTTGATGTGATACCTTGACCCCATGTCCAAAATGGGGAAAAAGGTAGGGTTGATACCAGTACTAATGCCGATTCAGTCCCTCTAACAGAACAGTGGCAAGTGTATATATAATTGCTACATCCTCACTTTCAGAAAAGGAAGATAGGGTAGCATGTCCTAATAAAAGATAGATTATTTTCCCCAGAATCCCTGGTCAAGTCTATGTTAGGAAATTTAAATTAATCTGATCACCAAGCCTCTTTTTTATGAAGAGCAATAAAAATTCTGACATGGCTGTGGAAAAGTAGATAAACTTTTTGTCCTTAAAATTATATTGAAAGGGTTGTAAGAATATGCTGGCACCATCCGCATGTGTTTGAGGGCTGTAGAAAATCATATGACCACAAACAAAGTTTGAGTACTGAATCATGCACTAAGGCACTGTATGAATGCATCTGTTCATGCGTGAATCATGCCATCCCAAATAGAACCAAGATACTCCCCGCCAAAAAAAGGAAGCCAATCTGGTGGTCCCCTGCCATAAACAAACTTTACAACAAAAGGAAGAAACTGTTGCAGAAAAGAGGAAAATCCCAGGATGCAAAAAACTCCCTTACCAGCCTCAGGAAGAAGCTGAGATCCCTCATAAAATCCTCTAAAACTAATTATGAAAATAAAATTGCCAAAGATTCGAAAGACAACCACAAGGCATTCTATAACTATGTCAAGAATCTAAATGGCGATGCTCAGGTCTGCTCTGAGCTACAACTGAATGGCATTAAATATACTAATCCCAAGGATAGTACCAATATCCTGGCAGATCAATTCAGTGCCAACTTCGCTCCCCTCTCACCCCCTAAATCGCCCATCTCAATACCGGAAGATTGCCAAATTCCTGTAATAACGGCCACACAGGTAAAAAATGCACTCTCCAAAGCTAAGAATACAGCATCCATGGGACCAGATGACATCCCAGGCTGTGTACTACATGGACTACAAAATGAACTGGCACCTCACCTAAGTGTCATGTTTAATCACAGCCTCACCTCAGGCTTCGTGCCCACTGAGTGGCGCACAGCTACAGTTATCCCACTCCACAAGGGGGGATCCACCTTGGATCCCAAGAACTACTGCCCCATCAGTCTGGCAAGCCTGATATGCAAGGCCATGGAATGTATTATCATGGAACTTATAAACAAAGACATTGGCAACCTTCAAACATTGGACCCCACCCAGTTTGGGTTTGTGAAGGGCTAATCTTGTCACCTGAACTTGATTGACTTCTTCAAATCAGTCCCCAGAGCTGTGGACGAGGGTAAGGTGGTCCACACAGCCTATCTGGACCTAGCCAAGGCCTTTGACACCATCTGCCACTCTGGAATCATAGATAGACTTACTAAGCTGGGCATTAATTCCTACGTCACTCAATGGGTTGCCAACTGGTTTACTGACAGAACCCACACTGTAAAGGTAGCTGACTCCAAATCCAGCTCCAGACAAGTGACAAGTGGAGTACCTCAGGGTTCAGCCCTGGGACCGCTCTTGTTTGGCATCTACTTCTCTGAAGTACAGGCCAACACTAAGGGACTCTGGCTAACAAAGTTCACAGATGACTGCAAACTGGGAGCCATTATTGAATCCCCAAATTATGTGGATACTCTACAAAAGGGCCTTACAGAAACAGATGCTTGGTGTTAGAGCCATGGGCTCAAGCTCAATGCCAAGAAATGTATAGTTATCTCCTTTGGGAAAAAACATGTACCCATGAATTACCACATAGGTGACAGTACACTAAACATCAAAAGTGTGATAAGAGACTTAGGGACACAGGTGGATAGTGGTCTCACCTTCGATAACCACATCACCACAGCAGTCAGGAAATCCTTCTATGTGGCACACCTCATCACTAAGGGCATTTCATCCAGAAAAAAGCCGGTCATTGTCCCACTGTACTTATCTCTCATTAGACCCATTATAGAATACAACGCCCCATTCGGTATGTACCTCTCAAGACATCTGCAACAACTGGAAAGGCCACAGAAATACCTTACTAAAAGAATCACAGGCCTAAAGCAGATGCCCTACACTGACCGCTTTAAAAAAACTCCAGCTATACTCTGTCGCATATCATCTACTCAGAGGCGATCTCTGCTTAACAAACAAGGCCATGTCAAACCCAGAGCTGCTGGACATGCTACACTTAAAGAAATCCCAATCCCTCAGAGCCACATGCTCCAGGGATCTAAACCTTGTCATCACAATAAACAAAACATGCTGGAGGGATAGGTTCCTGACCCAGAGACTCACAGACTCTGGAATAAACTGCCCATACATGTCAAGCAGAGTGCCTCTTTGGCCCTCTTCAAAAGGTACCTTGATGATTGGATGGGAGAAAGGAAATTCACCCCGGGGATCACATCAGTCACCCTGCTAGACAGGGGTCCAGCGAAGTAAATAGTGTGGGAAGAAATAGCCAGGGAATTGTTATGGCTAGGATTGTATAGGCCCTAGGGCCGATAGCCTAGTACCAACCTATGAACCTATGAACCTATACCATAGAATGTCTTAAAGAGGTGCTGCAAAAGTATAAGGGTCCCAAGTCTGCAGCTGAATGCCAATTAGCCCCACCACATTCTCAGTATTAAGTTAAATATATTCAAGCCTCATGCAGGACTCCACCAAGTGTATGTTCCATCTCCCCTCATGTTCATAACTTTTTGTACAGGATATGAAGGTGCAGCTGAGATTTGTAGATGATGTTGGGGTTGCATTTTTTTGTTGTTTGCATATGATATCCTAGTCATAACTTTATGTACAGGATATAAAGTTGCAACTGAGGTTTGTAGGTAATGTGGGAGTTGTTGTTTGCAAATGATATCCTTTGGCTTCAAATAAATCTAGTCTTCAGCATGTAGTGGTGCACTTTGCTAGTGATCAGGATAGAAATCAGCACCCCCAAACACTACAGGTGAGGTGGGTGAGCAGCTAACCTTGAAAGGATGAAATCATGGCTACAAATGGAAGAAATAAAGGCCCTTGACAGTGAAGAGTTTAGCGATCTAGGAAGAACTAAATCTAGAGCTTCTGCTTTTCCGGGGTTTAAAGAAGTCAGATGAGGTGGTTTGGGTATCTTGTAATGAAGAGCTCTGGCACCCTCCTGTGAGAGATGAGCTAAACACAACCCAGCAGAAGGAGGCTACAAGACAGACACAGGGCAGTCTGGAAGGATTTTATCATTCTAATTACATGAGAATTCCTGGGAATCCCACATGATGAGCTGAGAACTGTTGTTGGGATAGCAATGTCAATGATACCTTACTCAACTTGCTGCTACTATGATACTTATCAGGGTAAGTTATTTAGAATCTGGAAGGATGGATATTTATTTATGTATGGATTTATTCACCAGGGCCATCTGCACTAAAGATTTATTTTTTACAGTGAAAAAGCTGAAATAAGAGGAAAAAATGAAATGGAACTAAAACACATGCAAAATATTTTAATAACAGATACCTGACAGACATTTTTTCAGCATTTTAGTTTTATTATGTCTATAAAGGAAAGGAGATTGCAGCATCCGCCCATCCTGTAATTACTATGTTGGACTTCCAAATGAATGAACAAAAATGAATAAATAAGCATATAAACAACTTAGGACACACTTCCTTTAACATCAGTTTAAATTATTACCTAGATTCAAACTTAGAACCATCTACGTGTGTGAAAAGACACAGGCTGATGGCTATATCAGCTATAACACTGTGAACTATTTTCACTTACAAACTTAATCTACCCATCAAGAGTACCTAATGATCAGAGTAACTTATCAAACACACTTATCAAACACTCTCAAAATCCAATTGCCACTCACTGCCAGTCCTCCTTGGGACTCAACTCCCCTCAGCCAAAAAAAAAAATAGGCCATAATTATAATAAGAATACATACAACGTTGCCAGCAATATTCCCACCTAATATGCATCCCCAAATATATTTCCCTAGTACTTTCATCATTTAAGCTGTCATCAGCAATTTCTTCCTATCCACGTCTGAAAATGGTACAGCATACACACATAGTATGCATCATACAAATTTAGGAGCAATGTACAGATAACACTGGGATATTGCTTTCAGGGCCAGAGACTAGCATATAATTAGCATCCAGCCAGGCACTGTGACACAAGCTAACATACAGATGAAAGGTTATGGTGCATTTTAAATGAAGTCAGAGTTGACCCCTGCTTATTAAGTTAACATAAATTTATTCAGACTAGTAGCTGTTACTCAGATTCCAACTTTGTTAACTAACTCTTGGGACTGACACAAGCATCCAATGAAGACCTTAGATATTCTATTTGATCTTCAATGCAATCACGTTGTCATGGCTCACATATATCATTCATCAGCTAGCAAGGTACAGAATGGAAAATGTGCAAACAGTGATGGTAGTTTTAAAATACTTGGCACTCTGTAGTTGTGTTTACACCAAGCAGCACCAGCAGTAAACCAAACATGTTTGCAACAGAATGATTCTAACCTCTTGAATTAAGTCTTTCTAAAAACTGTAAAAACACAGGCTTTATGTGTGAGTCGTACCTCTTAACTGTCCAGAATATTGCCAAATGTCCATATTTTGTCCTCATATGTTTGGTCTGTCCCTCATATAATTAGTGATTTTCTAGCAAGTCATAGAGGATTGAAGTCACTAATAGTGACAGACATTTGAATTTCATAAAATGTATGTTTATGTAAAACCTGTAGTCTATCAACTTTCTAAGTTCAAAAGAACAACATTCCTCTAATATGCCCCTAATTTTGGGCACTAGTCTCCCAAAAGTGTTTTTGCTTTTTCCAGAATTCTTGCAGTAAGAGGTTGAGAGGTACGGTGTTAGTATAGAGGGAACAGTGGCCCTCAGAACTGCATCCTAGAGGCAGGAAGAAGTAATGAGGCTCCAGAGAGGACAGTGTTCCCCATCAGTTTGATCCTCATCTGGAGCACCTGTTTTCACATCTTCCATTCCTGAGCAAGCCAAAACTCAGTTTTATGACAAAAATACTACTTCATAACTGGCCCAGCTCACAATCATATATGGCAAGGATTTCTGTTCAGACACAAAAATTGTATATTAAATATCACTGATTTTATGTTTTTTTCAGGACTGAAGATGGCTTCTCATGAACAGATGGTGAGACAAGCAATAAAGCCCACTCATGGCTCCTTTAAGGAGATGAAAACTCAAATCCTTATCATGACATTGGATGACTCTCAATACTAGGAATCAAATAACATATGGGGAAAGCTGTACTACTGTCTGTAAACTATGTTTGTGCTCTATTCTTCCAGGAAAAAAACAGGTACATTACAAACTATGATAACAAGAAGTAAAATAAAAAATACATAAAATATATTTCATAACTCATTTTAAACATATTACCAGCAATCCAAGACAGTTTTAGTCAGGGGTCCAATACTTATTAAAATTTATCAAGGCTAAGTAGCCCCTTCCTCTTCCCTCATTTGTCACTACAAGATTATTGCTAGTTTGAGGTTTTCTTTGATTCCATAGTACATAACACTGTTGTCTTGTTTACTATGTCTACACTTCAGTTTTACTACCATTAGAGCTACCTCTGCTCAACCTTCATCCAACTAATTAGAAAGTTATTCAACATGCAACTATATTCACTAGCTGCTTATAATTTATCCTTGCCAATCTAATTCTCATGATCACTACACCACCCATTTTTTACTCTGTACTCACAGATAATCAATGAATCCTAGAAAAATATATTCCCAAATTCTAAAAATCATTGACCATTGAAAAATGGTGACTGCTCAATTATACTTAGTAAGTTTTGTTCAATCATGCTTCTCCCCCACCTCTATAAAATACATGCAAAGTGTGCCTCCACTATCAAACTTCTTGGCATATGATTACAAACAGCATGTTCTCTAACTCATTACATGGACTCCATCCAGGTCATGGTACTGTTTGTGAAAAAAAACCATCCATACAGAACTCAACATTGGTAGTGCTGTCAATGCACTACTCCATAATTTATCCAAGAACTTTATCATGCACTCTCGCCTTCTGGGACATCTCTTGAGCTAGTCTTTCAACAGCAACTATCCAGTGATTTTACTACTTAGCTCTGAGGTGTAGACTGTTGAAGCACTGACTCTATGACTTAAATAACCTGGAATCAATCACCTAGACACTGGTGGAGCTAGAGGTGGAGGTAAGACTGTGAGTACAATGCTGGCTCACCCATCTCAGAGGGAGGGATGCAATCCAAACAGGTGCAGTACTGGTCTCAGGTTGTGGCTAGAGAATAGAGCAGCATCATATTCAGTCATGGTACATCCTTCCTTTTATCAAGCAGCATTAGGCGATGTGGCCAAATGTGGTGCATTTGTGTGAGTGAGCACATAGTCTTAGTTCAATATTGTCAGCCTTACTTAGATGGCACACATGTCCGGACTATAAAAAGGATGGGAAGTTAGGAAAACAGAAAAAAAAATGAGTGTCCATATTACTTTCTGAATGACAGCTCCTTCCTGATCAACAGTCATTGCATGGAGGAATGAATGGGTCAGATGCGTCAACAGAGGTAGCTGATGGTTGGCAAACACAAGGAATAAGATAGAAAATGAAACAGTAGTTTTCAATCTAGCTAGAAGGAAGGAATCACTCTGTCAGATAGGACAATTACTTTTCTACTCCCCTGCCAGTTCTACAGTTCCACACGGTATGCCAGAGTGGTCAATGTTTGGCCATTTGCAGTTCTCAGTTTTAATCAGTGAGATGTGAACCAGTGATTCCTGGTTAGTCAAGTATGCCAATAATTTTAGTATTCAATGCTCTACTTCTCCATTACAGCTGTACAAACTGAGCTGAAGATTAGCAGCAGTTTTGTACAAGCCTTCCAGTGCTGGTCTTTTCTTCATTTGTCCATTCCTTTATATTCTGATAACCTGCCTTATCCTTTTACAAGGTCACAACTTCACTGCTGTAATAAGTAAATGCTTATTGTTTATAAGGAACTAAATAAACTTCTCAGAACCCCATCCTAACTGTAGTTTCCTCCAATAAGATCAGTTGTACAGGTCAGTCAATCCCAACATACTAGGAATGACTGCAGCTAATAAACTTAAGTCCATACCTCTCAACCTCTTAAAGCAAGAAATCTGGACAAAGCCATAAAGAATGGGGGGACAAAGGCCCAAAAATAGAAATATTGCTCTTACAAACTTAGTTGATAGAATAACAGGTTTTGCATTAGCATGAATTTTCTGCAGGGTATGAAGGTTAAATTTCAAATTGTTGTCATTATTTTCTGAATTCAACTCTCAATGATTTGCCAGAAAATCACAATTTTATGAGAAACAGACCAAAAATATGAGACAAACATTTGGACAGTCTGTGAAAATCTTACAGCTGAGCGGTATGCTAAGTCTGATGCCCATAATAAATAGGCTTTATGTCACCAACATAAGTACGAACTAAGCATGCTATTCTAAGACAGCTTCTTTATAACCACACATACTAGAATTTCAATATCCTGTTTCTTCCATTTACTTGTTGTTTTGTAGTTGCCAATCTAACATAACTACTGAGAAAAAAAAACTGTATTACAGATGTAAACAGGCTAAGAGTTTTTCAGAATTAAAAATATTACCAAAAAACACTGTAATTTTATACAAGAGAGCAAATTTGTTAACCAACCAGTGGCTTTGCGTTTAGCACAATTTAATAGATACATAGTCTCACTAAATACTGGCCAATCAGTGGCTGCTAGCAACATTATTCGACTGACTTTTTAATATCATTATTTCTTTGGCTATTGGAAACAGTTTCTAAAACTTGAAATAAAAAGTAACATCCCCTCATTAATGCATTAGCTTCACGTCCTCGTTTTATTCCAAAAAGCTGTTGTCTAATTTGTTCTTTAAATTTCCTAATAGTCCTTCCAACATAAAAACACGTACACATCTGACAGAGCTGCATATCACATACGTAAAATTACAGTTATAAAATCCTTTAGCAATATGTATCTGCCCTGATCTTGGGGTGCTCTAAATTCATTACTTATATTTATTAATTTACCCATTTTTATAGTTCTAACATAAAAATGTGCCATTCATTCTTGCGCTTTTAGTACATATTATACAGTTATTTTATAGAATAATAGCTATTTAAATTTTAGTTTATAAGAAAACAAAGGATCAATCTCCTGTTATTTTCTTAACATCTGGAGATGCTAACAGGACATGCCAATTTTATTTCCCTAAATCTCACATACATACTTAATATTTCCCATATGTGTTATTGAGAAAAAGTTTATTCACATAATTCTGTGTTCCATTCACAACATAGTACCAACAAAACAATAAAGTTTAGCATTATTAATTATAATTCTACATCCATAATTAGTAGCAATTTCCACTTCATCATGTAAATAACCCTTTTCATCTTTATTTGTAGTTAGTCTAAAGCATGTTAGCAGTCATGACAGCAATATGTTGAAAGCTGAGGAATCTGAACATCATGACAGCAACAAGAACATTGGTGCTGAAACTGACCTCACATTAGCCCTGAAATCAGTAGCTGAAAGGGTATAGGTGTCAAAGGAACCAGTGGTGACAGCACCAATGTCAAAGGCATCATCAAACCAGGAGATGTAATCTAATTGGCTGTGGTCTTGAAGATGAAATCACAGATGACATCTGTGTAGCTACTTGATCTAACTCTGGCATTTGTAGGATGTGAACTGGCCTTGTTGGAACTGGCAAAGTGATGCAAGCCAACAAGAAATCAGTAGAAAAACAAGGCTGGAGTAAGAAGCACCTGTTTTCCCTGAAACTGGCTGGAGAAGGGACAAGACCCATCTGTATCTGTGCTGCAGAAAGATCCTCATAATCTACTTATACTTAATATTTACAGTCACAGACTGGCTTCAAATAGGATGAAAAGAACCTACCAGACCTAAAAGACCAGGCAGAGTAAGGTCTAAAGGGTGCCAACCTGCCCAAATCAACCTTAGAAAGGGATGAAAGGACACCTGATTCAAAAAGCATAGGCTGATGACACTCAACCATATTAACCACAAGTTTCGACAAACCAGATTCATTGACAGAAGTAACTCAATAACAAAAGCTCAGTCTTTTTTGAGGAACTGAAGCAATCTCCTTAGGGTAGTGAGGTTTATCTGTCTTCTCCCTCCATTTCTATACTTTCCTGTTAGACTTCACTTTGGAGAACTCCAGTGCTGAAGCTTAAGAGCACTTTTAAAATAGAAGGCTCAGGAAAAGCAATTCTTTAGGCAGCAGCCTTTTCAAAAAATGAAGTTTTTTGTCAGTTAAAGTATAATTATGAAAAGCTTTGTAGATTCATAATCAACTCGCAAATTCAGCAAACAAAGCACACCAGACACAGCATATCTGTCCTGAGGTGGAATTGTGTGCCCACAGGACTTAATTTTTTTTAATCTCCATAATAATAGCTACCAAAATCAACTTACACAGGTGCACACAGAAACATTGATGATCAGATGAGCATAACAACAGACATCTTTAATTCTGAACAGTAACATGGTCAGAAAGTAGCAGTAGCTGGCCAGGATTCCAAGAAGGCAAGGAAGAACATTAAATACCACAAAACATCACATGGTTAAATAGCAGCAGAGTTGATATAAATCTATAGAAAGGACATGGCCTAGTGATGAGAGAAAGTAGAAGCTATAAACTCTTGAAGAAGATAACATTTTGATTAGTTTGACCTGGAAATGTATGCAGAATGCCAGTAATCATTGACTAAATGTAGCAGCATAGACAAACTTGAAACAGTTAGTTATCTTGTCAAATAAGAGTATAATAGCCTTACGCCATTACTCCAGGCAAGCTTAGTGAGTGTAAAGAGGTCTGAAGCACTATAAATGAGAGTGCGACATCATGGGTAAGGAGAGGAGTTAAGTCCTGGAAATATTTCATGTATTGAACTGAGTAAGAGCCGTGGTCTAATTCAGAAAAGTTCTGAAGAGGTTGGACCAGATCATGTAACATTCTGTGCTTCTAGAGACTTGTGTTTTTAGTAATCTGAAGGCAGAACTCAGCAACTCTCAGACACATAGCCATTAGACATTAGAGAACATACTGCTCATTTAATTTAGCTAGCCAACTTTTTGGATAGTAGCTTGGAAATGCTGGGATACATTCATGCTTGTGGTCATGCAAGTCTATTTCATTACATTTGCTGTATGAAGTACTGTATAGCTTTTATGTTGGGATATAAATAATAAATAAATAATAAATAAATATGCTAAATAAAGAAATGAATGAAAAAATGTGAGTGAAAATGAGCTGAGCATTGAACGGATTCTGCATTATAGGAGTGTAAAGATAAGTTTTGTTCATCTGCTTACAGATTGCACAGTTCTGCAGTGATGCATGGCAATGAAGACTAATTATCAGTACAAATGGAGACATGCAGTAATATGCATCACCTGTCTTTGCTCAGGTGTGCTGGTCAAGTAATGCAGAAACTACATAGTGAGACCAATCTCTGCAGTGATAATTTGCTCAAAAGAGTAGTAGAGCAACAAGAATATGTATGTGATGTAAGTAACAATGGTGGCATGCTCCCCTTTGAAAAACCTCCCATAACAAATAGGGGTCTATATCAAAAGACCGAAGAGGTATTTAATCGAACACCTCTTCTTCGACACACAGAGCAAATGTATTAAAGCGCAAATGGGTTGCCAACTGGCTTACTGACAGAACCCAGACTGTAAAAGTAGCCGACTCCAAATCCAACTCCAGACAAGTGACAAGTGGAGAACCTCAGGGTTCAGTCCTGGGATCACTCTTGTTTGGCATCTACTTCTCTGAAGTACAGGCCAACACTAAAGGACTCTGGCTAACAAAGTTCGCAGATGACTGCAAACTGGGAGCCATTATTGAATCCCCAAATGATGTGGATATTCTACAAAAGGGCCTTACAGAAACAGATGCCTCATGCCAGAGCCATGGGCTCAAGCTTAATGTCAAGAAATGTATAGTTATCCCCTTTGGGAAAAAGTGTACCCATGAATTACCACATAGGTGGCAGGACACTAAACATCGAAAGTGTGATGAGAGACTTAGGGACATAGGTAGACAGTGGTCTCACTTTCGATAACCATATCGCCACAACAGTCAGGAAATCCTTCTATCCGGCACACCTCATCACTAAGGGCTTTTCATCCAGAAAAAAGGAGGTCATTGTCCAACTGTACTCATCCCTCATTAGACCCATTATAGAGTATAATGCCCTGTTTGGTATGTACCTCACAAGACATCTGCAACAGCTGGAAAGGCCACAGAAATACCTCACTAAAAGAATCACAGACCTAAAACAGATGCCATATGCTGACCGTCTAAAAAAACTCCAGCTATACTCTGTGGCATATCGTCTACTCAGAGGCGATCTCTGCTTAACATACAAGGCCATGTCAAACCCTGAGCTGTTGGACATGCTCCACTTAAAGAAATCCCAATCCCTCAGAGACACACGCTCCAGGGATCTAAACTTTGTCATCACAATGAACAAAACATACTGGAGGGATAGGTTCCTGACCCAGGGACTCCCCATACTCTGGAATAGACTGCCCATACATGTCAAGCAGAGCACCTCATTGGCCATCTTCAAAAAGAACCTTGATGATTGGATGGGAGATAGGAAATTCACCCCAGGGATCATGTCAGTCACCCTGCTAGACAGGGGTCCAGAGAAGTAAATACTGTGGGAAGAAATATACAGGGAATTGTTATGGCTAGGCTTGCATAGGCCCTAGGGCTGATAGCCTAGTACCAACCTATGAACCTAAGAACCTATAAATGCTCAAAACAGCAATTTCTTTCCCTGCAAAAGAAATCGCTTGGCCATCCCTGTGTGTTTGCCCCTTTCCCCATTGTATTACAATCTCAGAGTTGGTATATTTAGTTAGGGGAGTGTGGGGGGGGCGAAGCTCCCCACCTTATGTTTGAAAGTGTGTGGGTGTGGGTGTGTGTGTGTGTATGTGTGTGTGTGTGCGTGTGTGCGTGTGTGTGTGTGTGTGTGTGTGTGTGTGTGTGTGTGTGTGTGTGTGTGTGTGTGTGTGTGTGTGTGTGTGTGTGTGTGTGTGTGTGTGTGTGTGTGTGTGTGTGTGTGTGTGTGTGTGTGTGTGTGTGTGTGTGTGTGTGTGTGTGTGTGTGTGTGTGTGTGTCTGTGTGTGTGCTAGCCAATTTCTTTCCCAGGGAAAGAAATCGCTGTTTTGAGCATTCACGCTTTAATATATTAGCTCTTCATGTGTCGACAAAGAGGTATTCGATTAAACACCTCTTTGGTCTTTTGATATAGACGCAATAAATAGTTGTTCACATTTATAAGCTGCTATTAACATCTCAGGGTACAGGAAACAGCTGTGCAGCAGGTAGCATGTCCCAGTGCAGAGCAGCATTAAGGGTTTCTCTGTGCTAATAGCCACACCAGAATGGTGTGTTAAGGGAAGCAACATGTGTTGGTGCTCTTAAGATGCATAAAATAAGGGAGCAAAGGAGTGTATAAGAAAGTAAGAAAGGGGAAGGCAGGAAGAAGAAGGACATGCAGAAGGAAAGCATAGTCATACCCTTCGGGAAAAACAAGGTTACCCCTAGCTACCAAATAGGTGGCAATCCACTGAGCACAGAAGAAGTTATCAGGGACCTGGGGACCCAGGTTGATAGTAGTCTGTCATTCGACACCCATGTAGCTAAAGTAGTTAGGAAGACCTTCTACATTGCCCACCTTATCATGAAGGGATTCTCATCTAGATCAAGGGAGGTCATAGTCTCCCTTTACTCATCACTCATCAGACCAATGATTGAGTACAATGCCCCATTTGGAATGTATCTGACCCGACACTTGCAGCAGCTGGAGAGGCCACAAAGTTCCTCACCAAAAGGATAAAGGGTCTCAAAAATCTGTCCTATGCTGCCCGACTGAAAGAACTCCAGCTCTATTCAGTCGCCACACTTGCTCAGAGGTGACCTTTGCCTAACATACAAGGCCATGTCAAACCCAGATTTGATGAATATGCTTCACCTCAAAAAATCTAGATCCATCAGAGCCACAAGGGTGGGAGACTTAAACCTTGACACGGCTATTAATAGGACGTGCTGGAGGGATAGATTCATCACCCAAAGACTCCCTATGCTGTGGAACAAAATCCCGGTACATGTGAGGCAGAGTACCTCGCTGGCCTTGTTCAAGAGAAATCTTGACCAATGGATGGGAGATCACAGATATACCCCAGGGATAACCTCAGTGTCACTGCTCGACAGAGGCACAGCAAAATAATGGGTATAGTTCCCCATACTAAAGGGGTGGCGTAAGCCACAAAACGATGGGCTAGGCTTGTAAATGCCCTCGGGCAGATAGCCTAGTATGAACCTATGAACCTATGAACCTATGAACCTATTTAAGAGTATGCAGGATAGGGAAGGCAAATTAACTTTTTTGAAGGGGTAGATCTCCCTTCCTTTTGTATAGAGATTGGCATGAATGACAGGTTGACAGGAAACATAAGGAAAGGAAAGAGGTGGCAGTTAATTGTGCAGGACAAACAAATAAAAGAGTCATTTATTTATTTATTTTGCTTATTTTGTTTCTAGGAAAGCTAGCAGAGCACAATACCTCTTTTCTGTGGAGGCCCATGGAGAAATGCTCCTTATACATTAAGCTAAATAGCAATGCATTCTGCTACCACAGTTTCACATTCTATGCAATGCTAAAAGAGTATATGTACAAAATAGTAATACATAACACATTATACATGTGTACTTAGTCGTAAGACATAGTAATACAAAAGGGTTTATGAATGCACTTAATATGTATTTGGAATAGCTGAAATTGTAGAAATGTTTAAACAATATTACAATTTCAGTGATAAGGTTGTTCAACAGAATTCTAACTACATTACTTGTTACTGTGGTAGTGCTAGTTGGTAGGTTTACAGATTGTATAGAACAGAAATGGGATAGACTTGGACTATGGCTAGTTATAGTGGACAGTTTTACTTTTTTAAACAAGGAATAAGATTATTTTATAGAAATTATAGAGTGTATGTAATACAGGAACAACATGGATGGATGTGCATACATACTGGCATGAAAAAGTCATGGGTGGACAATGACCCACAGCTAGCAGGTATATGATGATGGGGAGGATGGGAAAAAAAGCAGAAGTTATGGGTCTGCACCCAACTGTAAAAGGAATCAGGCGGAGTTCAGGGAGCAGGTAATCAGCCGCTTGGTGCAGAAGAGAATTACATTAACCCCATCACCAGCAGATGGAGTGGTGCTGCCAGTATTTTGGATATAGTCCTTTTCTGGCACCCTGATGGTTGGAGCCAGCCAGGTGAGCAAATCTGCTGTCTGCTTGAGGAGCCATTCCATGTGGCCAAGCTGAAAGTGCATCTTTCTCTCAGCCACAGAGTAGAGCAGCTACTGTAGCTGTGGCTGGGGCATGCAGAAAACAGAGCTGGGCTACCTGCTCTGGAGAATTCACCTGTCTCCTGTAACAAGCCACTCCCCTCCCCATCACTCTCCACAGGTATAACCTCAGCAGAGGTGGGCTGTAGTTGAGGCACCTGCTCAACTTAGTCTTCTGGACCTGCAGAGTTGAGACAAAAAAGGAATGGTGTCATAAGTGCATTAGTCCAGTGAGTTCAACAGAGCTATACCAAAGGGCAATACATCAGTAAAGCCAATCCTGCCTTAATCCGAGTCTGAGCATCCTCCTGTGGCAGCCCACATGGTTAACATGCTATTATGCCCATGTTAGGAAGAGAAATGATAACATTAGTGAACTGTGACAAATGAAAAAAGAAGCAGCACAATATATACCACCCACACACCTACACTTATGTCCCTTACCTTTCCGACTAGTAACCATCCATAAGTGGCATCCCCTATTTATAGGTATACAGACTTAATCAATGGTATTACTCTGAAACATGAGCAAAGTGGTTAGTATACTTGCACAGTGATATGGATGCTCACCCCCATCTTACATATGAGCTTTATACATTATTTCAACATACATATCACTCATTTCATAATCAGTCCTGCAACTAATATTACTTCTCACTACCACCAAATCCACAGAGTTTCCTTTCATAGTACTTCACCACAAATAACTATGACGTATGTCTGACAGACCTGCATGTATCAAGAATAACATCTTTACAAAACAATGATGGCAATTTCCACAAATTAAAATCATGTGCAGATAACTGCACTTTCAATACCATGTAGGGCTTTGTTGTTTAATTCTGCTTTCCACTGATGGAGGTCAACAAGTTGGCAGTGTCACAGGTTATTGTACTGATGCCTGTACTGTTCACTTTTCTGGGTAATGTCTATGGCCCTGGTCAGGACCTCGGCCAGGTCTTACCAGTAATCAACTTTCCTGAAATATGCAAACCAAACAAAGCAAACCAGTAATATTTCCACATGATTTAATGTTAGCGCTTTTGTACACAATTTTACATGCACTTCTTCAAACATTAATTACTCCCAAAATGCAATTATTTTATAGTCCGCTTAATTGATTAATTATAAATTAAATGCAATGAATAATTATTAAAACCACATAATAATGAATTTGTCCAATAAATTCATTTTATGAAAGGTATATATTTATGTATGTGTTTGACCTTAAACAAGATGCTTCTTAAATATACAAAAGTTAAAAAAAGACATTAAATAGAGCATGCTTCATTTAAGCCTGGAAAAGCTTGTGCATTTGTCAACCATTGCCACTTTAATTCCCTTTCTTCGAGCTTAAGCTCCCAAGTAGACAAGATTATAAGAGGAGGCCCATGGGAAATTAAGCATGTTCTGTTAAATGTCTTAAAATTAAGAACATTGGAGAGATGACATATTATGTTTATCAAGGATTACAGAATTTAAAGCTTCTTTTTGCACCCTTAGTAGTCTGTAGGTGATGCAGGCCCCAGCAGTTTTTTCCCCAAAGTAGTTTTACATCTTTCTCGTCAGTCCCTTGGCATTCTCTCAACTGTCAGAGATGGAGCCCTTGCCTGAGACTCTCCCATCTGTGAAGCAGCAGTATAGCTCTTAGAAGATAATATGGCAATCTGCAGATTGTACTGCTCATCTTGCTTCATAATCTCCTAACAGTGGAATGCGTTTATAAATTATTTAATTATTCCTTCTCCTTATGCAGTGCATTTTCCTTTTTTATTAGCTGCCACATTTGTACAACGTCTTATTCTCTACAATTTGCTATAGCCTTTTCATGTAGATGGCAAAAAATAAAATGAACAAGCACAGGCATCTGTCTAGTTCCAACTTTGCCACAAGAATATTTTTTTTTTTGTATTTCTTAATTAACTTACTTCTCTGTAGCTAAGGCTCTCTATTTTTAACTAATGCATTTCTTTATATTTGCGTAAATAATTCTCTTTGAATATGGTATCTTCTTAGATAGTATGACTTTGTAACTACTGTTCTCTCATGTATTTTTGTCTTACATTTTTATTTTTTTCTCTTATAATTGTACATTATAAACATTTAAATGTTACTGTGGAGCTTTTCTCCCCGGGCCTCAGCTGAAAATGGAAATATATCCAGTTGGACTAGCCTGGTTAACAAATGTAAAATAAAAAAAAAAATTCTTTTATTGAAGCCTGTTAGAAATATTAAATGGTCTGAATAAGGCTTTTTATTTGTTAATATTTATATTTTATTTATTTTTTTGTGGCAAGTTGGGTTATTTTATATATTAACTTTTGTATATTTAAGAAGCATCTTGTTTAAGGTCAAACACATACATACATATATATACCTTTCATAAAATTAATTTATTGGATGAATTCATTATTATGTGGTTTTAATAATTATTCAATGCATTTAATTTGTAATTAATCAATTAAGCGGACTATAAAACAATTGCATTTTGGGAGTAATTAATGTCTGAAGAAGTGCATGTAAAATTGTGTACGAAAGCACTAACATTAAATCGTGTGGAAATATTACTGGTTTGCTTTTTTTGGTTTACTTGTTTGAGTTGTTTTTTGACGTGTTTCCTGAAATATGCATCATAAGACCAAAAAAGTTGCACCAGATACAGCAAGATGTTTGACTTCTTCACACACCAGGTAGCTGCTAGCAACTGAACACTCACTGCCATGTGACTATACAAAATGTCAGCCAGTGAATCACATGCAGAATGTGATTTGTGAATCAGGGTTAACACAGCCTATCACTGCACAGATCCATGCCTTGCATTCATGTGCAAGTCATATGCATGAGGCTACGTCTGCTATATCCCTAACATTGCACTGACAAGCTACCGAGTCTCTTGTGATTTCCGTCATAACAGCAATCACAAATAAAGATACCACTTGAATGTGGACAGTATTCACAACAGAAAAATAATTAAGAATAATGTTTTTGAAGTGGGCAATATGCACCACCACACCCCTGATATTTTTATATCTGCCAATTCTAAGGTGTCTGTATTTTGTGGAAGGGAGAAATCCCTAGGATACTGCAACCTCAATCTTCCTGGACAAAACCCAGTTGCCACACACTAGTGATAACACAAGTGTTAAATGCTACTGTCTCACAAACAACCCTGTCTCCCTCCTGACATGAGCCTTTATGAATAAGCTGGCATCTTTGGCCATCATGCATGAAAGTGCAGTTAAGTGATTCAGAAACATTTGTGGTGGATAGGCTCATTTGCCTCCCTACTGTAGTACGCATCCAGGTACGAGATTACAAAGTTTGTTACTGCAACAGCATTTTGATTACTATCTGGAACACAGTGTTTTAGTCACACTACTGCTTGAGAGTGGTCTCAGATGTTTAGATATAGTCTGTGGTAAGGTATATTATTCAACTTACAGAAAAATGTCCTTTTAGGGCTTGGCCTGTTAAACCTAGTACCAGAGCAAAAGCTGGCTCATCTAGTAACCAGTTTTGGTCCTTGATTTGGTGACGAGGAAAAAAAAGATCTGTTCCCTTAGTCTGGTGATCCAACATCCCCTTACCTCTTCATCTGAAGAGCGAAGAGGACTTCAACTTTTTTTTAAAACTGTATCAAGCAAACTGCTTTGATGCAGCTTACCACACACAATTTGTTAAAGCCCTAAAGTACATTTCTGTACCTGTATTCAGAAATACTGGCACAAAAAAAGCAGGAGCTGAACTTCCCAATCATGCTCACTAACACCTTGCACCTGGGGCAACTGCCCTCTTTGCCCCACCTTTACTACACTTCTCTCTGTTTCTCTTGTTTAATAGGTGTCCCACTATGCTGAAGTATACCTTCCACCTACCAATAATAACAATTAGAGCATGTGTGCACCTTGGTGTCTTAGACTGCAAACCTTGCAGCTATATGTAACATGTATCTGTACATCAGGGGACTCATGTCTTCTTCACCTGTTTAGTCCAGTTATGCTCTGTAGAATTAGAGACAATATGTTAGCCCACGTTGTGGATCTTACACTTATCCTATACATAGATCTAATTCTTAACAAAGATGATGGACCCTTTGCCTCTGTGTGCCAGGTATATCACCATTATCTGTAACAAAATGTCTTAACTGCTATATTACTGTACAAGTTTGCTATCTGTGTTTATATAGCAGGTATCTTAATGATTCTGATCCATATAGCATGTATAGCTGTTTTCTTGTTTTCATATGCATCATCACATCCATAGAATGTGTTTCTAGACAGGTGTTAGGTAACTTCATTTTAGCTGAGAATGAAATTTTGTTGAGGCACTCAGTACCATTGAGCAATGTATTTTGGGGGAAAAGAAGTGCTGGCCAGTCACCAGTCTTTATGGCAGCAGATATGGCAATCACTGGTTTGCAACATCAGTGCAATGTGTGTGCGTTATCACACACTAATACTGTGTCCCAGCTAAGACTGGCCCTTCCATGGCAAAGGTATGATGGAGCTGGTGTGAGGTTGGCCATAGGAGGTAACTCACCAAAGGATGCCACACTGATGGACAAGGAGGACTTTCTTTCATCTCTAAGTGGGAAAACAGGTACAATGACAATCTCTGAAGGTGTGGACATTGTAGCTGGGATGGCTCAACCCCCATATGTCTCATTGGGAGATATTTTATTTATTTATTAACCCATTAAACCCACTGAACACAAGTGATGCTTTTCAGGAGTGACTCAGAAGCACTGTCTGGTTAAGTGGCTTATGCAGAGACACACAGCAGGCAAATGGAGACTGAGAGAATCACACGCTGGATTACAGGAAGCAGTTCATTAACAGGTCCTTATTCCTCTGCACTAAATGCCAAACAAACATGGGTTAGTATGAATAGCAGATGTACATATAGTAGTTATGCTCGTATACAGTGTAGGTTGACCACAGTAAAACCATTGCTTCTTTGTCACATAGAACATTATAAGTACTGCAAATACAGGATAATAGGAGAGGTAGGTTACCATTAGTATTGTACATCAGGTCTTACATGAGCACACAAGCATGGATGACACTTCACATGAGTACACCATCTAGTTTTTTTCACTGTTATGTTTCTATGCTGTGTATTCACAGGGCAGACTATTGCAATAGTGTTACATAGCTGGTGGGGCTGGACAATGGTCTAGTGCTGACTGTCATTCAGGTGTCACCGATGATGGTGGAACACTTAAATCAGAGTGACATCCAGATGACACAGCGGCTATCTTGTGTCTGTACTGGGTAGTCATGCACCCTCTGTAGCAGGTGAAAATACAGTCAAACCCACAGATGATGTGTGGATGTACAGTTTGGAGCACTAACCATCCCCAGAGGGGAAGCTTCCTCCCAATGATATAAGTACCTGTTGTGTTCCTTCCTGTGGATACCACAGCAGATTAATGCATTGCATCAGATGTGGGTATACTCACCATACAGCTTTGTAGAAATTCCCAACCCCATCACATGTCACAGATGGCCCCTTGATATGTGGGCAACATTTAGGATCAATCAGCAGATGATCAGGAATATCATCTAGGCACAATCTGCTGCTAGACAGTTTAGCATGGCTCTCACTGCTGTACAGTATGGCATTCACGAGGCTGACACTTAGAATTATCTGCAGATCTATGAGAATATGGTGCCCAGAGACACAATCATGATTCCTCTCATGAGGTTCATGGTGGCACACATCACCTCTATTATCACCGCCATGCAGATGATTTCAAGTGACATCATCACTGAGCATATTGTCAATGCTGTCTATAGTCAAGGTAGGATACATATCCAGGGTAGGCATGCACATTCTTCACCAGATTCAGGAGGTGTATGATGCTCTGCCACCCCTTATCATGAGCAGTGACAATACCCAACATTCACTAGAAGATCACCTTACAAGTAGACTCTGTTCTAGTCAAGGTCCAACAATAGTACAGCTTTCCTGCCACAAGAAGACCTGACATCAAGCATAGATCTGGACTACACATCAAAGTTTTACCTGAACTGCCATATATTATGCCCATCACTATCTATGGTGACATCTTTCAGCACTTGCTTCCTCCTAATCCAGCTCACTGTCTTCTAAAGATGATGTAATTATGGCTTCAGCAAGTGTGGATTATGGGCCTGATGCTACTGAAGCTGTTCCTTAGGACTGTCATGCTTGTCTACACAGTATCATATTATGAAGCATGACATGAGCTATGACCAGCACATAGGCTGTGGCAGGGGAATACTGCAGTGCCCAACTAGACATATTTAGGCACAAGAAGGATGCCTTCAGCAGGCCAGATACCAAGTCAGTTATGTTACAGGTTTCTGCATATGCCATATTGCACTAGAATTCAACAATACCTCCCAAACTATAAACAGGAATGATTAGCCATGGCTCAAGAAGGTATGCCACATCACTTGTAAACCATAACAGACATATGTTTGATGTGGTCAGCCCATACATACCATAAATACACATTAAATATAACTTGAAACATATATTCTGTTCACAGTACCTCCACTTGCCATCTAGAAGGTCCTGTGGAAAGTCAGTTTGCTGAAAGTAGCTATGTAACTAACCCACATACTTCTTAACCTCTTAGCATAAGAAATCTGAACAGAGCCAACAATAATGGAGTGGCAAAGGCCCAAGAAAAGAGACATATTTTAAGTATTGCTCTTATAAACTTAGAAAGTTGTTAGAGTAACAGGATTTGTTTTAGCAAGCATTTTATGAAGGATATGAATTCTGAAACTCAAATGTATGTCAGTCCACAGTGATTTGCTAGAAAACCACAAATTGTGTGAAGAGCAGACCAAAAATATGAGGCAAAAATGTGGACATTATGCAAAAATCTGGACATTTCAGAGGTATGCTAACATATGTGCCATACATGTGAATTATGGGCATTGTACGTATGCTGTGCAGATGGATTAGTAGTAACACCTTGTGGCACAAAGGTGGGCCATCTACAGACCCTGGAAACTACAGACCCATAAGTTTTGCTAGTCTTAAATGTAAAGCTATGGAAAGAGTTATCATGGAGATGATCAACAGAGATATAGTATACCTCCAGACACTGGACCCAACCCAGTTTGGTTTTCTCAAGGGTAGATCATGCCTACTCAAGCTGCTGGACTTCTTTGAGAAGGTCACCAAAGCAATGGATGAGGGCAAAATTGTTCACACTGCCTACTTTCACCTGGCCAAGGCATTTAACAGAATACCCCACTCAGCCATTGTTGACAAACTCAAGAGGTTAGGTACAATCCCGTATGTCACTCAGTGGATAGCCACCTGGCTCACAGACAGGACCCAGGAAGTTAGAATTAGGGAGTCCACCTCTACAAAGAGGCCAGTCACAAGTGGAGTCCCTCAGGGATCAGTCCTTGGACCACTCCTTTTTGGCATTTACTTCTCAGAAGTCAAGGCCAATGTCAGTGGGTTTTGGCTTACTAAATCTGCAGATGATTGCAAATTAGGAGCTATCATTGAATCTCACACTGATACAAATGTTCTCCTGGAGGGGCTGACACAGACAAACAACTGGTTTCAGAGCCATGGACTAAAACTAAATCCCAAGAAATGCATAATAGTATCTTTTGGGAAGTCATCCATCCCTGGTAACTATCATATTGACAACACACCCCTTAGTGTTGACCCAGTAGTCAGGGTCTTAGCGACACATGTAGATAGTAATCTAGCCTTTGACTATCACGTGTCTACAGTGGTGAGGAAATCATTCTATGTTGTGCATCTTATAAACAAAGATATGGCATCTAAGTCCAAGGAAGCCATGGTTCCACTGTATTTGGCATTCATCAGACCTATCATTGAGTCCGATGCCCCCTTTGGTATGTACCTAAGCAGGCATATCCAACAGCTGAAATGTCCACAGAGGTTCCTCACTAAAAGAATACAGGGCATAAGTAAAATGTCCTATGCAGACCGCCTCAAGGCCCTATACCTGTATTCTGTCTTCTACAGGTTTTTGAGGGAAGTTATATGCCTGGCATACAGGGCATTGTGAGACCCCACTGCGATGGGCCTCTTGCATATCCACAAAACAAACAGCACCAGAATTATCCATTCAAAAGACGTAAACCTTGCCTGTGATATAAATAGGACCTGCTGGAGAGATAGGTATGTATCCCAGAGACTATCCCATATTGGAACAAGCTCCCCATCCATGTGAAACAGAGTTCCTCCCTAACCCAATTCAAGTGCAACTTGGACAATTGGATGAGAAACCGGAAATTCATCCCTGGTTTGGCACCTATGTCTCTAATGGACACAAATAACCTGTAAAATGGTTCATCTCCCAGGCCCAGTCTTACACTTATCAAGGGTATCAGAACTTGTCAGAGATTTGGGATGCATGGTTAGGCTTAAAAAGGACCTTGTGGCCATTAGCCTGGTAAGCACCTATGATCCTGTGAACCTGTGAACATGGAATGATAGCTTTTCCTGTTCACGTGCCACTGTTACCGTAGACCAGGTGGACCTTCACTGGTATGTGTGCAGTCTATGGCACCCAGTACAGCCATGCATAATGGTATTGTCTGCCCCTCTTCCAGATGTAGAAGCATAATGCTGAGGAACTGGTAGAAAGTACTCTTAGGCTGATGCCTATGTATGTGTCCTCTGTTGGTCTCTGAAAGTTCCCTATAGGTAGGATGTTGAATGCTACGTATATCATTGTCTCCACAGGATAGAAAGGCCACACACTCCTGCCGACTCTGCTACTGGTCAGTGCATGTGTACCAGGATCCTCAAAATGTCCCAGTCAACACAGATGTATCAACTATCGCCAGGTCATTTCAGTTGTGATATGTAATCCACTGGTTTCACTGCTGATGTCCAGAGCATCACATATGAGATGGAGCTGGCCATGTTAAGAATAATGGTGATTTGCTGTTGAGCAAGTCCTGCTGTGGTGCAGGTATCTCCCATGTGCTCTGCCTTTTGTAGAAGCATGCAGAGTAGTACAAAAGTTCCTCCACAAATGTTTGTATTATTTCAAAGGGGGTAATATGTGTAATTATTTTTATTTCTTCCAAGGCCCTACCCATTGGCTCCTCTACCTTCACCCAGCTGGCCCATTCGTTCTGGGAAATAGGAGCTGGGCATTCCCAGACATACGACCCATTCATTCCTGCCCAGGAATCCCAATTAACTCTTCATTCCAAGGTGAGAGTCAGGTGGTAGGGAGCAGAACAGCTTGTTATTCCTCAGAGGAGTGGACTATCCTGTCTCATTGGGACCATCCATCTCAGCAGCCCCACCAAGCTTATTGTCTCCCAAGGGGGAACATATCTCTGCACTCCTAATCCCCCTTGATTACATAGTGAAAGTGCACTATTGACAGACAGGCTCTTCAGACTCGAACCCCACTTAGTAAACAACAGTGTTCCTGCTAAATGTCACCCATGTTGTGAACCAAAGCCACACCCTTCCTCCCAGGACGGGCATACTGGCAGTGACCTCTCACTCCTTTCATCCCTTGGGAGTTCCTACATGCACCCAAATCATTAATCAAACGGGTCATCTGTCCCATGTCCAGGGTTTATCCCTCTATGCCACAGAGCTGGCCTTTTTTACCCCTAAGATTTGAGGGTAGCATGCCATTTCTATATATGTAGTGGGTAATATGATAGGTTAACACAAAACATTTGGTGTTGCAGTCATAGAAGCAAAATAAAATAAATCTGTTATCCTAAGTGGTGTTTGTGTCTTGCAGAAATGCTTATACAACAAATTCTTTACTAGAAAATCATTGTAAGCAACCAGAATATTTACTGCTACAGTGTCAACCAAACTACAGCAATGATGTTTTTGCATTTAAAGTCTTGCTTGTACTTCATAATTTCAGTTACTATGGATATATCATATTACCTCTTACTGGAATATACATTTTATGAGAATCTAGATTTGTTTTCAAAATGTCAGATGAGCATTTTCTGTGCTGCTTAAGCATCAGTATAAGCTGAAGAATACGACTCATCTGAGCAGTAGCAAGTACCAGGTTTAGACAGCTGGGTTTTGTTATCCTCATTCAGATGGACTCATGTAAAATTTTGGTTATGACATTTGATAAACAGCATTAGTTGTGCAGTAAGTCGCACCATTGCTTCAAGAGACTGTCTGGCTCATTTTTGAGGTGGGACACCTTCTTACTGAAGTCTGTATGTTCTTCCTATGTTCATGCGGCTTTTCTCTGGGTACTCTGGTTCCACTCACATCCCAAAATACATGTGGTGGATGGACAGGCGATTCTAAATTGTCCATAGTGTGCACGTGTGTGTGTGTGTGTGTGTGTGTGTGTGTGTGTGTGTGTGTGTGTGTGTGTGTGTGTGTGTGTGTATGTGTGTGTGTGTGTGTGTGTGTGTGTGTGTGTGTGTGTGTGTGTGTGTGTGTGTGTGTGTGTGTGCGTTTGTGTTAGAAAGGCCCAACAGTATACCTCTGTTCTCTTCTTTCCTAAAAATCTTTGTGGATGGCCGTGTCGGCTCAAGAAATCATTATAGGAGTTGACTGCAACTTGGCAACACTGAATGGATGATTAAGCACACATGCTTGGAGAAAACTGAACATTAATCTTGCTTATGACTTGATGCATTCATCCATATATCTATTTTCTAAACTTGTTTCTTGTGAGGGTTGCAGTGGCAGTCTCTATCTCTTTCTCTGAGATACCCAGCTACTCCTAAGCAAGCTGAGGTACGTAATCCCTCCAGTGTTTCCTGGATCTGCCCTACAATCTCGTCCCAATGGGTCATGCCTTCTTTACCCACTGGAAGGTATCCTTACATAGTGCTCAAACCACCTCAAATGACTCCTCTCAATGATAAACAGTAGAGGCTGAACTCTGAAAACCTTGTACCTTGCCAAGCTCCTCACTCTTTCATTAAGAGTGAGACCCTCTACCTTATTAAGGAACCTTATTTCTGAAGACTGCATGTGTGCTTTCAACCTTTCAGTCATAACCAAAGTTCACAGGTGAAGACAAGATTTGGGATCCATTATAAAATTTGGAAGCCAGACTGCCAGTTAATATATTACCTGAGGCAAACTCACTGAAGGCACACCCATGGAATATTTGGGAAAAAAGTCACTAAACCATGTTTTTGCTAGGGCAGGTTCAACGCACCCCAGTGTGGTGGACATTGCCCCCATAAACCCTTACTTGCATGCACTTACTCCATATATGCACAACATGCGAAAATAAGAAAGCACTCAATAAGGGTGAAACGTGACTCACAGGAATGCAATCTCACATTCTAGGAGCTGACACATGTGGGAATCTGCCTCAGGTGCTATATTTATAGGGTGATCTGTATTTAAAATGATGTAGATCTCCTGGGAAGGGGACATAGAGTAATAAAATGAGAGTTTTGTCCTGTAAAGCAGTTCTCACTTCACCATCACAGTTGTGTATAATACATGTAGTGCTGCTGCTGCTATAGCCTCTGTCCACTGGTCACTCTCCCAATCTCTCTACCCTCATTCATGAACAAAACCCCAGACTCCTCCATCTGAAGTATGTGCTCCTTCCTCACCTGCGGATTTTAATCCACTCTCTTCCTGGTGAAAATTATGACGAGTGATCCAGAGTTGTTGATTTTTATCGCATCTGCTTCACACTCAGCAATGATTCATTGTAGTGCAGGCTGATGTCCGCACTCACTTGTGGCTAAAAGGAAGACATCATCTGAAAATAACAGCAGTGCAGCCCACCCATTCCCATACAGGATGCTTTCCATACCTTGGATGGGTCTTGATATCCTGCCCATGACAATCACAAACAGGAGGGGACACAATACACACCCATGGCAGAGTCTTGCCCCAACCCTTAATATATTTAATTTAATACTGTGAATGCAGACATCACTCTCACTCTCACTCTTGAAATGCAGGGGCTGAATGGCATGCATCAGTTCCCACAAACATTTCAAGGTACGTGGCCATTTGACCTTTCCAGCCAAGTCCACAAAACACACATAAAGTAGTGGTAAACTCTTATGACCCCTCCAATATGTGTGAGAGTACAAAGACATGATCCACCATCTAATGGTCAGGACAAAACCCACACTGCTCCTCCTGAATCAAAAGCTTGCATACTCAATGAAATCTCCTTTCCAGCACCAGCACAATTGGCTTCCAACTGAGGCTAAGGATTGCAATGTGTGACATCTCTGTAAATGGAACAACGTAGCTTTCTGCTCTCCTTTTGAAAATTAGAACCACTACTTCAGTGTGCTAGTCCAGAAGTACTGTCCCCAGTTTCCAATCAACATTGAAAAGGTATGTAAACCATATAAAACAACGTCCAGGTCCGGTGCTTTCCACATTTCCAGCTGGATGTTTTCCACTGACACAGCAAAAATGTTTAATCACTACAACAATGTCATCTGGAAATGGATTCTAATTTCACCGTCTGCTGCTGGCATGCATCCTCAGAGGAAGGACACTAAATTCATAACTTTATCAACATGTTCCTCACAACTCTTTTGGACAATGTCTCCAGCTGAGAACAGCATTTCTCCAGCCTTGTTGAGGACAGCATGGGCAATATAATGCTTTTCCTCTCCTGAATAATGAGATAGTTTGCCAGAACCTCTTGACAAAAGCCATTGTCCATGGTCACACCAGGCTCCTCTCACTACTGAGTTCTAACTTTGTCAACTGCTGCAGATGCATCTTTCCTAGCTTGTCAATACCTGACTAATCTGAAGACACTCCCCCACTAGCATTGCTTAAAAGGCCTCTTTTTTGAATCTGGCAATATTCTTCAAGGTAAAAAATGTTAACAGCAGGTTCTAGTTATATCCATGACAAGTGCCAGCCAACTTTTTTTGTTACAGCTGCTTGTTACTGCCTTGGCTATTAAGGTCTTGATCATAGTCTATGCAGACTTCAAATCCTTGGCCTTCTTAGTCATAGAAGAGACGCTCTTCTGTAGGTAAGAGCTGAACTCATCAAGCACAAATGCTTTGCCTATTCATTCCAAGGACATCCTTCCTCCATATTTGGATTTTCCTAGTTTATCCAGCTGCTTCCCCGGCAATCTGATCTAAATGACCACCAAATGGTGATCATCTGACAGCTCACCAACTTTCTTGACCTAATTGTCCAGACCATATAATTTCAGGTCTCATGATATAACTACCAAGTCAATCACTGACCTGCTACAAGGAACACTTATAAGCATTCTTATGTCAAGAAACATACTGCATGCCATGGACACTCCATGAAGTCCAAAAACAATTCACCACTTAGATTCAGATGAGAAAAACATTCCTACAATTTCTGCCCCTCTAGGTATCTCCATCATGTTTCATAGGGATTGAAATCCCCAAAAGAATTGCAGACTGCATACCTGTTGCCCATAAAAACACCAAATACTCTAAATGGTTATTTGAAAAAGTAGAAATAACGGACATAACTTTTATTTCTGCAAGCTGGAGTTGCACTGAGGCAGCCATCTTATTAACAGATACTAACTCCAACTAAGCAGCACCGAACTGGGGACTTGTGAATATCCCCATATAGCATCCTTGAAAGACTACAATTTTAATGAACATTTTTATTTTGTTTAGTCAAGAAATTAAGTGAATAAAGCTGGAAATTCGGAATACAGAAACTGCAGGTTTAAAAAACAAAATTATTGTACAATTAGAGCTTAAGGGGGGAGTAAGGCTGCAGCCCCCACACAAGGAAGCTCTGGTGTTCACCGAATCCTCCCACACCCCCTGCTAATTATATATACCAACTCTGAGGTTGCACTACAGTTGATGAAAGGGCAGGTTTCCTTATACCTATGTTACCGATAAGTGTATATTAGTTCCATTTATTTTATGTTGACCAACTACGATCATTTGATGAAAGTATTTATGACCATCTGGCCTTTCCATTAAAGGAAGTTTCACCAGTCTTTGTACCATGAATGGCTGTTCAGTGAGCATGCCATTTGATTGATAAACATAGACCCAGAGACTGAATGGCTGAAAAGATAGACTTACATGTACCAAGTACAAGATTGCAATTTCTTGGAATATTCCCTTTTCTCTAAGGTATGGCTTTCTCAGAGTTGGTATATATAAGTGTGGGGTCTGTGAGGGGCTTGCCCCTTACAAAAAAGAAGTTTAAAACAGAAGAGAGATGTGTGAGATTTCCTCTTTTCCTGGATTTTAATTCTTTTTTATTTTTTTGGTGTGTCAGCACGCGACTTTAAGAGCATCAACATTTCAATAGGTCACAATTCTGTTAACCTTCTAAGTCAATTACAGTAATACTAATAAAAAATTGTCCTTATGTTGGGCCTGTGTCCCCAATTACTTTTTGGCTTTGCCCCTGATTCTCGAGAAAAGCAGCTAAGATATAGTTAGGAGACAGACTCATGCATGTCCCATATAATGAGCATGTATAAAAAGGTCACTGCCAAATGAAAATGTAAAATTAGACAAAGCACTGAAAAGAACAGGACATAGCTACAAATGATGCTGTTGAACTTCAGCAGAAGGTAGTACAGGTTATGATAGCACAGAAGATTATGAGCAAGTTGCCAATCATAGCCATCTTATTATGTATTCGAGATAGGGATCCTAATAAATTCACCTTGAGAGTGAAGCTCAAGAGACAAATGTTGGCATCCATGTCTAGAATATATAAGAAAGGGGTATGATCAGAGACCCACTCATAATTCCTTGTAGTGCTTGGAGCTTTAGCTACTTCATGTACTACTGCTGTCAGAAAGTGTAAGAGACTTTCTTATGTTAAAAAATGTCAGACACACATTACTGGCAAAGATAGCAGGCAGAAACAAATTTGTTTTTTTATTCTGCCACTGTCGTTTACTGGTCAGTACTGGCAGATTTAACTGCCTAGTGCAATACCAGACTGAAGTTAGGGGTACTTAACATTTGTTAAGATCAGATCTTGTGCTCTAGAAGTGGTTAACTGATTTATCTTTTTCCAGATATCAGAGCATAGTCAACATGATCCGTGAACTACAATATGACTAGAACTGTTAAAGAGCAGTTTATAAATAAAAGAAAAGGTTGATGTGATCTTATGCTTAATTTTACAGCCAATATATGTAGATTGAATAAAACTGTCACATGGTAGAACTTTTCTGAAGCTTGTCAACTGGTATTATTACTTTGTTCAGACAAATTTAAGCATTTTATAATAAATAAAAGGAAACAATTTTTACTGATGAATGGGGAGATTATTAGGGAGTAAGAAATGCACCAACACTCATCATCATCATCTTCTTTCAGCTGTTCCCATTAGGGGTCGCCACAGCGGATCACCATTTTCCATTTCTTCCTGTCCTCTGCATGTTGCTCTGTCACACCAACCACCTGCATGTCCTCTCTCACCACATCCATAAACCTTATCTTAGGCTTTCCTCTTTTCCTGTTACCTGGTAGCTTCATCCTTAGCATCTTTTTCCCAATATACTTAGCATCCCTCCTCAGCACATGTCCAAACCAACATAATCTTGCCTCTCTGGCTTTGTCTCCAAACCTTTCAACCTGGGCTGACCCTCTAATATACTTATTCCTAATCCTGTCCACCCTCGTCACACCCAGTGCAAATCTTAACATCTTTAACTCTGCCACATCCAGCTCAAACTCCTGCCTTTTTGTCAATGCCACTGTCTCCAACCCATATAACATAGCTGGTTTCACTACCCTCTTGTAGACCTTCCCTTTCACTCTTACAGGTACTCGTCTGTCACAAATCACTCCTGACACTCTTCTCCACCCACTCCATCCTGTCTGTACTCTCTTCTACGCACCAACACTAATTTATAAAAAAATAGGTTAATTTAAAGGTCATTCTGGAAAGATACAACAGTTGGGTTCAGTGTTAAACAGACCTACAGGCACTTTTAAACATGAAATTAGACAATATGTTGGTACAGCCTCATTTAGATTTGAAGAATATAGATAAGGTTTATGGCATGAGCAAGCATTACACTTGTAATATTTATGACTTAGTGAATATTTCTTTGTGCTTGGGCTGTAACAGCTTGTGGGAAAGACCATTTGTTGTTGTATCTTTCGGCTTTTCCCGGTTAGGGGTCGCCACAGCGGAACTCCGGTCCGCTAATGATTGTCAGTAGATTTTTACATACCGAGTTGCCAGCCCTGATGCACAACCTTCAATGAAGGTATGCCCATTCATGCAAGTCTCCACACAGAAGACGCTTTAGTTGAGAATCAAACAGGATGTCTTACTTTGAGGCTACAATGCTACCGCAGCACCACCACCGCAGTTTTTTTACCACTGCAGTTTTTTTTACAACATATATATAAACACATATGTGCTATTAGAATGAAAGACAAAGCAAATGCTCTGTATCAGCACAGCTGTACATGTAATAGGTGCAAAAAGTATATATATATATATATATATATATATATATATATATATATATATATATATATATATATTGTTAGCATTCTCCAAAAAAGAATGAGAGAGTTGCTGACTTTAACAGCATTTTGGAAGTTAAGGAATTAAGTTGGCAAATAAGCTTAATACTGAATTTTTTCCAGGACCAAATGAGTTAATTAGAATTAAAGTTTGCTCAGATTCAGGGCCCTTATCTTATTTATTTGTTGATTGATTGATTGTGTGACTAACTGATTTTGCTCATGTATTAACTGATTTCCCCAGATTCCTCAACCAAACTGTTAGGAGTTATAACAGATAATAACCTTAAGTTTGATTTTCATATCAACAAAACTATTAAAACAGTTAATAAAAAACTTGGCTCACTATATAGGATCAAGCCCTTCCTAACGCCATTAGCCAGAACTGTAATTGCTCATACACATCTACTCTTCTCCCTCCTCTATGCTTCCCCTCTATTTACAAACCTCAGCAAAACTGACCTTAAACTTTCTAGCAGCTATACATTGCTAGATTTGCTACCGATGCAGCCTACAGAACTCATCACTGTCATAACCTAAATCTACTAGGATGGCTTGAACTGCCTAACCTACTTCATAGTTGCACACAAGATCCTGTACCAACCAGATAATACACCCGTACGTAAAACCTCATCACCCTCCACAGTAACATAAGTGTACTTCGTTCATCTGAAAGACTACTAGTTCAAACTCTCAAATCCAACAACACAGCCGGTAAGTATCTATTTGCTAACTGTTGGCAAAACTTGGAATTCTCTTCCTGCTAATCTTGCATCTGAACTCTCTCTGCCTCAATTTAAGAAAAGTCTGATTCACTACTTTAAAAAACGTTGGCTATGTCCTTGTTCTAATCCAGATTAACTCTAACCATCACTCGTGTGCACATAGAGGACTTCTGCCTACACTTTATTCTTTCTTAACTTATAAATCCTATGATCTCCTTGGATCTACTACCAGGTTAGCCTACTAGGCATTCAATATCCTATCATTCTTAAAAACACTGTCTAGAATTTTCCATCTGAGTAAAAATGTAATAATTTGTTTGTGTATCTGTTTTTGTGTTTGTTTACATCTGTGTAAAAATCCTTTTATTTGTGTTTTGTGTTTTAAACTGCAAAAATGTAACAGTTTGTTGAATGTCCTTTTGGAGCTTTTCTGCCCAGGCCTCTGCTGAAAATGGACATGTATCCATTCGGACTATCCCAGTAAACAAATGTAAAATAAATAAATAAAAATAAATAAATAATTTATATAGGCTGACCATCTTTAGATATAAATTCACCTGCAATAATATGTTGCCAGTCTTGAACTGCTATTTAGCATTCATTTAATTAGGAATCAGTGAAATGTAATGGGCATTAATTGGTGAAATCATATGATGTGTTTTAGTCTATATAAGAAAACTGTTTATTTTGCATTATTGTTCTGAAGAGTCTCATATGTAAGAGAGAGAGATGAAACCTCAAATCCCACAGTAAGGTGTTCCTTCCTTAGTGAGTACTAAAAAGTCAGCAACAGTGAGAAATCAAGTATTTAAAATAAGTTTTCAGCAAAGAAAACACTGAAGCAAGACTGAAGTCTTATATTTGTCATGTCACTGTAGTATTTACCAGGCACACAAGATAATATTTTCGTCTTGCACAGAAATGTAGAACTAAGTATCTTGTTGCAGCCAACCAACATTTTCAATATGTAACACCCTAAGTTGGTCAATAATGGAGTACTCCCGACTGAACCAGTGTTTTTGTGTAGCTCTGATAATGTTATGGCAGTTGTGTAACATTTAAGAGCTGCTGCATATCATCTTGGCCACAGCTCTCAACTTCTTTGCTCAATAAAGAGGGGCAAAGATAAAAATAATGGGTAAAAAATCCATTATTTATTTTTATTTAACATTTGTTAACCAGGAAAGTCTGGCTTGGAACAAAGCCAATTTTCAGTGGAGGCATGAAGAGAAATGCTTCAGATGCATGTCTTTGTAACATGAGAGTAAACTGGAGCAAACCCACATGAACACAGGGAGGCATATAAACTCCACACAGAAGGCACTCTAGCCGAAAATTGAACCGGAGAACCTCTTGCTGTGAGGCGAAAATGCTACTGCTGCACCACTGGGCGGAGAACCTCTTGCTGTGAGGCGAAAATGCTACCGCTGCACCACTGGGCTGGGCTGTATTGTTCCTCATATCTCTCAAGTGACCTCATAATGAGGAATGTCCCTCATTTTTTAGACTTAAAAAGTCCATGTACCTCACTAGTCCACATTTGAAGGGTATGTTACACATTCATTGTTACAAATTTATCTAATCATTGTCATGAGCAGCCAGGAGATATGCTCAGCAATAATGAAAAGCTTTTTCCTTTTATCATATTTAGTGGCAGTAACAGTTTCAGGTGATAATGGAGAACACTGGACGTTGTGTAACCACATCACTCATTGATTTGCACTTATGCACTGCCCAATGTCCTCCATTATTGCCCTAAGTTGCACCTCAGGTGCTTTTAGACTATCATTACCTATATTTCTCTATTATGATGTGGATCTCCTAGATTAATAGACTGGTCACACTGAAAAATGAAAATGGCGATTCTGCAGCAAGGACAATTAATATGTTGAAGCAACTGCAAAAGGGAAGCACTTTATTAAAGTCTACTGCTAATTCATTGTGACATGAAGCTACTGACATGTCTAAAAACAAGTGTATAGAATCAGAACTGGAAAGTACCTGCCGTCATTGCTGGGGTCTGATCGGGGGGGGGGGTCCCTCCCTGTTTAAACCAATGTTAGGGTAAGAATTCCTCTCAGATTTTAAAATAAGTAATGCTTTGAATCCACCACGCATACTGTTAGTAATGTTCTTAACTTTTTTCCTCTGGTTAGGTAGAAATAATGTCTGGCAGTTAGTGCACAGGTTTAAGGCTATGAGCTGCTTCCTGTAGTCAAAGGCACAGGGTTTGATTCCTTCTATCTCCATTGGCCTACTGTTTGACTTTGAGCAAGTCAAAGAGACAGAGAAACAGACAGTGCCCCCTGGTTGTGCCTGAAAAGGGACACTTGTAACTGGGACACCCCACCACTGGACCAGTAATCAAGGAGCCTCAGTCCTCACCATTGGCACCGGTGGGAGACATACACTGGGATGATGACAGGTACACACACACTATATCCAGATGCAGCTCACTGCATCAACTGCAATTTCCCTTAAGAGTACACAGAGACCACAGTCAGCCCAAGGCTGGTTTCTCCCTCTTTCTCCAGGTCCCCAGTAAGACTCCCCACTGGCACTGCTATAGAGTACTTAGCTAGGGTTCCAACTCAAGTCCTCCAATACTCTGTCTGTCCAACTAGTACTTTGTGTCCCTGCCCAAGTAGCTGACACACACACACACTCTTGGAGATTTGTTTTACACACACACACACAGACACACACACACACACACACACACACACACACACACACACACACACACACACACCTGGGAAAGACTAGCACAGGTTTACTAGCTATGCCCCCTTCAGCCCAGACTGTAATAGCGCTACAAAGATCAGCCAGAATGAAAGGTTTAAATATATTTAATAATAAATAATAAAGGAACAAGAAAATACTCAGTATATAATTACAGTGACATCAGAGTTCAAAACCACAGGAAATATTTAAAATAACATTGCAGGACAGTCTCAAATAAATAAAGAAAAACATCTAAATTAAGCTTTGCTATATTCCTGACTGCATCTAAGAGAATTAATATCCCTTAATAACTTACTATTAGAGCAAGGCAAGTGTGTGGTGAATGGGTCTTGATGTTGTTAGGTCCAAGACAGAATACAGAATGCTGTCTCTCTCTAAGAGACTTCCCAAATTAATATCTCAAATATTACTGCTGGGATAACTTGCAAAATGACATCATTGCTTGTCATCTGACTCCTAGTTCCCAGGCCCCAAAGCAATCACTGATGGCAGCTGGTAGCATTTATCATCAACCTGTGAAAATACATAGATCTCAGATATTTTGGCAGATGGTGGAAGTGATAAAAAATGTACATGCATCCACATTTAAAGACAATGCAGAAAACTTCTTGCACAGACATTGTGTCTCCTCGCTGCCATAAAGTAATTTAATTTCAGCTATGTTTCTGAAGTTAACCTCCTATATTCTAGTTTCCACTGTCAAAATGTATACATCTAAACAGTTACAATAGTGCATGTACATTTCTATTCTTTTCCAGTAGGGCATGCTGTGGTTATATTTTAAGCACAAGCACTTTATAAAATATATTTTAACACACATGCCTGTACAAACCTAGTTTATATACATATAAAAACATGTTTTAATGGCACGTGATTAACGATCAGTTTAGCCTAATAGTTTTAACAGTTTCAGTAGTTTTATATAATATTCTTTTTATAAAAGTTTCATAAGGGGTCTTGTTGTATTGGGTTTTTGGTTTTGTTAGGTTTTTAACAAGTTGTTTTAGTATTAACATATTTGAAGCCAGCCCTGTCTCCATGTTATGTGGCTTAAACACAAGGTGATTATTTCATTTTATTATTTTTATCATTTTCATTTCATTAGGATATAAATTGCGTTGCCTTTCGGTTTTTCATGATTTTCATGTCTTGATTCCATTCTCTGTTCTGTAAGGGTTAATGTATTTTCCAATTCACTGTTTTAAATTGCTTAATTGTTTTGATAGATCATTTACTTTGATTGCTAATTATTAATTGATGATACTAGGTAATATGTATAAAAGTGCTTCACTGTATGTTCTAAGTTAAACCTGATGAAGCGTGTTTTTGATACACGTGAAAGCGCTTGTTATTTTTGATCTGTAATAAATTGATTTCATTAATATATCGTGGTGGTTTCTACCTGGTCTATTCTCTATTGGACATATAAAAAAACTGTTCTAATACATTTGTAACACAAACATCTTATATAAATCATGTTGATATTCACAAATGACATATAATTATTTACAGAATTCCAGATAGCTGGACTGGCAGTATTTCCTTTTGTGACATTTCTTCCCCCCTCGAAGACTCAAGCTAGTTTTTCAAGTGACCCTTGAGAAACATTGCTAGAGAGGGATGATCCTATATGGGAATACACTACCCCATACACTGTCTTGAGAGCCCATCTGCATTGGCATTGCTAACCCCACTGTGGTGCTGCACTGTCATATCATATGCCTGCAACCCTAGGACCCACCTTAGTAACTAGGCATTTTGCTGGCTGGCTTGATGTAGCCATGTTAAGGGATTGCGGTCTGTAACTACAGTGAATTTCCTTCCATACAGATAAGGCTGATGTTTCTGCAGTGCCCACACTATGGCTAGACATTCCTTTTTTACAGCTGCATAGCATTCCTCCCTGGGTTGCAGCCTATGGCTGAGATATACCACTGGGTGCTCTTCTCCCTCTGAGAAAACCTGTCTGTGCACAGCCCCCACTGGATGGTTTGAAGCATTCACCTGCACAACAAATTATTTGCTGTAATCTGGACTGGCTAACAAAAGGGGTCCTCCCAAAGCTCCTTTAAGCTTCTGGAATGCTTGCTCACATGCTGGGGTCCCACTACCATATCTGACCTGTTTTTCCCTTTCAGGTCAGTGAGGGGAGCAGCTATGGTACTATAATTGGGGACAAACTTTAATACCCTGCTGTTCTTAAGAATGCCCTCATCTGCTTTTTGGCAACGAGGCAGGCCATGCCTGAATGGCTTCAACTTTGGCAGGTTCTGTCTGATCTTACCACTCCCCAATCTATGTCCCAGGTAGAAGACCTCTGCCATACCCACCGGACACTTGCTGGGCTTAATGGTCAGCCCTGCCCTCTGTAGACTGCCCAGCACCTCCCTGACATGTTGAAGGTGCTCTTGCTAGGAATGGCTGTAGATGGCAATTTCATCCAGATAAGCAAGGGCAAAATCTCCTGCTCCTGCTAGGATATGATCTACCAGCCTCTGGAAAGTCACTGGGGCATTTTTCTTCCCAAACTGCATCTTCGTGAACTCATACAAGCCAAAAGGAGTCACATAGGCTGACCTTTCTCTAGCATTGGGAGTCAAGGGCACCTGCCAGTAACCCTTGGAAAGATCAATAGTGGTAAGATACTTAGATCCACCCAGCTGCTCTAGGGCTTCATCTATCCTAGGCATGAGGTAAGCATCTGACTCAGTGTGACTATTTAATTTCCTGTAGTCCACACAGAACCTGGTGCTGCCATCCTTCGTTGGTGCCAGCACAACTGGGGAGGTCCAGAGACTACTAGACTTCTGTATTACCCCTAGTTCTAACATTTCCTGTATCTCCTCCCTCAGAGTCTGTTTGACTCTCTCAGGCACCCTATAAGGTGCTTGCTTGATAGGCCTTTGGGGTCCTGTATCCACACAGTGCTGCACTAGGTGGTACACCCTTGTTTCCCAGTGAATGCGCCCCCAAACCCCTGTAACACTGCTTGGATTTCTTGAACCTGGGTAGGGGGATAGCTGCTGGGACATTGCTACCCCTTCTACTGAGGTGTCAGTTTGAGCCTCACTGAGGAGATCAGTCACCAGATCCCCATCAGACTTCACTGCAAATACTCAGCACAAGGACCTCTCTATGGTAAGTTTTCATCATGTTAACATGGTACAATTTATACCCCTGCTTCCTCCCTATCAGTTCTACCATGTAGTTAACATCACTGACCTTCATTACCACCTTGAAAGGTCCCTCCCAAGCTGCCTGCAGCTTGTTGTGTCTGACAAGAATGAGAACCATAACCTGTTGGCCCACAACATACTCTCTAGCTTGAGAATTCCTGTCATACCAGACCTTTTTCTGCTGTTGGGCTTCTGCCAGGTTGAGGTTTAGGACATATGCCACAACAGACTCCTTCTGGGGTTCACACTCACTTTCCCATCCATCTCAAATCAAATCTAGAGGTCCCCTCACTCTATGCCCATACAGCAATTTAAAGGGTGAAAAACGTATGGATTCCTTGGCCACCTCTCTGTAAGCAAACAACAAATGGGGCAAATATGTGTTCCACTCCCCTTAAATTGGTCTGCAAATGCCAGTAGCATGGTCTTTAGTAGAGTTTAATCTCTCAACAAGACCATTAGTCTGGGGGTGGCAGGGGGTGGTTTTTAGGTGCTTCACCCCACAGTGCTTCCACAGACAAGCCAGCAGGTCTGACATGAAATTGGCACCTCTGTTGGTCAGTATTTCTTTTGGGAAACCTACTCTGCTGAAAATCTCTAGCAAAGCATTTGCCACCTTTTCTGCCTCAGTGGTGGCCAGGGCCACCACCTTAGGGTATCTGGTAGCATAATCCACTACCACTAGGATATACTTCTTTTCTGTGGAATTTGGAGGAATCAGAGGCTCCACAATATCCATAGCTACCCTCTGAAATGGCTCCTCAATCACAGGCAAAGACATAAAAGGAGTTTTGACCTTGTCTCCTGCCTTGCCTACCTTTTGACACTGCTCACAGGTCCTGCAGTACCCTGTTACATCACTGGATATCCCAGGCCAATAAAAGTTCTGCATAATATGTCTCTTTGTATGCTTTATGCCCATATGACCTGCAAAGGGAATATCATAGGCTATTGCTAAAAGTGCCAGATGGTAGGCTCTGAGCACTACCAATTGCTGTATTATCTCACCCTCTAGCCCTTCCCTCAGGGGTCCACTATCTATACAGTTACTCTTTGTCCCAGTATACAGATTGCCCTTTTCCTTGAGAATCAGGTGCCTCTTTGGCTAACTCCCTCAAGTCCTGTAATGTAGGGTCTGAGAGCTCAGCCTGTCCCAGTTCTCTCTTTGTAATTCTTCCCAGCTCCTCTTCCACAGAAAGTCTAGTATTCTCTGACAAAGGTGCCTCACAGTCAGCCTGGGTACTTCTACTCACCTCTGCCCTTGCCCTCACTCTGTCCAAGGAAACATCAGTACCCACCAGCAGCTGTGGTTTCAGTCTCACTGCTAGAGGGTAGCTCCCTCCCTGAGGTAGCCACCTCACCAGTCCTGGCTTCAAGAGTGCAGTCTGTCTGGGTCCTCCCCAGGCTACCAGATACACATGCTTCTCTCCAAGCCTGACTGGATGTAACTGCGTGCACACAAGGTAGTGCATTTTCAAAATAATTCCTTATCAAGACATCTGCTGGGATATCCTCAAACACAACTACTTGCTTGCTTCCTTTTCCACCCTTCCAGTCAAGGTGAACCATAATCAAAGGTATTTGGAATGAGGTCCCTCCTAAAGCTCTGACTGGAGAAGACTGGCCAAGTCAGTAGTGCTCCTCTTTAACCATTCCAGGCTTCACAATGCTTAGGTCAGAGGCTGTGTCTCTCTAAACAGTGGCCTGTTTTCCATCTACTAAGATAGGATATGACATCTTGTGGTAGTCTGGTACCCTTGTTGTCTCCAGACAACTTACTGCTGGCATTTTTGTCATTCCCACTTACTGACTCTCTCACCTTTTGTTCCCCACCTTGCCTCCATGGACATCTATATGCTACATGGCCCCACTGGTTACATTTAAAACATTTACCCCTTGATCCTGGCCATGTACATGAACTAGAGGCTTCCTCTTTTACTAGCAGACTTTGTTGGGGTAGTTCAGGCTGCCCACCATGGGTTCCCTTAGACCCATGAGCAGCACTGGGTATCCTTTTCCTGTGCAGTAATGTCCTGCTTGCTAGGTATTGGTCTCCCTTTTTCCCCAACTCATCTAAGGTATTATATTCCCTATCTGCTAAATAGGTTCTTATGGCCTCCATCAAAGTGTCTAGGGCTTGTTCCCTCGCCAAATGTCTGCCTGCCCTTCACAAGTGGTGACCTGATATCCACTCACCCATCTATGAAAATAAGTGCTTAACTCAGCAATGTATTCACACACTTTCACCTGCCTTGCGCCTATGCTCACAAACCTGTTTTCTTTAAGCTTCAGGTGTTAACTTAAAACACGTTAATAAACTATTTTTAACAGTTTTATAAGTGAAGCAGCCAGTATCAGACAATTTATAAATAGCAGCTTTACCATGGAGTAAGAGGGTCAGGAACCATACCCAGAGCCCTTGGTCAACATTATACTGTTTACATACCCTTTCAAACATATGAATAAAACTATCAAAATTATCACCCTCTGCAAATTGTGGAAGAAATTTACTGACCTTTGTGCTTTTGAGGTTCAGTTATTCCCTTCCCCATTACCTCCATGACCCCGGCGATGAGTCAGCATCTCCTTTTCATGTTGCCTCTGCCTCTCATTTTCTTCAGCTTCCAGACATCTCAGTCTCTCTGCTGAGTCTAATTCCATTTGTTTCTGTTTCTCATTTTCTTCAGCCTCCAAAGCCCGCACGCTCTGCTGATTCTATTTCCAAACATTTGACCTCCAGTCAGTGGTGGCTGGTGACTTCAAATAAAAGGGGGGGGGGCTGCAGGAGACAGTTGAATGGGTTGGGCCAACACAAAGGGGTGTGGCCAACTAGAAAGGAGTGGAGCTATGCTCAAAACCACAAAAACTGGGACTTTAATTAAATATGCTGCCCTGGGTGACAAACTATCATTATGAGAGTCCAATCAAGACAAAATTAAGTGGAGAAGAAAAAAAATATTTCAATGCGTTGGCTACAGGACAGCTTACTTAATAACTAGATAGAAACAAAAAGGTTGTGAGGTATGAAAAAAATAAATTACTTTTTAAATACATTACTGGCATGCCAGTGAAAATCAAGTATAAAAAAACAACCAGCACTCAACTCAAACCACTTCTCCTTGCACTGCAGTGCTAATTATAATTTATATTCAGTTTTATAAAAGTACCAAGTAACCTGCTGAAAGTAGCAATCTCTGTGATACCCCCACTTGTAAAAATGTTTCTTATCCAAAAAAAACTGCCGCCTGATAAAAACGATATACTTGTTTCATGGGGAAAACATGATCAAAGTAAAAAATGAACAGCAAACAAGAAGCAAGCTCAAGATAAAATTGCTTAAAGGATTACTGCACAGATTATGGACCACACATGATAGATTGGCATTCTGTTTAGTTTACAGGTAAAGCCAGCAAAGATGACTGCAAGTCTCCAACAAATGTAATGAGCTTCTGAAAATACTGTAATCATGTCCTTTATTACAAATACTGTCATATGCATTTCAATACCTAAGACTTATATGTTATCTAGTTATGTAAATATTCTCTGCATGGCAACAACAAAAATGCTTTCAATGTTGGTAATTCTTTAACAGTATGCTTAGTAAAGCTTACTTGCATCTTACGATCTCAGACAAGCTAATCTGATGGTCATTAAAGCATTCCTACTTAAACACAGACCAACAGGGTACTGGGACAGCGTGCATTTTCTGAATAATAAGAAGTATAAAGAACATTCTGCAAAATTAAGGACAGATGAAAAGCCACTGCAGTACTTATGTCTACCTTGGATGGGGGGGATACTCTGCACACTTACACTGCATAACTGCTCCTTGCCTTGCTTGGACACATCCAGAGTCACTACATGGGGGAGTGGGGTACAACAAGTATGTCACAATTTTAAATGTCCCTGGCTGATGGTGATGGCCCTGACACAGTTGGCAAACCTCTCAATCTCAGAGCAAGAAATCTGGAAAAAGCCATAAATAGAAGCGGGACAAAGGCTCAAAAATAAGGACAATTTTTAAATATTGCTCTTATAAACTTAGAAAGATAATAGAATAGTAGGTCTTGCATTAGTATGGATTTTCTGAAGGGTATGAAATCTGAAACTCAAATGCCTGCCATTATTTTCTAACTTCAGTCTCTAATGATTTGCCACTAATTTGCCAGAAAACCACAATTTTATGAAAAACGGACCAAAAATGTGATGCAAAAATATAAAATAGCGACACAATACAGCTGGGAACCTGTCAAAGAAGGGACACTTTTTTAATATTAGTACTGTTAAGTTAAGCAGCTGACAAAATAAGATAATCTACATGCATTTCTGAAATAAAAGTAATCTGTAACTCTGATCATTACAATTATTTATTAATTGTAAACCCTCCATGTTTCTTCCAAAATTTCGATTTTGCGGAGGGATTATAAGGGGGAGAGCAACATTTTGAGCCATAATCAGGGACAGTTGAGAGGTTTGGCTATACCAAATTCTATAAAGCAATTTATTTGTGCATACCTCTCAACCTCTTAATGCAGGAGGGGGAAAAACAAACAGTACTAAAAATTGCTCTTGTATAAACTTACCCAGTTGATAGAATAACAGGTCTTGCTTTATCATGCATTTTTCTGAAGGGTATGAAGTCTGAAACTCAATGCCTGCCATTATTTTGGGACTTCATTCCTAAATGATTTGCCAGAAAAACCACAAATTTTATGAGGAACAAACCAAAAATGTTGTTGTTTTTCTTTCGGCTTTTCCCGGTAAGGGGTCGCCACAGCGGAACTCCGGTCCGCTAATGATTGGCAGTAGATTTTTACGAAACGCCGAGGTGCCAGCTCGACGCTCAACCTTCAACGAAGGTACGCCCATTCACGCATGTCTTTCGAATGCTACCCAACCGCGGGGAGGACATGCAGACTCCACACAGAAGGCACTCCCAAGCCCAGCTGAGAATCGAATGGGACAACCTCTTATAAGAAGCAAAAATCTATTAATTCTGCGAAAATATGGACATTTGAGAGGTATAATTCAGCTGGGAGAATTGTGCGGCAGAAATCCTACACCAAAAAAAAAAATGAAGATCTAAGAGAAGTGGTTACTTCAATCTGGCTTCATCACTTTCAGTAGCATTCAGCCATAATCAGTGAGAATATTCAGTAATAAAAAAAAGTTTGTGCTTGTAGACAGATGATTTAACTGGTTCCTAATTGAACACATCCAACCAAGAACTGGGAGGGGATATACCTGAGCTGATCAGATAATCAATAAACATCTTCCTGATTGTATTAAATTATATTCCTTGGATAGTACAGTTCAGTTGTTAGAGAATGTTTTAAATTTATTCTTTTGGACATTTTTCCAGTAAACAGTGAAACAAAATGCATGCACCAATAATGACAAAACTGCCCAATTCAGAACATTTCCATCATAAAAGCCTACTCAAACTTCTACAGTCCACCAGTATTAGTAAATATGCACAATCTCTGCAGAAGTAAAAGTCATCTAAAATAATTCCACATTAAAGAGATCTGTAACTAATGAAGAGGTTGCTGCTAGCAAACAACTTTATATTTCATTGTTTCATCTACAAATAAAGTGTCTGTTGCCCTTGAGGAATAAATTGCCTATGTTACATTAAAAATATGATAAGCTAGTAATACTGCAATAGGGAATTGATGGCAAACTGATAACAGGTTCATAGTTACTAGGTATCTCTGCCAGAGGACATTCTCAGGACTGCAGCATCCACCCCCTTTAAAAGTATAACACAGTACAGTATCAGCAATGCATCTACATACTGTGGGAGTAGACCCCATAGCCTTCTGCATCAAAAGCAAGTATTCAGCCTATGCTATTAAAAATACAAGCATACTCCGCATAAGCAGCACTAAACTTCTCTTCCCCTGAAGCTCTCAGCTCCTTGTAAAATCAACTCGACACTCAACTGTATCTCTCAACTTTGGAGCACAAGAAATCTGGAAAAAGCCAAAATTTGTTGGGAGGGGGTCAAAAGCCCCAAAACCAGGGACACATTTTAAACACTGCTTGTATAGTCTTGGAAAGTTGCTAGAATAAAATGTGTTACCACCATGCATTTCACTGCAAAGCCTTGAATTCAGGACCCTGTGCACTACAGTCAGAGCAACATATGAATATGCCAAATCAGCTGTTTTCTTGAAAGACAGGAATACTGAAACTTAAATGGCTATCATTTAGTGAATTCAGGTCTCACCATAGCTCTCAACCTCTTAGCACAAAACACCTGGACAAAGCCAGTAATGGGGGAATACATCCTCCAAACATATTCAGTGAATTCAGGTCTCATCATAGTTCTCAACCTCTTAGCACAAAAAAACTGGCCAAAGCCAATAATGGGGGGCTACAGCCCCAAAAATAGAGACAAATTTCAAATATTGATCTTATAAACTTAAAAAATTGCTAGAATAAAAGGGTTTGTGTTACCATGTATTTTCTGAAGAATATGAAGTCTGAAATTCAAATGCCTGTCATTATTTAGTGAATTAAATCCTTCACTGATTACAAAAGTCCAGAAAACCACAGATTTTATGAGGAACAGAACAAAACAAAAATATGAAGCAAAAATCTGGACAGTTTTCACAAATGGTAATGGGTAGGGAATTCAGGGTCTTGCTACCTGTACCCAAGGTACAGGGTTTGAGCCTGAGTAACTCTAGCCACCAGGTATATTTAACAGAGGCATTACACACACACACACACACACACACACACACACACACACACACACACACACACACACACACACACACACTTGTAATACTTTCACATTCCCTTTGCTACACACACAAAATGTACCTGTATATTCCCATACATTAGCATTCCTGGAGACAAATCTTCCCTTGTAATAATTCCAAATTCCCTTCCCTGCAGCAAGAGCCAGTCAGTAGCTATCTGACTGCAGATGTTGCAGTCTGATTTCCCTTGTATCCACTTACGTGACTACAGACATTGCAGTCTGATCCCCTTCCAGTCTATAACCTCATAGACTTCTGGGCATCTGTACACTGATGCCTTCTCTTCATAATCTGGACTGTTTAACCAGCAGTCTGGATTTACAGAAACCCGGAATTCACTGAGCATGCATGTGCAGTTCAAGTTCTGGGACTTACAGCTAATTATTTTATTTTTAAACCTCTTTTGTCAATTTTACAGCTGGAGGGATTGCAGTCCTGCAGTCCGATAGCACAAGCCACCCCTGCCTCCAGTTCAAGTCTCTTTAACCCGATGGAATTTTTAGTCCTCTGAGGCCAAATTGAACTGTCTATTTTCTGAGAGTTGTACATCCCCAAGGCCAGTCTGGTTGTCCACCTGGTTGCTGGTCTGTGATGTAGCTGTGGTTAAGGCTGCAATAATTTCTGCTTTAGTTAGGCTGGCGCTCACCAATCCTTTGTCTTGGCACATCTCAGCCAACTGGTTCCTTGTCAGCTTGCCATACTCCTCTGCTGACATCCTTGCCTCCTCTCCCTGACTAACTAAGCTAACAAAAAAATAAATAAAACTATTGTAATATGGAACTCTGAATGTTCACTGTGTAGTTGCTTCAGAGTACAAACTCCTTCCTTAGTGACCACTGTTTACAGGCTACAGGAGTTCAATATCCACACCACTGAATCCCAATATGTGGATATCCCACAACTGCCAACTAGTAAATGAGACACCCCACCACTGGACCAGTAGTCATGGATCCTCAATCCTCACCATTGGCACCAGTGGGAATGTACACTGTGTGGATGGCAAGTACACACACACACTATATCCAGATGCAGCTCACTGCATCAAGTGCAATTTCCCTTAAGTGCACACAGAGACCACAGTCAGTCCGTGGCTGGTTTCTCCCTCTTTCTCCAGATCCCCAGTAAGACTCCCCACTGGAACAGCTATAGAGTTGAGTCCTTTGCGAGGGTTCCAAGCCAAGTCCTCCAAAACTCGCTCTGTCCAACCAGGGCTTTATTTCCCTGCCCAAGTAGCTAACACACACACACTCTTAGAGATTTGTTTTACACACACACACACACACACACACACACACACACACACACACACACACACACGCACACACGCGCACACGTACACACGCACACACACACACACACACACACACACACACACACACACACACACACACACACACACACACACCTGGGAAAGGCTGGAACAGGTTTACTAGCTTTGCTCCCTTCTGCTCAGACTCTAAGGTAGTTATCACTGCCACCAGAACCCCTTATCAGCTACTTTAAGGCCCTTAACAAAGGGTGTCCAATCTTACTGTGTAATGTTACTATTAATACAAATAGTACTTTGACTAAGAGCAAGACTGTTAGGAGTGGCCCACAGTGTCACTAAATAAATATGCAAGTATTCTCATAACTTAAATAGCTCTACAATGGTCAGCCATAATGAAATGTTTAAATATATTTAATAATAAATAATAAAAGAACTATAAAATACTCTGTATATAATTACAGTGACATCAGAGTTCAAAACCACAGGAAGTATTTAAAACAACATTGCAGGACAGTCTGAAATAAACAAACAAAAAAAAAAAACATCTAAATTAAGCTTTGCTATATTCCTGACTGTATCTAAGAGAATTACTATACTCTAATAACGTACTATTAGAGCAAGGCAAGTGTGTGGTGAATAGGTTTTGATGGTGTCAGGTCCAAGACAGAATACAGAATGCTCTCTCTCTCTCTCTCTCTCTCTAAAAGACTTCCCAAATTAACATCTCAAATAGTACTGCTGGGATAACTTGAAGAATGACAGCATTGCTTGTCATCTGACTCCTATTTCCTAGGTCCCAAGACAACCATTGATGGCAAGTGGTAGCATTTACATCTACCTGTGAAAATACATATACCTCAGATCTTTTGGCAGATGGTGGAAGTCATAAATCAATTTACATTTCTCCACATTTAAAGACAATACAGACAATTTCTCAGTACGGGCATTGTGTCTTCTTACAGCAATAAAGTAAATTTCATTTCAGCTATTTTTCTGAAGTTAATCTCCTGTATTCCAGTTTCGAGTGTCAAAATATATACATCTAAACAGTTATAATAGTGCATGTACATTTCTGTTCTTTTCCAGTAGAGCATGCTGTGGTTACATTTCAAGAGCAAGCACTTTATAAAATATCTTTTTCAAAACACATGCCTGTACAAGCCTAGTTTGATATACATATAACATACAGTTCTAATGCATTTGTAACACAAGCATCTTATATAAATCATGTTGATATTCACAAATGACATATAATTGTTTACAAAATTCCATATAGCTGGGCTGGCAGTATCCCCTTTCATTACACTCAGTGAGCATATCCAGTTATCAGATATATGTGTGTACATGTATAGCTATATGGCTATCTATCCAGCTATCTATAGATAAATAGATATATAGCTATATGGATGACTATTATACACTCAAAAAAAATCATGTAAATGAAATGAAGCCACTTTACTGCTAGGCACAAACTGAACAAAGAATTACACTATGCACATGTGCAGTCACCTAATACAGGGGTGCTTCGTCTCCCTTTTACAGAGTTGGATGCATTGCTTAATACACTATATTACTTGTAACTTAGATCCATTAAGTAATTTACTGAAGAAAACAATATTTCAAAAGACACTAAAAATGGGACCCTCCACAGACCCAGGCAATTACAGAACCATAAATCTCACCAGCCGCATATGAAAAGCTATGGCAAGACTTATCTTGGAATTAATCATCAGGACATAGAGAACCTCCAAACACTGGAACCGTCTCACTTTAGAATTGTCGGGGGCAGGTTATGCCTACTCAACCTGGTGGATGTTTTTGAAAAGGTCACTAAAGCAATGGATGAAGGCAAAATGATACACACCACATACCTCAATCTGGCCAAAACTTTTGACACAATTTCCCAATCCTGCATAGTAGAAAAGCTAAATAAACTGGGAATAACCCCCTATATCAATGCTGGATTGCCAACTGGCTTACAGGTAAAATGGAGATAATCAAAATAGAGGAAATTACCTCTACAAGGAAACCAGTCACCAGTGGAGTCTCCCATGGTTCTGTACTGGGAGCTGTTTTGTTCGGCATCTACTTTCTGAAGTAAAAGCCAATACCATAGGGCTCTGAATAAATGTTTGCAGATGAAGGCAAGCTAAGAGCAGTCACTGAATCCCCAAATGACTTAACAATCCTGCAGGAAGGTTTGTCCCAAATAAATAACTGGTGCCAAAATCATGGACTGAAACTAAATGCCAAAAAATGCATTATTGTATCTTCTGGGAAGTCATCTACCAAGGGAATTGCCACATTAACAATACGTCCCTAAGAGTTGACCCAATTGTTCAGGATTTAGGAACTTACATAGACAGTGTAATTTTCGACCATCATGTGACTGTTGTTGCAAGAAAGTCCTTCTAGAATGCACAGCTTATAAACAAAGGGATTGTGTCTAGAGCTAGGGATGTCATTGCCCCACTTTATTCAGCCCTTATTTGGCCCGTCATTGGATATAATGCCCCTTTTTTCATGTATCTGTCCAGACACATGCAACAACTGAAACAGTAACAGAAATACCTTATTAAAAAGGATACAAAGCCTAAACAACATTTCCTACCTGGACTGACTCAAAGCTCTGTCAATATTCTCTGTATCCTACAGACTACTAAGAGGTAACCCATGTCTGGCATACAAGGAATCCTCTGACTCTTTACTAGCTGTTTTACTGTACATCATCAAGTTAAATGGCATAAAAAATGCTCAGTCTAGGGATCTAGACCTCTTCTGCAACAGCAATAGAAAAGTTTGGAGAGCAAGTTTATCTCTCAGAGGATACCACCACTGTGTAACAGACTCCCCTGTCTATATTCAAGCCCAACTTAGATCTATGGTTGGGAAACAGACAATTTACCCCAGGACTGCTCCCTGTACTACTAATGGACAGAGGTAACTAATAAATGCTTTAACCCATGCATGGGTCATCTCAAATTATCCATGGAATGAAACCACTTATTTGCATTAGGAATAATATATAATTATCAATCATGGGATTTGTAAGGACAATTTATAACCAAATGGGATAGATTATTTTGAACACAAAAAGGGAAGTTGCCTAGGCTTAAAATGGTTTTCAAGGGCAGCTAGCCTAGTACTTACCTATGAGCCTACGAATCTATGATACTGTCTGCAGAAAAGATAGATTAAGTAGTAGTAGTACATATCCAGTCCTATACATGTGTAGGTTCAGAACCAGTGCCATCAGGTTCATAGGTACTTAATAAATAAGAACAAAGGTGACCTACAAACTCTTGACCCAAGCCAGTTTGGATTTGTCAGGAGGAGATCCTGCCTACCTAACTTGGTTAACTTCTTTGATAAGGTTACTGAAGGAATGGATGAGGGCAAATCAGTATACACTGCATATCTAAACCTCACAGAGGCATTTAGCACTATCCCATATTCAAGCATCATAACCTCTTCCAGTTAAATGTAAACCCTTATGTAACTCATTGGATAGCAAATTGGCTCACTAATAGAACCAGAAAATTATGGTGGGCAGCCTTATTTCCCTCAAAAGACCTGTCACTAGTGTTGTACCCCAGCATCCAATCCTTGGGTCACTCCTCTTTGGCATTTACTTCTCAGAGGTCAAAGCAAAGCTTAAGGGTTTATGGCTGGCTAGTTTATAGATGACCATAAACTTGGAGCCATCATAAACCTCCTACAGTGCATAAGCTCATCTAAGGGGATCTCAAGCAAACAAATATCACACTGCTGAGATCCAGAAATTAGGCATTCAATAGTAAATTCCATACACAACCAAACTTTATTAAATAAAACAAAAGCAATTTAACACCACCATATACATCAGCGTTTTCATCCTGCAATTAGGATTTCTTCAGAAACATGCCAAACATCAGTCTCTACCTTTGTATATAATACCCTTTGAATAATTTTCTGTACTTCAAAATTAAGTTAAAACCAAAATCAAATATAACTAAAACACTCACTATATCTCCACCATTTATATAACAATAAATGCATCTGTTGCTCACCTAAGACTGAATATAGGAAGCTATATTGGCAACTAATTTTAGATGCTAGTAAAACTAAAGGACTGAATGATACTATATCTATAGCCCCAGTACTAAAGCTATGGGCAACTAGGTTATAACTCATTATTTGGTGGTTTGAGCAAGATGTGGGAATAAACAACAAACCTTTGTTTAAAATCTGCAATTGCTGCAGAGTAAAAATCACAGATGAAATATTAACAATGAAATCTTCTGTACCTTGTTCCTCATAGCGAGACCTAAATCCAGTTGTGTCCCTCCTTGTACTATCTTCCTGTTCTTTGTTTCTTGACTCAACGAATGCTCTTTCATTCCCTGTATTTCCTCTTTTATCAGTGAAGGAAAAGGGGATTTTAAACAGCTACATGCTACAGAAGTCCCTTCCGAAACAGAAGAGACTCCAGAGCTGCTTGAGTGTGAGTGATGTCTTGACTGACTTACGACTGTTTCCGAGAAATATTTCTCTGAGATTCAGGTATGGTGATACACAATAGCATCTTAGTTTAGGTTTTAAGAAACCCAGTCAGTTCCTCCCTGTTAATAGTGCAATGGTATAAGTTTTTGTCAAGATGTGTCAGATATATGAATATATATATATATATATATATATATATATATATATATATATTGAGGAGAACAAAATATTACATGAACTCAGCAACTCAAGTGGTATATAGTTTCAGCCCGCAGACAAAGGTGGTGCACTGGTGGCTATGGATAAGTCTACTTACCTAAACGGCATGCATGCATTGTTGGTGAATACATCTGCTTACAAAAGATTAACCAAATCTGACATGAATCGGTTGATTAAACAAGTCTATAATGTTTTACATGATCTATTAATGGAGGGCTCTATGGATCAGGTTTTATTTGAATTATTTTTAGTTGGACATCCAGTTATATCAGTTATGCATGGACTGCCTAAGATTCAGAAATCTTTGTATGACCCCCCCCCCCCTTACGACCTATTGTGTCAGAAAGGGGTTGAGTTATTGTACCATTGTCCTAGTTTGTTGAGAAAGCTTTACATCCTATACTGGATGGTATAGGAACTATTTTGAAAGACACTAAGCATTTTTTAACTACTTTGTGTAATTGGTCCAGTATGATCATACATAATGAATTTTATCTGGTTACGATAGATGTTGTTTCGCTACTTACAGTGATACCTAGTGACATAGGGCTAGGCAATGTCAGGTCCTTTCTAGCAGAGTGCTCTGAATATGACTGCATGAGGATACATCTGATATGCATGTTATTGGATGTTATACTTTGTAACAATGTGTCATGTTTTGTGATGAGTTATATCCACATCAGGTAGGTGTGGTTATGGGTACCATGTGTGCCAATAGCTATGCCAATATGGTAATGGCCAAATGGGAATATGAGAACATTCTCTGCCATGTTAATCCATTTCACCAGAATATTTTAATTTATGTTCGCTTTTTTTTTTATGATTTGTTCATGATTTGGCAGGGTTCTGCTGAGGCACTCTCTAACTTTTTACAGTACTTGCATAGCACCACAACCTTTTTGAGATTTACTGTAACTTCTTCCATTGACAAAGTGGAGTCTTGTGATGTATGCATTAGCAATGTAGATGGTAATTTATCTACCAGTCTATATAGGAAATATATTAGGAACAGTTTATTAGATAAGGAGCTGCAAGCCTTAATGATAAAGATGAAAATATGATGAAAACTTTTGGTGAAATGTAAAGGGATTTTTTTAATATAGGGTATAATGTGGTTGAGACAAATAATGTGATTGGTGAAGTTCTGTTTCACAGAGATGACACAGCAAAACCTTTTTTCTCTGAGAGTTGTGCTTTTTCACCAGAAAGGAACAACAGAAAAAACTTAGAATGACTTTGACTTACACTAATAATCTACATATAATTCAAAATGTAGTTTAAAGAAACTGGCCTATTTTGATGGCAGATCAGAAGTGTGTGACTTTCTTAGGCAGTAGTCTGAGTTTCTGTTAAAGGAATACTCGGTCAATACAGTGAAGATTGTGTTATGATTCTTATGAGATTTTGAAAACTAGGTCTGAAAGATGAGCTACTTTTATGTGCAGGTCATGTGCTATGTGTAGATATATTTTAACAACTAAGTCCTTTGTCCATGCAGTCACCAAGCAAGAATACTGGTTTGATTTTCATGCTGACTGTAAGAGTATGCACTTTGTCTATCTTGCTGCATGTAAAACTTGCTTGTGTTTTATATAGGCAAGAATAATAAGTCTTTAAGGGATTGGATAAGGGAACATATTAATGGCATCAAGAAGAGTGATGTGAGAAGTGCCCTTTCCAAACATGTCAGGGTAATTGATATGAATCATAGTTTTCGGTTTCTTGTTTTACAGCTTTGTGAAGAGAATAAGGGGGGGTGACAGCAAAACACGGACTGAATTCTTGGAAATAGACTGGATACTGAGACTGCAAGCTCACAGATACCCAGGACTTGATGAGAATGTTCCTTTATGTTCCTTTATGGGCTAAATTGAAATAATAACCACTAATTCATTGAGTGCTTTGTGTGTGTGTGTGTGTGTGTGTGTGTGTGTGTGTGTGTGTGTGTGTGTGTGTGTGTGTGTGTGTGTGTGTGTGTGTGTGTGTGTGTGTGTGTGTGTGTGTGTGTATGTGTGTGTGTGTGTATGTATGTATGTATATATATATATATATATATATATATATATATATATATATATATATATTTGTATGCTTTTTACTTGCTCTTGTCTTATTACTGGTCTGAGGAAGCACTATTTTAGTGTGAAAGCGCTTACTATATATATATATATATATATATATATATATATATATATATATATGTTTTATTTGTGTCTATTAAAGTTTTAGTGAGTTTGAACCATGTTTAGCTGATTACATTTGTTTTCATTTTTGATATGGGGGGAGAGAATGGTGTAGAGTCTATAACTGTTGTGGATGGGGAGGGTGTAACATTTTATCTGATATTGTCCATTTTCATGAGTTCCTCAACTAATGGGATTGGATTCAATCCTCAGATCTGACTTCCCTACCCATGATGCACCATCACTAACATCCCGCAGATCTTGTTTGCCGCTTTAGCGTTTAGATGTGGTCAGCTTCAGCTCTTGAATTTTTCAGTGAGAGTTGTAATTTTTCCATATTTCCTCTCCAAAAGCTTTTACAAATAACATAATTATTTCTTTGATATTTAATCTTTGTTTTTCATTTTAAAGCATTTCTTCCATTATCTTTCTTATATTTTGAGTGTAAATATTTTCTGCCATCATGGTAGCTCTATCTCCTTCTCTTTTACCCTTCTTTACACATAGTGTAATCTCTGTCATTACCTTTATTGGTATTCTTTCTTTTCTACAAGACTTTTTCATGTAGTTCTTAAATACCTTTGCTGGTATTTTTATTTTTCATATTTTTTTCTTTCTGCCTATTAAAAAAAGAAAGTTTAATTTAACTCTCAACTGTGAGCATAAGTTGCCTTTGTCTGCTGCCCACAATCTTTGTTTGTATTGCTTGGGACCAGAACACTTACAACAGGACTGCAGTATTTGTTGTGGGTTCAACCCCCGAGCTTTAGCAGACAGGAAAAATAAGCTGATTTTAAAGTGTTTACTGCCATCTTCTTTTTCTGAAGTCATTGCTGGGGGTTCAGTCCCCCAAATATAAATCTAAAGACCTGTTAAAAAGGTCTAGATCCTCATATTCTCCAGCCTCTACTTCTGAACCAAGAGGAAAAAAGAAAACTGGATACAGAGCTAAGTCTGATCTGACCATCATCAGATCCAACCACACATATTTTGGATCCTACAACCTCTAATCTGTCAGGCATATTTTGGATCCTACATCCTCAGATCTGAAGCCCTTACCAAGAACTACCTATTCACCAAGCCTGGATCTGGTTCCTTCCAGGGTACCTTCTCCCTTATTAGAGAGGCAGTCAAAATTGCCGTCCCGGGTATCCTCTCTATCCTCCAGGAGTTTCACTGAAGCAGATGTGGAGAGGATGATGAGGAAATTTTTCATGGAGCAAATTCAGATGGGAGTTCTCACAGTTCCTACTTTTTCAGAACAGGAAGTCTGTCCATCTACTACTCCAATGAGAAAAGCGCCTTCTCTAATTCAACCTGTAGTTTTAGAGCCCTCTGATCAGAGCCTTCAATTTCCATTTAGTTTAGCTCTGAAGAGAACATCTGCTTTGGATCTGACTATTGCTCTGAGTGCACCAGCTCCAATATCCTCAGAGCCGGATGACTCTCGAAGCTGAAGATTCCCTGCCGGATCTGAGAGGATGGATTCGATTTTGCAATTTTTGGAGCTGTCTCTTCCTCTTGGAACTTTGGCACTGGACAGCTCATCTCTGACTGACTCAGGTGGATTGCTCTTGGGGCAGAGGGAGGTGATGAGCCAAAAACTCAACTTCTCAGCTCCGTTGGCTTCCTTCTTCCAGGAGCAATCTGCCTTTGAGGTAAGGAAGAGAGTGTTCTCTGCTTTGGCAGGTCAGATGGGTCCTTCCCCCTTGAATCCACCCTCTACTTCTCAGATGACTTTGCACAATGATCCTCAACATTCTACCCCACAGGGAGAGCCAGCCCAAAGCTTCCAGTCTACCCAGCAAGATATTTCAATCTCTTCTGATACTTTTCCACACCACCCAACAGAGGAAGTCTCTAGGGTCATTCACTGAGTGTACTGATTTCAATGAAGGGAATGGGTCCCCAAAATCACCACCCAATGACGTCTCAATTGGAGACATTCTTGAGATCCTGGAGCAAAATGGTGGCTGATCTTCCTAAGACCCTTCTAATGAGGAATCAGTGTTTCTGGAAGCATTTGGTACTGGTCCATCTACCTCCTGGGTTACTCCACCATCCAATGAACTTATTGATCTGATTTCCAAGTGGGCATGGAAGGAACCTGATACAACTGAGCTAATTCCCAAGAGACCAGACAGGATTCTGGCTACACCAGCAGGCCGAGAATATTTAGATAAAGGATTTCCAGTAGATGCTATGTGTGGTCAGTTGGCTACAATACAGGCTATATACAATTGGTCCATGAGGCTTATCTCACATGCACCATACAGGCTATATCCAATTGGTTCATGAGGCTTATCCCAAATGCTGCAGAAAGCACCTCAAGGGCTGTGGGTTCAGGCATTTCCATTAGGAGACATGCATGGATGCACCTGTGTGATTTTGTAGAGCTTTTCAAGTCATTGTTTATCAATACTCCCTTTAATGGCACTTTTTAATTTGGACCCACAGCAAAAGACACACTCTCCAGGTGTGAGAAAGATGGAAAGACCGTCTCTGCAGTGGACGTGCATTTTTGACCCCTCAACAGACCTTTTCCAGGAATCAAAGGGGAGGTCGAAAAATGTGGTTCAGAAAATCTCAGGGTCCTTTCCAGGACACATATGGAATTAGCTCCTCCAGAGGCAGAAAGAGGAGTGATAATGGAAGATGATCCCCCCATGGCAGAAGAGGCCGACAAAAGCAGGGGTCCAGAGATTCCTTTTCTGATAGACCCTTTCAGTGCTCCTGAATGAAGGCCCGATTGCCTACCTCTGAAGGCATTTGGGGGTTGCTTATCTTTGCACCAGAGAGCCTGTCTAAATATAACAAAAGACAGTTGAGTGCAGAGAATTATTTCCAGAGGTTATATAATTCCATTTTCCCTATCTCCTCCATTATCCAGAAATATTCTCGATGTTCAAACAAATCAGAGGAAAGCAGCAGCACTAGAAATCTAAAAATCTGCTAGAAAAAAAGAGTCACCCAAGAGATCCTACCAGATCAGATAGAATCCAGGACTTACTCAAGATTCTTTTTAGTGCCAAAGAAAACAGGGGACTGGAGACCAGTTTTGGATCTCAGTATACTGAACAAGTCAGCTCGACACACAACATTCCAGATGGTCACAGTTCAGTCCATTTTGCACTTTCTGGGCAAGGATGGCTGGATGTTCCTGATAGATCTTCAGGACACGTACTATAAAGATGAACAGATGATCCAGAAGGTATTTATGCTTCCAGCTGGGAGCCAGTCATTATTAGTTCAGAACATTGCCCTTTGGCCTCACCACAGCCCCAGATCTTATCTCCTGTGTTGAGGAGCCCTCAGAGTGTGGCAATGGGTAATATTTTCCAACCACTTTCTAATAGCTATGTATATTCCAGGGAAGTCCAATGTGATAGCAGATAGACTGAGCAGGTCCATCTATCTCACGAGTAGTCTGTCAACAACAAAGTGATGGAAATGAATTTCAGGCAGCTGGGTTAGCCTTGCTGCGATCTTTCTGCATCTCCTATAAACAACAAGTGCAGCAGCTTCTTTGTGCTGATCCCCCCACTGGGGAAATCACTGAGGGATGCTCTGCTACACTATTGGCCCCCTGTCTTCTGTATACTTATCCTCCAACTCCCCTAATTCCCAAATACCTTCAGAAAGCAGCCCAGTTGAAGAACAAAGACATCCTCGTTGCACTTTACTGGCCTTGGTTGATTTGGTTCCACTTTCTTTGTCCTCATCTACTATATCCACCATGAATTCTGGATCCAGTTCCAGGCCTTCCGTCTCACCTTAGAGGCACGCTTCACCTGGATTTCTCAAATCTCAAACTAACAACGTGGTTCCTCCAATTTCTTTAATAGCCAGGCAACCAATGTTTTCTTCCCCTGTTTATTTCCTACTTTCATCTTCCCATAAACTTTCTATTAGGAAGCTCTACAGGAGTAAATGGAGAAGGTTTGTTTAATGGGCAGAACAGAACCAGATAGACCCCTTCCCAGCTCCAGTTCATTGTGTTCTAGAATTTTTAGTGAGTTTGATTAATGAGGGTGCAACTCATCAACTATTAAAATTCAATCTGTAACTTTCATGTGGGATTTCAAAATTCTTCCCTGCCTTCCTCTAAACTGTGCAAAGCATTTTTGAAAGGTACTCTTCTGCTAAGACACACGTTTAAAGATCCCATGCCACCATGGGATTTAAACTTGGTACTGCAAGTCTTAATAGATTCCCTTTGAACCTGCAGATAAATGTGATCTTAAAATTTTGACCTGGAAAACTGTCTTTTTAGTAGCAATTACATTTGCTAGAAGAATTTCAGAACTTCAAGCATTATCTTCTAATCCCCCATATTTGATTTTTCATAAGGATAAGGTCACGTTATGTACTAATGCTTCCTTCCTTCTTTCCTACAGTCATGCCAGTATCCAACATTAACCAATCCATTAACTTGCCAGTATCATTGTTTCCTTTGCGCATTATAAATTGGGGGAATCAGTTACATAGGTAACTCTAGCTAGATGGCTGACAAATTGCATCTCCATTATCTATAACAAATTGAATCTCCCCTTACCAAAACCATTAAAGGCTCATTCAGCCAGATCTATGGCAACCTCTGCTGTATTCCAGATGATATATGTGCAACTGCAACTTGGTCAAACTCTCATACCTTTATCACTCATTACTAGCTAGATTTGGTCTCGAGGGGAAGAGCAGCCTTTGGCTCAACCATACACAGGAATATCTTCCTTAGAGTCCACCCAGGAATTTAGGTAGATGGAGACTCTGTCCCATTAATTGAGGAAGGCATAAAAATGGGCAACATCAGATAAAGAAGTTATGTACTTACCATAACGTTCCATCTGTGTTGTCTATTTTAACTTTGCCTCAACTCCCCAACCACCATCCTCCTGCATATTTCTTAACTAACTTCTGGAGGAATGAGGTACTTCAGGACACCTGTGTCCTTTGTATTGAACTCCAGTTATGGTCTTTCTTTTATAGGCTTCCTGTTAAGCTGCAAAAAAGAAGTGGTGCATTATAGGTAGGGAAAGAACTTGAGAGTTTGTTGGTGGCCACGAGCTAGTAAAATGTCTGAGTCAGATCCGAGGATTGAATTTGATCCCATTATTTGAGGAAGAATGAAAATAGGCAACACAGATGGTTAGTACATAACCTCTTTTTCCACAGTAAAGGTACATAAGATTCATTAATCAAGCAGTTTATTACAATCGAAACACCTGTAGCTATGGCATCTGCAACCATTTTTAGATGTACACCAGTTAGGCTGTCTGGTGCTAGGGAGTTGGGTTTCAGTTTAAGTAATAGTTTTTTGATGATCACAGTTAGGGATTGACTGGAGAGTCAGAGTATGGGGAGTTATTAAAGTCTGGCTGCAATGTGTTCATGGCATTGTTTTGTATAGAGCTGTTGTGAAAAGGAAAAGACTGATTTAGTAAAGTTAGCGTTAAATTCATTAGCTGATTTACTAGATTTGAGTGTAGTTGAAGGCTGTTTTGAATGCCCAGGATTTAGAATCTGATTTATGGAGGACCAGAATAATTTGGGGTTCTGATAATTTTTATTTTGGAGGTTAGTGCAATATGTTTTGTCTAATTTACTATAGTATTTAGGTCTGTTTTTAATCTATTTGAACTTCTGATAGTCTAGTTAAGTTTTGTTTATTGCCCAAGTATAAACAAAGTATAACTAAAAATATATAAAAAAACACACTTTATATCCCAACTACAGCTATATACACAAGAAGGGGGATAGAGGGTTGGTGGGGCTACTGCAGCAGTGAGGAATTCAAGCATCGACTGTTATTGGCAAGTGTAGCTTGCACAGCTTTACTGTGTTCATCATTCCTACTGCTTATACCTCTCAGCCTCTTGCTGCAACAAATCTGGACAAAGGTAAAATAGTAGGGGTACTAAGGCTTAAAATTAAGGACATATTGATTTTATAAACTTAGAAAGTTACTAGAATAGCAGGTTATGTTTTAGTATGCATTTTCTAATGGATATAAAGTCTGAAACTCAAATGCATGTCATTATTTACCAATTTCAGTTCTCAATAGTTTGCCAGAAAAACACAAATGCTATAATGAACAGACCAAGAATATGAGGCAAAAATCTAGAAATTCTGGGAAAATCTGGACAGCTGAGAGGTATGCCACTGCTGCAGCAGCCTTAAGGCTGTATGGTAGAATTACCACAGCCTAGCCTACCCGGGATGAGGAAGAATACGGATCCAGGAGACCCTGGAAAAAGATTCAAGCAAAATCAGTCCTGGATCTCGGAAAGGAATTCAATATGAAATGTTTTGTAAAAGTATGTTTAGAGAACCATGTAGCCACCTCTAGGATGCTTCCATTGTCCACCCCTTTCCAGTATGCCACCAAAGAATACAAGGCTCTAGCAGAATGTGTTGTAATACTGCCTTGAATAGATTTACCATTGTGGGTATAACAAAACGAGATAGCAGAGAACAACCACCTGGAAATTGTCCATTTAAACACAGGATATCCTTTCTTTGTCACTTGATAATAAAGAACCAGCGAATCATCTTTTCTAAAGGACTAAGTTCTGTCAAGATAATAACTGAGCTGCATATGAATCTCCAATGTATGTAGAATCCATTCTCCTTGCTATTTTGAGTCTGGATGGAAAACTGGGAATGGCTCGATTCAAGGTAAACTCTGAAACCACTTTAGTCATAAAACAGAGGTTTTGTCCATAATGAGATTGTATTGCTGTGGAATATGAGACAAGCTACACCAACCACTAGAGCTTACAATTCAGATACTCTTCTTGCAGATGTTAGAGCAATAAGAAGTGCAGTTTTCCCAGTCATAGGTTCATAGATAGGTACTAGGCTATCTGCCCGAGGACATTTATAAGCCTAGCCAGAGTGTGTCAGCTTTCGCTGCCCCACTGATTAATTAATTGAGCCTCTGTTAAGAAGAACCAATGAAGTGATCCCAGGGGTGTATTTTCTGTTACCCATCCACTCGTCAAGGTTTCTCTTGAAGAATGTTAGTGAGGGGCTCTGCCTAATGTAGTTAGGAATTTTGCTGCAAAGCACGGGGAGTCTTTGTGACAGGAATCTATGCCTCCAGCATGTTCTATTTATTGTTGTGACGAGGGTTAGCTCACTAGAGCGAGTGGCTCGCAGTGACTCAGATTTATTTAGGTGGAGCATGTCCATCAGTTCTGAGTTGGACATGGCTTTGTAAGTCAGGCAGAGATCACCTCTGAGTAAGCGATATGCCATTGAGTACAACCGGAGTTTTTCCAGTTGGGCTGCATAGGACATATGTTTGAGGCCAGTAATCCTCTTGCAGATTTGCCCGATGTTAGTTGCACATGGATGATCTCAGAGGTATCATGCTGCATAACTAAACTGGAGGTGTAGGTATCCTTGATGAATATGGATACACCCCCTCCTTTTGTGTTTCGGTCCATGTTCTGTGGCCGAAATGTGTGGTATGAGTTGTAGCCCGGTAGTGCTGGGATGCTCTGTGGAGCCTTGAACCAGGTTTCAGTTACTGCACAGATGTCGACGTTCTCCATACTGAGTGCTTTGAGGGTGTGCATTTTGAGATTTAAACTCCTGGCGTTGAGTCGCATAACCCTCATTTTTTTATTTGTGCTGTTTACAGAGGTGGGTTTAACTTTTGAGCCTTGCCTAAAAAAGGCACTATGGGGGCAGCAAGACCCTTGGCCAGTATCCGAAAGCTTGGCGGTGACAGATGCAAGCCGTCTCTTTTGAAGCAACAAGGCTTGTCGAGCATGTCATCCCAGGCTGACAGACACTGGATCCTCTTTGAATGACACCAGAAGCTTAGCCAATTGTTGAAATTGATCATTTTTTTCTTTATACTGCGGTATCATTCTTGGTGAGGGCAGGATGCTACTCAGGGTCAGGGTCATACCCACCTGGGCTACATGATCAGAGAGCTCTTCCATGTCTCTTTTCATGTAGTCCAGGGAGGTACGTCTCAGGTCATTCACACCAACATGAACAATGAAAAAGTCATATTTGCACTTGTTCTGGAGTGACCTGAGTACTTGTGTTATGTGGCGGATTCTGGCTCCTGACAGGCAGCTAACAGTAACCTTCTCCTTGTCCAGCCTAGTGAGTGTGACATCAGTGTGCCTGACTATAGAGTCGCCTATTACTAGTGTGTTGGGTATGTTATTTCGCCTTAAGGGCTGTGATTGTGCGGCACATTGATTTTGTGTTTTATGTGTTGTCTGGTTTGTGATGGGAGGTGCAGGTTTTTTGGGTGTCTGCTTTGGAGGTCTCTGATGCTTTTGCAGGTTTTTATTTAGAACCTCCAAGTATGATTTTGTGTATTTATGTGTATTTTTGGTGGTATTTCTTACATTCTGCTTCCCTCTAGACAATAAATGCCCTGTCAAAGTTGTCAAATGTTTGCATCCCCTCCACAAAACCACACTGATCCACGTCTATCAATCCTGGCATGACCCCTGTCACTCACCCAACCACTCTAGACAAACACTTCACAATCATGGTGGAGCACTGAAATGATCAGATGGATCCTTACCCACCTTTGATATTACAGCTACCACTGCTTTCTTCCAGGATGTTGGCACCTCTCCTCCCCCCAAAACACTGTCAAACAAAATCTTACAGATAAGTTTTTTCCCTACCAGCTTCAAACTTCCACAGGACTATCCTCTATCCCTGGGGACCCCCCCCCCCCACAGACCAGCCACACACAGCCACCCTATCTCATCTCCTCCCATCCTATCAGCAACTAAACCCTATCTACCTCCAACCCTGACATATCCAACTCCTCCATTCGCACCTCCTCCTAACCTCCACACCTCTCTGCCCTACACATACTTCCACAGAACTTCCAAAACACTTCTAATACCTCCGCAGGATCCCCTATCCTCCTTGCCACAGGCTCCCCTAGCCTGGAAACAGCCCCCCCCACCCTCTGCCGCATGAGTCACCATGCTAAAAGTTTTTGTGATCCAGAGTCACCGCCAAAAAACATGAACCTCAAACCAGCCTGATGAGCAGGTTCAAATGGAGACATAGTTTTCCAGCACAAAACTAAGATCCCAAGGAAGAGCAACCTGTTTAGATGGAGGTCTGAAGTGTGAAACTCCTCCCTAAAACTGTTTTACCACAAAAAGAGAAAAAAAAGGACACATGGGCAGGCATGCTGAAATTGCCACAGGATGAACCTGTGAATAAGCAAGGCCAGAGGATTGTAACTCTCACAATTTCTTCAGCACCAGTTGTACAAAATTGCTGATATGACCTTGTTATTGGCAAAGGACCAACAAGAAAATCTCTTCCATTTGCCAATATATGATATTCTAGTAGCAGCATTTCTTGCCTCCTTTAATGCTTGCTTGCTTATGAAATAAGTGCCTAAAAGGTATAAAAAAATTGAATATTTTAGGCAATCAGTTGAAGTTGTTTGAGACTGGGGTTTATTAAACCCCACTGTCTTGTGTTAGTAGGCTCGGTGTGTAGGAAAGCTTGTAGTAGCTGCTGTTGGCCAATTCCATAAGAAGGCAGAACCAGTGTTGCCTGAGCCAAGAGGGAGTTATCACAGTTATTTTTGGAGAGTCTTTATGAATATTCAGAATTACCATGGATATCAGTGGAAGGGTGGAAAAAGCATAAAGAAACATTTCCTTCCAAGGCATCTGTTTTCCATGTTTGTTTACAAGGAACCCTGGTACAGAATTTGCTTCATTGCCCAATTTGAAAGGAAGTAAACAAATCTATTTGAATTGTTCTCCACAAATTAATGAATTCCTTGAAGAACTTCTAGTTCAATTTCTATTCATGAGGGTCTCTCCTTATCCTGCTCAGCTTGTTTGCCACTATATTTTGCTCTGACAGAATGTAAATTGATTGGAGGCTTAAGGGATGCTGCAAAATTGTCCCCCAAGCTATCATGGCCATGCTGCACAAAAGGTAAGATCTGGTACCCTCTAGCTTCTTTATGTACAACATCACTGTGATGTTGTCTATTATCGCCTACAGAGGTCCCAGGGACTGCAGATGATGAAGACATTTCAAACCATGGATCACAACCAACATCTCTGACATTATGTGTTTTAGTTTGTCTGAAGAATTCCACAGGCCTTGCATCTTTATCCTCTTAAAATTCTTCCTGAAGATAGATATGAGGCATCTCTGGTGAAAGATTGGCTTGGCATCTAATGAGAGAAGGGGAGAAATTGGTTTGACTGTATGACAAGGAAGGGGGGAAATAATGCTGGCATAACCATTCTGAACCATTAGGCTGTCCTGTTTTCTGAAAAGATGCTTGTTTCTTATTGCTACTTCCCTCTAGCTATCTCTTTTTTGTTCCCTGTTTGCTAGAATATGGCATGGATAGCTTGTTTGGCTTTTTTAAAAAGTAGAGTGATACTTCAAAGATTTTTATTGGGAACGCGAAAAATCTTAAGACATGCCTCTAATTAATTTCCCTCTTTCATCAAATTGTTTAAGGACCTGAGTAGCAGACATGCCAAGCAATACCTGTTTGTCTAAATTAGAATTTAAGATTTCAGACCTTACCTCATCAGCAAACTTTGGTTATATAATCAGGTGTATCTCCTCAAAACTGTAACAGTCTCAGCAGCTCTAGACATAGTATCTGCATAATCATACACACTCTTCAGAGCATGTTGAGGTACTTAATAAAGTGTAGAAACAGAAGTATTGAGAAAGGAGCTATCATCTGCAATGAGTGGCAATTTTTTTTCATTCTATCCATATAACTTAGTATAAACTTCCACGTTTGTCTAATAATTAGCAATTCTAAATGCTAAAGCAGAAAAAGAAAATAATCTTTTACCCACATGGCTAAATACCATGCCTTCTTTGTCACCAGGAGAAGGGTTGGTATTCAGGAGCAATTTGTTGCCACCTGACGAAGACATTGATACTGCTACTGGATCAGATCCATGGTGAGAGGAAATAAATGTCTGAGGTACTTTATATAGTATGTATACCATTTTAGGGCATAATGGACGAGTTTCAGGGTTAGTATAGGCTGCATTTAACACAGTCTCCAATGCTGGCAGAATGGCAGGAAGGCATGAAAATGAGGCATATCTATCTGTAACATATAAATAAGTATAATATCTCATCATTTTATGGGGATCCTCAGTTTGTTCTCATAAAAATATGTCATTCATCCTGGCAATGGTCTGGTTACATTAAAATTCCATACTGGAGTTTGAGAGATACATGTATCCTCTGAATATGTGATTTAGGCTTGTGAACCTATACAAGAGAAAGCCCTGTCTCTATCCATACCAAAATCACCATGTTCTCATGAATTTCTTTATTAATTATCCCCCAGATAAAAGTTTGTGAATACCAGGATTTGCAGTCTGTGATAAATGTCTGGCTAAGATAAGAAAATCACCTTTTTCAACAGGCACAATTTTTTTTCAGAAGAGCCATGTTTAACTTTTTTTTTCTTTACAGGTAGAACAATGGATAATGAATGACTTGGAGACAGAACATCTGCCTGGTCTGTTTGTCTTTTCACTGCATTACTCCAAGAAGCATCTACCAGAGTTTTGCTGTGACCTAGAAATGATGGTTCTCCCATGCCTGGATTGGTCTTTGGATCATCTGAAGAGGACATGGTAGGGTCAAGTTCATGGTGGCCAAAAGACTACACCAGAATAAGATGGAGAGGTAAGTGAGTTGTCTGAGGGGCAACATATGGCCACTGCAGGTTCAACCACCATAAGCTGAGGTGCAAACTAAGCCTGCAATGTCACCAAGGGTTCTCTGGAAGTTGTTTTACTTTTCTAGGTACAATAGAAGGAGCACCAGCAGGACCAGGGTGAGTATCCATTTTGTATCGGAGGAACAGATGATAAAGGCGGTAACTGCTGTTTGAATGAGTTGTTTGGAAGGTAAGTAGTCACAAAAGTTTTACAAGCAGCACACTTATACTCACCAGTAAATGCAAAAGAGGCATGCAAAAGTTTACATCAGAATAGCGTTTAAAGTTTTAAAACAAAGTGACAGAAAGAATGTCAGGTAAAATTCTAAAATGTGTAAATAAGCACTAGACACTCACTATATACGTCTGCCCATTACCCAGCTAAACATTTTGGTCAAATAATTCAAAGTTTACACAAGCAGCACATATTCTTTCTATATAAATAACCCCAAATAGTCAAATTCACCACATACCAAAAATAGCAGTCCCCGACAGGAAACTTCAAATACACACCATTACCTCTCCAGATCAATTCAGCAAAAATACAAAAAAAATTAATAGTATCAAAGAGCACAACACCAGGGTGCAAAATTCTCAAATTAATTTATTCTGGTACCTCAGCCTTTCGCCATCAAGGAATACTTTTCATCTAATCACATTTCCATTTTATAGTCATCCAAAATACAAACTTCAATTAACATCAGTTAACATCAGTAGCACATTTAAAGAAACAAATACATGCTTATTCACTCATTTCTGTAAGTTACATTATTTTTAACAGCAGATGCCATGAGACTCCTTCATTTTATAACACATTAAACATATCACAACTTTATCTATTTAAAAGTTGACTTTTTTTAGTCATTAGGCACTTTTCCATATTATAATACTCCTAGCCTAATATTTAAAAAAAATAAATTACTATCAATATTCATTGCCCCTGGGTTGAAGAGTTCTAAAATTTATTATCATTTTGCACTGTAATTTATTTAATTCATTTCTAAAATTCCCTCTGTTGGCCATAAAGGGGTGTGCTAACACACTGAAAAATAAATCATTACTACATCCCCCATGTGCAGATTAGAAATTCTCTGCTACTGGACTTAAGAATTTTTCCCTTCCTTATGCCCCCAAGATGTTCCATGATTCTCACTTTGACTTTCCTTTTGGTTTGCCCAATGTACCATTTTATCTTTTTATACCCACAGCCTATAATATAAATAACACCCTGTGAATTGCAATGAAAATCCTCTCTAGCCAAATAACATCTACCATTTATACTCCAGCCATTAAGATTTTTAACTCTGCTTAAAAAAATGCAGTTCCCACATGAATGCATGCCAACTCTACCAATTGTGGTAGTTACCCCAATATTACCACTTAATATTTCTTTTAAATTTTTATACCTACCATATGAAAAAGATACATAATCTGGGAAAAGATGTCCTATGTTGTAAATAAAAACTCACTCAAAGAAATACATAAAAATGATAGCATACGATGTGGCAAATGAAGCCCCCATAGCAGTATCGCCCTTTTGTAAATATATCTGACTTTCAAATGCAAAGCAGTTATGTGTTAAACAAAATTCCAACAGCTGCAAAATGTAATTATTCCTAGGACCTTCCCCCATGATTCTAGCTACTGCCTCTATTCCCAATGAATGATTTATGCTGGTATAGAGTGCCTTGACATCAACACATGCCCAAAAATAATTGGCCTGCCAATCCATCCCTCCAACCAGATCACAAAAATCCTTACTGTTCTTAATATGTGATGAAATTCGCAAAACATAACCCTTAAACTGCGAATCTAAAAAAATTCCTACATTTTTGGGTTTTTTTTTAATATTAGTGATGTAAGAAAGCTTTATGTCAGGAATCCTAGAAGAGACATTTTTTCACAATTCCCAAGATTCATAAATGTTTGTCTGATCCCCCTGGAAGACCGATAGTATTGGGAGTGGAGTCTTATTTACAAAATGTAGGAATTTTTTTAGACCCACAGTTTAAGGATTATGTTTTGTTCATAGTCCAAGGCTCACAATGTAGGGAAATTAATTTGTTGAATTAATTTACATTTTCACTATTGAGGTTCTGTTCATTCAGTTAGGAATTTCATGCTGTAAAATCTGTCTGATTTGACAGGCATTAAAATAAATAAGACTGTAAATAGAAGAATATCTGATGGGCATGCTAATACAGTATCATGCAACAGAAGACAGTTATCTCTGAGAAATGTCCTAATATTCAGAAAATAATCTACTTACTATGTTAGAAAAGCTAACCCAAAGCTATACTTAGTTATTTTATGGATATCAAGTTCTTCACTTTTTGTAGCACTCTCCATGCTGATTAGCTCTGTTGCATGGCCTACTGAATTTTTAATGTGCACACATTGGCATTGTTTCTTCCTACTTTGAGGGATGGAGTTATGCTAATAGCATTTGGTCTAACATTAGAAAAAATGTCTGTGTCTGTTGCAATGAAACATTCTTGCTTCTTCTGATTATCCAATATCATATATTTGCTACACATGGGTGTATAGAGAGAAGTTAGCCCCAGTGCTTTGCTATTGCAGCTTAGTATAACTACAGAGCTCACTAGGGATTCAGAGACACTCAAGCATTGCATGGAGGAAACAAGTTATTAGTGAGTCATTTGCATGTTTCTGAATCGAACACTTAAGTGTTCACCTTACCAACCCATGAAACACTGTTGCATAGATACCTTCATATATACATGCACAAATGCACACACACACACACACACACACACACACACACACACACACACACACACACACACACACACACACACACACACACACACACTGCCACAAAGTACTTACGTGCCACAACACTAAAATGCTGTAGCATAAAACAACATGCCTTGGAGTCTCTCTTCCACACTGCTTCAGTCCTAGGGTAAGGCCCTGGTCAAAGCAGCTACCTAATTTACATTAGCCATAGGCTACAACTCATTAGCCATATCCAAGGACTGACACATTTGCATGCAGCATTATCCAGCAAACCGCTGTAGCACTATTTGACAGAGGATTCATCCTGCTCTAGTGCTACAGCGGTCTTTGAATCGATCTCTCATAACACATGAAGCAATCCTGATAGAAACAGGATTGTACAGTACATCGTACGTTAATGAATATCCCTCCATACTGTGAAAGTACTGTATACTTTTACAGTTGGCTTTTGCTGTGTAAAGTACAATCTGTAAGAATTTATGTAATCCACCATCTTTTATCAAAAGCAATGAGAAAAATTAAAAAATTGTGACTGCTAAAAATTTTAGATTTAGTCTAACTCCACTATACAAATCACAAAAATGTTTAATTATAACTTCAGATATTTTTGCTGCACATAATGTTCTCTTGGTTTAACTGGCTTTATTAACATAAATTATAATGAACATGCATTTAAAACACAATTTTTTATAATTTTCAGCAATGTTGTTTTATTAATGATTTAAATATATTTAAAGATGTTTAGTAACCTTAGACTGCCAACTACAAATTTTAAATCAGAGACCAAACATGTGTTTCAACTGCATATTTATATTTATTTTACTCTCACTTGGAATTGGTGATGCTGTTAAAATGAAGTCTTATCTCTGAAAACCAGACTGCTAATCTTTCAGGAAACAGCGTATGAAAAGCTTGCAGAACTTAACAGTACAAGTAAGGAAAAAGAAACTCACTTTATTAATAGCATGAAATCTACAAGCTTGATCATGAAGCCCCAGAAAGAAACATAGATAAAGTTAGGAGAAATAGCCTGCTGACTCATATAGTCTGTCCTATGAGCATGGTCAGTCAGAAAGGATAGTTACAGCAGTACCAAAAAAAAAAAATCATATCATACTCTCACTACATTTGATAGTTTGAAAGTTCCAGTCATCTGTTCAATATTTTAGAACTACCAATACAGACATGTGATATCTTAAATACGTTTCATGCTTTATTATTATTACAACTTAATACCACTGAAGTTACTTTTATAAAACTTCCTGGATACCAAGAGTTTGACACTCACTATGGACGTGTTAAATGTCATTTAAAGGCTAACCACTAATGAATTTGTCTCCAAACTGACGTGACTGAGGAAAACAGCAAGGTTGCACATCGCTGACAGTTACAATGAGATTCTATTAGTAGGTGAAATATTTTCAGTTTGCTCCATTTTGGCACAATCATGACACTAAGGCAAACAAACAGAAAGGTTTGCTATACTGTAAAAAAACTCATTCAGGCTTGCAATATAAAGTAAGGAATGAATATCTAGGAAACAAAGTCTATAGTTTTGACAATTGTGTGGTTTGGTATTTTGGGGGAGGGAATCACTAATACCACCACTTCATGAAAGTATCCATCACCATGGCCATGGACATGCTACGAGCACAGCCATACTACAAGACTACTTGACAAGTTGAAAGTGCAAGGACCATATTTGCGAACCTCAGAAGGGTGAGATATAAAGTACACTTGTGGGTGATTACAGAGTAAGTCTAAGGTTACCAGTACCTCAGAATATTCGATTTACTCTAAAGTACATATAAGTAGAAAGGATGAGAAGGACACAGCCTCCCCATGTTCTGGGGGATGCAGCGCTGTGAGGTCTCCCAGCAAAGTGTACAGTCATTTTTTTTTTTGCAGTCATACTTTATTTTTCGCATTTGCAAGACTTTTAATTATGAGTCACATACTTACAACATGCAGCTGTTTTAATACTGGTGCTATGGTGGTTCAGTAGTTAAGGCTTCTGCCGGGATCTAAAATTAAATCCCAGCCTCCTGTTACCACCTGTCATGTTCCTCCTGTTTCTACATGGGGTTTCTTGGTGTAAGCTGTTTTTTCCACATCTCAAAAACATGCTGATTGGCTGACTACTGCAAAGAGAATTTAAAAATAAAAATAAGATATTAATATTTCACTGATCAGGAATCTGTGGGTCTGACTGAAGCATTATATAGCTTAATATATAGTTGAAAGAAGCACACACAAATGGTGGTTAGTATCAACTACTGTTTTATTCATACCTGCTTGAGAAATGGTGCTGTAAATCACAGTGGACATGCATTCCAACAATATTTATACAATGGATGAGTACACTTACCTGTAGCAAGAAAGGATTCTATTTGTAAACAATTAAAGCAATAGCAAAACTAGGCACTTCTTTTTCTTTTCTGCTGAATACTGTGGGTGTTGGTACTAGTGAAATAGTTAGACAACTGCTAGATCCTGGATTGTGTTTTGAAGAGTAAACTAAAGATCTCAATAAGGAATATTCTGGATGCCAAAAGTGCCACACACAACTTGGAGACACGGTTTAATTAAAAAAATGAATTAATAAAAAGGTACAGGGTCAGGGTCTTTGTCAGGATTCTTATACTATGGAAATAACTCTCTAACTATTTTGAACTGTACCAGCTGACAATGCACTCCTAGATACCCTGACAAATTGACAGACTACATAATCCATGATCAAATTATAAATTACTAAGGGGAGGCCATCAGACCTAGTGACTTCCCCTTTGTCAGTTCTACTGATAATAGTCTTTATATCCTCAAAAGTGAAAGGGTAGGTTAATTCCAGACTAACCAAAAGACTTGCAGACTCCCATCCATGAACAGGGTTGTTCATTCTCTCATTACATAGTCAAGTATAATATTTAAAGTAATTGTCCATTTTTTCCTTGGGGCTTCACCAGTGCTGTACCCTCCTTACTATCCCTTACTTTTGTTAACATCTTGCATTCCTTTTCTCTTAGCATGCAGCACCATCACAAGTTGAAAAGATAGCTTTCTAATACTCAAGTCATAACAGCATATTAATGTTTGGCTAAGAAAGAGATGGATCTCCTACAGATATATAGAATGAGGTCTAGATCTCTTACGATAGGACAAGATGTGAGGTATTTTTAAGGGCCTGCTCAACTTGTTCACTTTCCATAATTTTGTTTTTTTAATCAGGGTTACCTCCAGTCAGCACCTGATTTCTGTTTCCTTACCTTACATCTTAGTCCATGGGAGGACCAATGCTGACATCAGTATCCATTCATGCCGAAAGCTCCAGACATCTTTTGGTGGCCATCACCAGTGGGATTAGTCTTGGCTTTTCCCCCTGACAGGTGGGGGCACACATCTGACAACACAGCAGCTTTCTACAATGCACCTTGGTGCCGGAGATAAGTCTTGAATCTTTCTACCATAGGACAGGGGCTTTTCTGGTTGACTGAAGGGACTGTATTAAGTTCCAGTGACTGAGGAGTAGAGCAGCTATTAGTAGTTGTCATACTGCATCTGGCTCTATTAATGACAGGGTAGTGAAAGGGCCCAGAATCCTAACTCTTCACTTCACATGCTTGTGACAGTCCTGTATGCAGGTGGTGCGGCCAAGCACCCCCATCCTCCTGTATGATCTCCCATCAGTAATGCGGATTCCACAATGGAGCTTTTGCTTCAAGCACATGTCCCCCCCTCCACACACAGTAAAGGTGAGCTGTCAAATCCTCATCCTTCCTTTGAACTCGGATTGCTGTTGAGGAGCTAGAGCTTCGGCCCTCAGCACCAGTGCACAACATTTCATGGATAAATGTAAAACAACTTAATTTGTTAGGAAATATTCTAGCTTCACATGCTTTCACCACATTTACATCTGTTAACATTCATTCAGCAATGAAAGATGCACAAGCTTTGTAAAATAAACAGTGAAGACTATAAACATACAATGTAATTTAAAAGATAATTCTGCAAAATATCTAATTAGAACAATATTATTTCCAAAATGCTTACAAAAAGAAAGTGATTTGTTCTTTCAAAGATAGATTCATAGGTTCATAGGTAGGTACTAGGCTTTTGGCCATGAGGCCTATATAAGCCTAGCCAAAACTGTACCCTGGCTTTCACCACCCAAGAAAATGATTTTCCTGTGCCCCTGTTGAGCAGAGCCACCAAAGTGATCCCCGGGGTGAATTTCCTATTTCCCATCCAATCATCAAGATTTTTCTTGAAGAGTGCTAATGAGGAGCTTTGTTTGATATAGATAGGTAGTTTGTTCCAGAGTATGGGAAGTCTCTGGGACAGGAATCTATCCCTCCATCATGTTCTGTTTATTGTGGTGACAAGGTTTAGGTCCCTAGAGCATGTACCTCGGACGGATTGGGATTTCTTTAAGAGGAGCATGTCCAATAGCTCTGAGTTTGACATAGCTTTGTATGTTAGGCAGAGATCGCTTCTGAGTAGGTGATATGCGACGAAGTAAAGCTGGAGTTTTTTGAGACGGTCTGCATAGGGCATCTGTTTGAGGCCGGTAATCCTCTTTGTGAGGTATTTTTGCGAACTTTCCAGTTGTTGTAGATGTCTTTTGAGGTACATAACAAAAGGGGTGTTGTACTCTATAATGGGTCTAATAAGTGGCAAGCAGAGGGGAACAATGACCTCTTTTGTGAGGAGGTGTGCCATGTAGAAGGCTTTCCTGACTACTGTGGCAATGTGATTATCAAAGGAGAGACTACTGTCCGCCTGTGTCCCAAGGTCTCTTATTACACTTTCGATGTTAAGTAGGGTACACAGTTTTTACCAAAGGGATGACAATGCACTTTTTGGCATTGAGCTTGAGGCAATGGCTTTGACACCAGGCATCTGTCTCAGTGAGGCCCTTTTGTAGGATGTCCACATCATTAGAAGTTTCGATTATGGCTCCTAGTTTGCAGTCATCTGTGAAATTTGTTAGCCAAAGACCTTCTGTGTTAGCCTGTACTTCAGAGAAGTAGTTACCAAACAGGAGAGGACCCAGGACTGAACCCTGTGGTAGTCCACTTGTCACTGATCTGAAGTCAGTTTTGGAGTCTGCTACTTTCACAGTGTGGGTTCTGTCAGTGAGCCAGTTGGCAATCCATCTTGTGACATAGGGATTTATATCTAGTTTAGTGAGTTTATCTATAATTCAAGAGTGGGGATGGTGTCAAAAGCCTTGGTGAGCTCTAGATAGGCTGTGTGAACCACCCTATCCACATCTATGGCTTTGATGACTGCTTCAAAACAGTCTATCAGGTTTAGGAGACATGATCTGCCTTTTACAAACCCGAACCGGGTGGGGTTCAGAGTTTGGAGATTACCAATGTTTTTGTGTTGTTTATAGGTTCCATGATGATACGTTCCATGGCCTTGCAGACCAGGCTCATCAGGCTAATGAGGCGGTAGTTCCTGGGGGCCGTGGTGGATCCCCCTTTGTGGAGTGGGCTAACCATTGCTGTGCACCATTGAGTGGGCACAAAGCCTGAGGTGAGGCTATGTCTGAACATGGTACTTAGGTGGGGTGCCAGTTCATTCTGTAGTTCATGCAGAATGCAGCCTGGGATGTTGTCAGGTCCCATGGATGCTGAGTTCTTGGCTTTGGAGAGTGTGTTTTTTACTTGTGCAGCCATGATTATAGGAACTTTGTATTCTTCCGGTATAGAGATGGGCCCTTTAGGGGGTGAGAGGTGAGTAAAGTTAGCACTGAACCTATCTGCCAGGATGTTGGTAATATCATTTGGTTCTGTATATTTAGTGCCATTGTGCTGAAACTCAGAGCAGATCTGAGTGTTGCCATTGAGATTCTTGACATAATTATAGCATGCTTTGTGGTTCTCTTTAGAAACAGTGGTGATTTTGATTTCATAACTAGCTTTATAAGATTTTATAAGGGATCTCAGCTTCTTATTGAGGCTGACCAGGGAGTTCCAACAATCATGGGATTTTACTCTTTTTTTGCAGCAGTTTCTTTCTTCTGTTGTAGAGTTTGTTTATGGCAGGGGACCACCAGCTTGGCTTCCTTTTTTAGGAGGACAGCATCTTGGTTCTGTTAGGAATAGCATGATCCATGCACTCATGTAAGTGCTTATAAAGTGCATTTGTGTAAGATTCAGCAGTCGTATCTCTATTGCCCGTCTGCATGGGTGATGAAGTTTGCCACTTCAGTCTTAAGACGCGTGAAGTTGGCTTTGGAAAAATTGGTTTCCCTAATGGGGGTGGGGGCAGGATGTGGATGCCTAGGGTGATTAGCCTGTGGTCGGATCTGACCAACGAGGAATTGACCTCTGGTGTGGAACACTGGTCACTCATCTTGGTAATGACCAGGTCTAGGATAATGCTGCCCCTGATGGGGGTGTAGATAAGTTGATCCAAGGCGTTGGAATTTATGAATTCCAGAAATCATTGAGCAAAAGAGTTGATACATGAGTAGTTTTCCCAGTTAATAGTGGGGTAGTTGAAATTGGCCATTATTAGGGTGTTAGGTTGTACCCTAATATTTTCCAGTGTATCAAGAAGTGATGAGGGGGAATCCTGGGGCATGGTGGGGGATCTGGGGCATGTTACAATTTGGATTGCAGTCTTGCCCAGAGTTAGTTGCACTTGAATAATCTTGGATGCATTATGCTGAGCAACTAGCCTGGAGGTGTGGATATCCTTAATGAATATGGACACGCCTCCGCCTTTAGTGTTTTGGTCCAGGTTAGGTGGCCGAAAGGTGTGGTATGAATTATAGCCTGGTAATGCAGGGGTGCTCTCTGTAGCCTTGAACCAGGTCTCTGTCACTGCACAGATGTCAATGTTCTCCATTTTAAGGAGTGCCTCCAGTGAGTGCATTTTGAGGTTTAGACTTCTAGCATTGAGTAGCATTACCCTCAGATTTTGCTTGCTTGTACCTGTTATGGTGGTGAATTTGTCATTTGAACCTTGCCTAAAAAAGGCACTATAGGGGAGTCAAGAGCCTTAGCCAGTATCCGGAATCCCAAAGGCGACAGGTGCAGGCCATCTCTGGCAAAGCATCATGGTCTGTCGATCATGTCATCCCAGGCAGACAGATACCGGATCCCATTAGAATGACACCAGAAGCTAAGCCAATTGTTGAAGTCAATCATTTTGTCCTTGTACTGTGGTATCATTCTGGGTGATGGGAGAATGATACTCAGGGCTAGGGTCATATCTGCCTGGGCTACAAGATCAGAGAGCTCCTCCATGTCTCTTTTCATGTAGTCCAGGGACATACATCTCAGGTCATTCACACCAATATGGATAATGACAGAGTCATATTTGTACTTGTTGTGGAGTGACCTGAGTGTGTGCTTTATGTGGTGGATCCTGGAACCCAACAGGCAGCTGACAGTAACTTTCTCCTTGTTTAGCCTGGTGAGTGGAACATCAGTGTGCCTGACTATAGAGTCACCTATGACTAGAGTGTTGGGTACGTTGTTATGCCTTATGAGCTGTGGTTGGGTGGCACACTGAGTTTGTGGGCTGTGTCATTTGAGTTGTGCTGGGGGGTGGAGGTTGCTTGTGTTTCTGTTTTGGAGGTCTCTGTTGCTTGGGCAGATTTTTATTGAGAACCTCCGTGAATGTAGGTGTGTGTTTTATGTTTCTATGTGTATGTTTTGGTGGTGTAGGTTTTGAGGGACTATGTGATGAGTGTGGTGTGGTGCAAGCGTTTACCCTCTCCTCTTGACTGTCTAGTCCAGTCTTGGGTAAAGGGAGCTTTGCTTCCAGTTTAGCTATATAAGTGCATCTCTCACAGGATGTAGGGTTGGGTGGTAGAAGGAGAGGGTTGTCTGTGTATATGAGGCAATTTCTGCATTGCCCCAACATGCCAATATTCATCAGGTAGACAGGAGAAAACACCGGGTGCTGGCCCATAGACATGCCTAGATAGGTGCATATTTATTAAGTACTAAAAACTGTTTTCCTCTAGACAAGTGAGGAAAGTTGTGTGCTGTAGTAATTTGTAGTTTATTTAGTACTTACAATGAGTTCTGAACAAGTGCTGAGCACAAAGAAACAGATTTGAGTGCTAAAACAAAAAAAAAACTGGCTAGCTCTAAGGGAAAATTTGAAGAGGAGACTTTTTTTATGACGCCGGGAATATTTTAACCCTAGCTAAGTGGCAATACATAAAGTGTATTTATTTGTTTATTTATTTATTTATTTTTTATTATAACAGTAGCAAATGAACAAACTGATTTAAACGAAGTAATCAATTAACCAAAAAAAGCTAAAAACTGAGCCCCGTTCCAGCAGTCTTCGATTAGACAAGTTCTAAAGTACAGTTTTGTACCTACCATAAATGTAGATGTCCGAACAGGATAGCATCTGCAGTCCTAACAAATGGGTTGTCCTGTCGTCAGGCAGCCCTTCGGTCGGCCGGATTCCAAAGTCTGGGTCTGGCCTCGGCTGGTGTCGCACTTCACCCGACGTCATCTCTGCTGGTCTTCGGGTATAAAGGCATCAGCCAACGCCATTTTCCTCAGTGTTTCTTGCCCCAGATGCCAGTTGCCCTCTTGGAAAGCTAAATTTTGGATAAATGCCAATGTTTCCAAAAAGTAGAAGGCAAACACAAAAATAAGCATGTATGTACATATATACAAACAAATACACCATAAGAGATCCCCCCCCCAGCTAGCTATTAGGAGGGTAAATACCCTAGGAGTACCACAGAGGGGAAGGAGGGTGGGTAATCCTGACTGCAGATGCTATCCTGTTAGGACATCTACATTTATGGTAGGTACAAAACTGTACTATGTCCTTCAAGGATGCATCTGCAGTCCTAACAAATGGGTAGAATACCATAGCCAAACTAGGGGAGGAGGAAGAAGAATTATGGTGTAGTTAGGATCCCTTGCAAAACAGCAGTGGCAAAGCCTGCTTGGGATCTAGAGTATAGAGGTAAGTTATAATGCTTGGCAAATGTATGCACGGAGGTCCAAGTAGCTGCCTCAATAATGTCCTTGGTAGCCACTCCTCGTAAGAAAGCTGTGGTAGTGGCTGTAGCCCTTGTAGAATGAGGCCTTATGTTCTGTGGAATTTGCTTTCCATGGTAGGAGTAACAGAATCTTACAATTTCCTATCCACTTGGAGATTGTCTGTTTGGAAATTGCTTTTCCTTCCCTTCCTGTTGCATATGCTACCAGAAGCTGGTCAGTTTTTCTATTGCCCTTGGTTCTGTCCAGGTAGTAGCGCAACTGTCTGTGTACATCCAAGGTATGCAGCAGTCTTTCCCCCCTGTTCTGTGGATTGGGAAAGAAGGTAGGTAGGTGGATTGCCTGGTTTAGAGACACTCTGGATACCACCTTAGGCATAAATGTAGGATTAATTCTCATGGACACTCTATCTTGATGGAAGATTAGGAAGGGTTGTACTGCCATTAAGGCCTGTAGTTCCGAAACCCTCCTTGCTGAAGTAATTGCCAGTAGGAAAGCAATTTTCCAGGATAGTTGTTGAAGGTCTGCTGTTGCTGCTGGTTCGAATGGAGGGAGTGTCAATTTTTCTAGCACAAAGTTCAAGTCCCATGCTGGTAATGGTGGTTTCCTAGGAGGTTTTACATTCTTGATTCCTCTGAGGAACTGCCTGAGTAGAGGGTGTGAGAAGACAGGGGGATCGAAGCTGTATTCTGCAGAAATAGCTGATGCATGTATCTTGATGGAGGAATAGGACAGGCCTGTATGGAGAAGCTCTGCCAAATACTCCAGGATGTTGGCAATATCTATCTTTGACACATCTTTTCCTCTTTCAGAACTCCAAATGACAAACCTTTTCCATTTGCCTGCATAGTTCCTTCTTGTTGAAGGTCTGCGGGCCTCAAGGATGATGTCTTTAACCCTTTGGGATAAATCTGGGTTAGTTGTTCTTATGTAATGTTCCAGGCAGTCAGTTGTAGAGTTTTCAGGTTTGTATGCATGATGTTGTAGTCGCTCTGAGTTAACATCAAAGGAATCAGGGGTAGTGTCCACGTTCCTCCCTGAGACATGCTCCTCAGCAGTGGATACCAATGTTGTCTTGGCCAATTTGGAGCTATCAGAATTATCCTTGGACGTTCCTCTTTGATTTTCAGTAGTACCTTGTGCATCAAAGGCAGAGGTGGAAATGCATATGCTGTCAGGTCTTTCCAACTGAAGGATAGAGTCCACCTTCCAAGCCAGTGGGTGGTATGTCCTTGTGCAGAATTTCTTGATCTGGTGATTGAGTGGGGATGCGAATAGGTCTATTTGTGGCATTCCCCATTTTTTTGTGATGGCCTTGAAGATGTCCGGGTGTAGCATCCATTCGTGAGCATCCAAGGTAGTTCTGCTTAACATGTCTGCTAGGATGTTTTCTTTTCCCGGTACAAATATTGCCTGTAACTGAATGTTGTAGCTCAGAGCCATATTCCATAGGTCCAGAGCCATTAGACATAGGGGGTATGAATGAGTGCCTCCCTGTTTGTTGATGTACCACATGACTGTGGTGTTGTCTGTCCTTATCATTAATTGGCCTTCTTTGAGGAATGGTCTGAAATTCTGGATTGCTAGTTTTACTGCCAGCATTTCTTTTTGATTTATGTGCAGGTGCAGCTGATCTGGAGCCCATAATCCTTGAATGCATTTGTCCAGCATGTGGGCCCCCCAACCTAGGTCTGAGGCGTCCGTTGTGATGGTTTGGCTTGCTTGAATGTTGTGGAAGGGCAAACCTGGGTTTGACTGGCATGCTTGAGCCCACCATAGGAACTCTTGTTTCAGGCATGGGATTAGTGGTATTTCGGTTTCTAAGCTGTGCCTGTGTTGAGACCATAAATTCTTTAGGTACCACTGTAGCTTTCTCATATGCAGTCTGGCATTGGGGACCAGGATTATGCATGATGCCATGAAGCCCAAGGCCTGCAGTACTTTCCTTGCTGTTAGTTTGTTCTGCTTTGTTAAGGCCAAGAAGTAAAGAGGGAGATGTTCTTGTTTTTCTGCAGTTAGGAATGCCATCTGTTTTACTGTGTCCAATTCTGCACCCAAGAATGTTCTTGTTTGGGATGGTATCAGTCTTGACTTTTTTAAATTGACTGTGTATCCCAGGGCTTGTAGTAAGCAAATGACTCTTTGTAAGTCTTGTGTCAGCTTGCTTTTGTTGTCCGCTTGTATCAGGCAGTCGTCCAGGTATGGATAAATTTGGATTCCCTGTAGCCTGCAATGGCGATTACTGATGCCAGGCATTTTGTGAATACTCTGGGTGCAGTAGATAAGCCAAAGGGCAATGCTGAGAATTGATAATGCTCTGATCCTGCAAGAAATCTGAGGTATCTTCTGCAATTTGGTCGTATGGGGACGTGCAGGTATGCCTCCTTGAGATCTAGAGTTACCAGCCAACACTCCTTGCCCAGCATGGGAAGAAGTTGCTGTAGGGTCAGCATTTTGAATTTTGGAACAATGATGAATGTGTTTAAAGCGGACAGGTCGAGAATAGGTCTCCAACTTTTCTCTTTTCTTGGTACTAGGAAGAGTCTGGAATAAAATCCTTTGCCCTGTTCTGTAGGTGGTACCCTTTCCACAGCTCTCATCTTTGTTAATTGAGCTATCTGTTTTAGAGCTTCTGTTTTTTGATTTGGTGGTAGGTTTGGCATTCCTCTTTTTACTGGTAAGGTGTGGAAATGAAACCTGTAGCCTTGGTCTATAGTTTGCAAAATCCACTTGTCTCTTGTGATATAGTGCCAATTTTTGCAAATAAGCCTAACTTTCCGCCTAACGGTGCTGCTATTTGTTCCCTGGAAGGCGGTGTCAGAGCCAAGTCACTGTGTTTGTCCTGTTGTAGTGGCAGTGGTTGTGTCTGTGCCTCGTTGGTTATTGCCTTGCCACTGGCGTCCTCTGTAGGCACCTCCTCTGGATTGATTTCTGCCTCTGGAATGTCTATTCCTGCCTCTCTGAGATTTAGAGGAGTCTGGAAAGGACCAATTTTTGGAAGGCCAGTTCCTGCTAAACCTTGGGGGCTGAACCTGTAAGAAATCTTTAACTGTTTGTACAGATTTTGCCTTCTCTTCCATTTTCTTCATTACTTGCTGGGCAGGAGAACCAAATAGACTGACCTTATCCATAGGAGTATCTAATAGTTTTGCTTTAACATGATCCGGCAAGACCTGTTCTTTCAGCCATGCATGCCTTCTTATAACTGTGCCAGTCATGGCTGATCTAAATGAAGCCTCCAGTGCATCATAGCCACATTTTAAAGAATGGTTACTAACCTGCTGAATGTTATTCACCATTTCTAAAACATATTTCTTATCTAAGGAATCATCAGAGGACAGTTTCTTAGTTAACTGATCAAGCATAAACTCTTGGTATTGGATCATATGAAACTGACAGTTCAAAGCTCTAGCTGAGAGAGTAGCAGAGGTGTATACTTTCTTACCCCATCTCTCTAAGGACCTGGATTCCCTTTCAGAAGGGAGAGGGTTTTTCGCTGAGGTCGAAGCTACTGCCTTAGGCCCCTGGGAGATAGTCTCAGGATCTGCAAGGGGAGCCTTGTATAGGTGGTGATGAGTGTCCGGTACCCTGTAAAACCTATTGGGCTTGGCAGGGGCTGGAGGTAAAGTATCAGGAGCAGTGCAAACATCATTAAATGCATCATCCACAACAGGAAGAACTGGAGGTATAGCTAAGGGCCTATGTTGTGGTAAGTGTAGAAAGGTCCTAAGCCTTTTTCTTGAATTTGAGAAATCTTGTCCCTGCCATTGGAATTGCTCTCTCATGGCATGTAAGGTTTCCCCAAAGGAAAATTCCTCTGGTGGAGAGGCAGAAGGAATAGATTCTTCAGCATCGGAATCTTCATAAGTAGAAAAAGGAGCCTCTGGATGGTCTGTATTGTCTGAATCATCAGAAGAGTCATCTGAGGACACTGGCTCAGGGGGCTCTGCTCTAGGTCTCTTTTCTGGAGGTTGAGAGGCCCTGTCTGGGTGAGATTGGGATCCCCTTATTAAAGAGATGAGATCCTCTGCCAGAGTAAGCATTTGGGAACTGGAACTGGGCCTGTGAGATGGGGGCTTAACAGGCACAGACTTAGCAGTTTTGGCTGCTTTAGCCCTGGCAAAGGCCTTTATAGACATGGCTGCAGGAGGCCTAGCAGCACCACGTGCTGGGGTAGAGACATCCAAAGGGATGGTGTCCGATAATTCTAGAGAAACCACATTAGTAGGCAAAGCTTCAGAGGCCGATTCAACTAGGGTAGCAGGAGCCTCGGTAGTAGTCATGGATTCGGCTGAAGATTGACCCGTTTGCTCGGTTTCGGCGAACCGAGACACTCGCGGTTTGCTTAACCGTGGTTTCGGCCGAAACCGCGAGTGTCGGTCTTTTTCTTTGCATTTCTTAACAATTTGAGAAGTCGGAGGATCCGACGGCATAATGTACGCAAAATCTGAGCCGAAAAACTGTTCAGCAAACTCCGACCGACGCCTAAGCGTTCGTCGGTTGAAAGAAGCACAGGCTAAACAGGCTGCTACGTCGTGGTCTGGGCCTAAACAAGGTAAGCAGTAAGAGTGGAAATCTTTATGAGGTATTTGTTTCCCACAAGTTAAACAGTTATTCACTTTTTCTGACATCGGCTGAGGCAAGAAAGAGTCCCCAACGGGGTACTTAGCTTTTTAGAAGTCTTCGAAGTAGTATTCGGTAGTAGTAATCTCTGGATCTGACCGACCGGCACTTGCGAACAGCTTCTGCTTCGGGCGCCAGTGCCACGCGGCAAGAAAGACTGAGGAAAATGGCGTCGGCTGATGTCTTTATACCCGAAGACCAGCAGAGATGACGTCGGGTGAAGTGCGACACCAGCCGAGGCCAGACCCAGACTTTGGAATCCGGCTGACCGAAGGGCTGCCTGACGACAGGACAACCCATTTGTTAGGACTGCAGATGCATCTATGAAGGACATCTGCACACTCCTGCCACTTAGGGTACAGGGGAACATTCTCCAGAAAAAGATGGTCTGGATTAGTGCTCAAGTTATACAAAGTGTCAATATTCACCAAGGATATTCACACCACCAGGCTAGTTGCCCAACACAATGCGTTTGAAATTCTCCAGGTGCAACTAACACTAGGTAAGACTGCAATTCAAATTGTAGCTTGCTACAGATCCCCCACCATACCCAAGATTCTCACTACACCTTTCTAAACATACTGGAAAATATTAAGATAAACCAAACACCCTAATACTGGGTGATTTTTAACTACCCTGCCATTAACTGGGAAAACTACTCATGTCCCAACACCTTTGCCCAACGGTTCTTGGAATTCATAAATTCCAATGCCCTGGATCAACTAATCCATAGTCCCACCAGGGGCTCCAATATCCTAGACCTGGCCATTACCAACATGGGAAATCAATGCTCCACACCTATGGTCAACCCCTCGTTAGTCAGGTCTGACCATAAGCTAATCACCCTTAACATCCACATCCCATCCCCACCCCCCCAGTAAGGAAACCTCCATAAAAAACTTCTCCAAAGCCAACTTCATGCTACTCAAGTCAGAAGTGACAAACTTCATGACATCCATGCAGACAGGAACTGAAAGTTCAACTGCTGAATCCTACACTAAGGCACTGTACGAGCGCATCCACTCATGCATGAATCGTGCCATCCCAAATAGAACCAAGATGCTCTCATCCAAAAAAAGGAAGCTGATCTGGTGGTCCCCTGCCATAAACAAACTTTACAACAAAAGGAAGAAACTATTGCAGAAAAGAGGAAAATCCCAGGATGCAAAAAACTCCCTTACCAGCCTCAGTAAGAAACCGAGATCCCTCATAAAATCCTCCAAAGCTAGTTACGAAAATAAAATTGCCAAAGATTCCAAAGACAACCACAAGGCATTCTATAACTATGTCAAGAATCTAAATGGCAATGCTCAGATCTGCTTTGAGCTAAAACAGAATAGCATTAAATATACTGATCCCAAGGATATTACAAATATCCTGGAAGATCGATTCAGTGCCAACTTCACCCCCTCTCACCCCCTAAATGGCCCATCTCAATACTGGAAAATTGCCAAATTCCGGTAATAACGGCCACACAGGTAAAAAATGCACTCTCCAAAGCTAAGAATACAGCATCCATGGGACCAGATGACATCCCGAGCTGTGTACTACATGAACTACAATATGAACTGGCACCTCACCTAAGTGGCATGTTTAATCATAGCCTCACCTCAGGTTTCGTGCCCACTGAGTGGTGCAAAGCTACAGTTATCCCACTCCACAAGGGGGGATCCACCTTGGATCCTGGGAACTACTGTCCCATAAGTCTGATGAGCCTTATCTGCAAGGCCATGGAGCGTATTATCATGGAACTTATAAACAAAGACATTGGCAACCTTCAAACACTGGACCCCACCTAGTTTGGGTTCATGAAGGGCCTATCTTGTCTCCTGAACCTGATTGACTTCTTTGAATCAGTCTCCAGAGCCATGGACAAGGGTAAGGCAGTCCACACAGCCTATCTAGACCTTGCCAAGGTGTTTGACACCATCCCCCAATCTGGAATCACAGATAAACTTGCTAAGTTGGGCATTAATCCCTACGTCACCTAATGGGTTGCTAACTGGCTTACTGATAGAACCCACACTGTAAAAGTAGCCAACTCCAAATCCAGCTCCAGACAAGTGACAAGTGGAGTATCTCAGGGTTCAGTCCTGGGACCACTCTTATTTGGCATTTACTTCTCTGAAGTACAGGCCAACACTAAGGGACTCTGGCTAACAAAGTTCAGAGATGACTGCAAACTGTGAGCCATTATTGAATCCCCAAATTATGTGGATATTCTACAAAAGGGCCTTACAGAAACAGATGCTTGGTGCCAGAGCCATGGGCTCAAGCTCAATGCCAAGAAATGTATAGTTATCCTCCTTAGGGAAAAAACATGTACCCGTGAATTACCATATAGGTGGCAGTACACTAAACACCGAAAGTGTGATAAGAGACTTAGGAACACAGGTGGACAGTGGTCTCACCTTCAATAACTACATCACCATAACAGTCAGGAAATCCTTCTATGTGGCACACCTCATCACTAAAGGCTTTTCATCCAGAAAAAAAGGAGGTCATTGTCCCACTGTACTCATCCCTCATTAGACCCATTATAGAATACAATGCCCCGTTTGGTATGTACCTCTCAAGATATCTGCAACAACTGGAAAGGCCGCAGAAATACCTCACTAAAAGAATCACAGGCCTAAAGCAGATGCCCTGTGCTGACCGCCTTAAAAAACTCCAGCTATACTCTGTCACATATCATCTACTCAGAGGCGATCTCTGCTTAACATACAAGGCCATGTCAAACCCAGAACTGTTGGACATGCTACACTTAAAGAAATCCCAATCCCTCAGAGCCACACACTCCAGGGATCTAAACCTTGTCATCACAATTACAAAACATGCTGGAGGAATAGGTTCCTGACCCAGAGACTCTGAAGATTCTGGAAAAGATTGCCCGTACATGTCAAGCAGAGTGCCTCTTTGGCCCTCTTCAAAAGGAACCTTAACAATTGGATGGGAGAAAGGAAATTCACCCTGGGGATCACATCCGTCACCCTGCTAGACAGGGGTCCAGGGAAGTAAACAGTGTGGGAAGAAATAGCCAGGGGATTGTTATGGCTAGGCTTGTATAGGCTCTAGGGCTGATAGCCTAGTACCAACCTATGAACCTATAAGATTCAGCAGGTCTGAATCTAGTCTTATGCTACAGCAAACAATGCATACCAATTCCAAAAAGAAACAGTTCAAATAAGCAGGCACAATAAGCCTTTAACCAGAAACTCCCAGCTCAGAAGGGCAGAATCTACCCTTTCCTCCCACAAGAGTGCAGACCACACCTTCTTAATGTAAAATAACTGTCCCTAAGCCCAAGTGCTTAAACCAGAACTAATATGCTTTTAGAATAACAGACACTAAGCCTTCAATAAGCAACTCCCAACTTAAAAGGATGTAAGCTACCTGTTCTGCAACAACAGTGCGGAACAGTGCAGACCACAAACCTTCTTAATGTAAAACAACTGGTCTGAAGCCCAAGTGCTTAAACCAAAGGCTTAGAATAACAGTTACAATTTAATCAGACTACTAACAAGCAGTAATAAATGCAGCAGAATAAATGCAATTAAGTACTTTTAAGAACAGGCAGCAAAAGCAAAATAATAAAGTAGGAAGAAACACAAATACAGTAAAAGCAGATGAATAAAGTGCAGTTTTTATATAACAATAGAAAACGAGCAAATTGATTTAAACAACTTACCCAATTAACCAGTAGAAAAGTTAAAAACTGAGCCCTTTTCCAGCAGTCTTCAATCAGACAAGTTCTAACTGCACACTCCTGCCATTAGGGTGCACAGAAACCTTCTCCAAAAAAAGATGGCCTGGATTAGTGCTCAAGTTATACAAAAAAGCTAAATTCAGCAGGCCTGTATATAGTCTATGCTACAGCAAACAAGGCTCACCAATTTCAGAAAGAAACAGTTCAAATAAGCAGGCACAATAAGCCTTTAACCAGAAATTCCCAGCTCAGAAGGGCAGAATCTAGCCTCTCCTCCCACAAGAGTGCAGACCACGAACCTTCTTAATGTAAAATAACTGGCCTGAAGCCAAAGTGCTTAAACCAGAACTAATGCACTTTTAAAATAACAGACACTGAGCCTTCCATCAGCAATTCCCAACTTAGAAGGATGTAAGCTACCTGTCTTGCCACAACAGTGCAGACCACAGACCTTCTTAATGTAAAACAACTGGTCTGAAGCCCAAGTGCTTAAATCAACAGGCTTAGAGTAACAGTTACAATTTAATCAGGCTACTACCAAGCAGTAATAAATGCAGCAGAATAAATACAACCGAGTACAAGAGACAAAAGCAAAATAAGGTAATAAAGTAGGAAGAAACACAAATACAGTAAAAGCAGATGAATAAAGTGCAAATTTAGTTTTTTTAGTAAAGTGCAAGGAGAGAGGAAGTGGGTTGGTCTTCTCAAATGTTCTCTCTGTATTAAGTAGAGTGAACACTAGACTTGGAGGGGTGTCCCAGATCAAATTTACAGTAGGGGTGTGCAACTGCAAAGCCACCAACTATAACAACACTACAAGAACAGGGTGGGAGGGAGAGGGGAAAACAGTTTCAGGACAGATGAGAACAGAAAGCAATGCCAGAAATTATGGTAAAATTAAGTTAAACAATTAAACCCACAGAAAAATAAAATACAGCTATAATTACACATAAAAGAAAGCACACATTGAGCTTCTCAAAAAGTCCTGATAATAAGAAGTCTCACCTGTTACATATTAGTATAGAAATAATTCAAACAATTTATTTTTTCTATGTGCTTTTATGTCTGTCAGCAATAAAGTTCTAGTCAAAATTTGCAATTTAATTCCTCTGTTCTGCCACAGCCACTTCCACTTGAAATCATCCAAAAGGAACCCTCTTTTTCCAGTAATGGTTGTCATCATGGTGACTGTCTCTTGGACAGCTAGGTAGTAGAAGTAAGAGTATCTTCACCAAGGGCCATCATCAAGGCAGCCAGGAAGTGTGGTTTGGCCTTCCAATCTCCATTGTATAGACATATTTCTTTCTTCCCTAAGACTGCCTTCATCAAAAGTATCTGGCTTCAAAATCCCAGACTGGGCCTGTCCACATTTAATGATGTGTTTTATTGTCTCCAGGCTGATGAACTGTACGGCAGCCTTAGCAATGCAAGTAAAATAGTGTGGTGAGGAAAGGGATTTTCTAATGATTCTAATGCCACCCCTGGAGGTTAACGTGTGAACTCATGTCACTGTGATGTTGTACACTGCCTTCCTCCATGGCATTTTTAAATCCCATACGTGCACACCATGAAGGCAACTGACAACAGCTTGATAAGAGTTGAGCACATGTCTGCAGTCCACAATGTTGCATTTTATGCGCCTACTTCTTCTATGAGTGTTGGTGGTGCAGTAGAGTGGACCTCCTTCCTGCACCAGGATAGGTGTGTTAATAGTGGTTGCTCATTTGTACCCTCCCTTATTGGTTCATGTTGTACCTATGCTGAAACTCAATCACTGGTTGTTTGGGTCACAGTCAGAGCTTTACCACTCTATGCTGCAGTATGAATGTTGCTTCAAAAAATTCTAAGCAGACATGATCAACTGCATTACTAGATATATATATATATATATATATATATATATATATAGATATATAGATGGATGAATATAGATATCTGAGAAAACTATTCTAAACTTCGATTATCAGCCACCACATGGATGTCATATCCATGCTCCATTAAAATAAAAACAGAGAGTGCATCTAGAGGTGACATCCCTCAATCTTTATAAGTAGTGTGACACCCCCCCCCAAAAAAAATAGGTCGAGATCAAATAGTGGAATAGTACTTATCTATTCCTAGATTGTCTCATTCAGCATAGAACCTCAGCTTAGCCTCATACAGAGCTCCAAACTGATTGCATCTACACTATAAATAAAAAAGGTGATTATCACTTACCCAAAGAAGGGTCTAATGGTGTATAGCAACAAACTGTGAGTAAGCACTGAAGAAAAGACCTAGTCCCCTTGCCATTAAACTCACTAGGATAGCTCCTGGTATCAGATTTTTTGAGAAACAGCAACCCTCAGCATTAATCATTGTGTTTTAAATAACTAGGGTTTAAGAAGTTTATGTTTCATCACCAGCAAGTTTCTGATGGAGAATATTCCATTTAACTTTCCTTTTGTTGGCTGGGTTAGTCCCACTAAAATAGATGTCTCTTATCAGGGGAGACCTGAAGTGGTATTTCTACTACTAGGTGAAATTAGGCATTGAGGAACTTCTTCTATTCTATTCAATAGGTGTCTTGGGATCCTATGCATATACTTCAGCTGCCACCAACTCAGGTAGATAGATGAAACACTCAGGAATACAGCACCCCTCTAATACTGCACTGTAGTGTTAGCAACCCAATGATCTGTAGTGAGAATATAACCCACAGCCTTCTGGTCTTCCAGCACCAAAGGCAAGTGTGCTACCTGCTGCTTCACTGAAACTGCAACAATTATATAATAATAATACTTATGCTGTCTCTCCATAGCTGCTAGCAGCTACCTCAAAGTTTCAAGTAGCATCCCGTATGTTAGATGGTACAGTAGCAAGTCACCTTTTGCTTGCTTTGCAGTAATCCAGTTTCATCTTGTTCATGCTCTAATTAGCTTGGTCTGTATAATTCACATTAAATTCATAACAGTAAGAGAGAGCAGGAAGAAATTCCCCAACAGCTCTACTAAGTGGTACCTATAAATGTGTCATCTTCTCACTATTCAGATTTAGAATCCATTCATATTCATCTTAAAAGTCAAGTCTGCCATAGCACCTCAGTCACCAAACCTCATTGATCCACCATTTAGAGAAGAGCTAAAAAGTTCATTCATATACAAATGACTGCTTAGAAACTCATAACTTCAACAAAATGCTATTACTGAAACAACAAACTAAAGTTATTGGCATCATTTTTTAAATGGTACTGATATACATACTGTTGAAAATTTATGGCCCAAATACAAACAAGATTCTGAAAAGTGGTTCATTTACAAAAGTTTAGAGACCTTGTGAACACAGAGATTAATAAGATATTTAACCTAGTTAAGAAATCATTTCCAGGATTATTGGAATTCTTAATATATATCAATAATAATGCAATGAAAAATAAATTAGATTTGTCACAAATTTATAAAGTTCTTAAGTTAGATTTTACATATTTAGACAATTCTTTTTGGAACTACTCCCCCAATAAACACTAATGAAGACTTCTCTCTCCAAAAAATACAAGAAAATATTAAAATCTACAGATAAAACTGCATCTTCATTATATTGGAACATTTTCACCTGGAAATTCTTAAACAGAGCTTTTGTCACTCCTAATAAAATTACAATTGTGAATAAATCCAACAGAATTAAATACTGGAGATGTGATTCTGAAATAATAGTTGACCGGACACATATAGTATATGAATGTGAAGTCATCTCCCATTTTTGGAAAGAAGTTAATAACTTCATTCAAGCTCTATGGTCAGATACATGTAATATTTCTAAATCTTTAGTTTTATTTAATGCTGTGATTCCTGAGATAATTCCAAAATCCTAAGTTCCTCTTCTTTGGTCTATTCTTGCTATAGCCAGGAAAGTGATTACTAAAAACTGGACAAGTACAGTAACCCCCTCTAGTGTTGAATTTATTAGTATTGTGATGTCCCTCCTCTTGGCCTGTGATCAAGGAGCCTCAATCCTCACCACTGACACCAGTGGAGAACGTTCACATTTAGAGAAAATAGACACACACAGTATTTTCAGATACAGCTACCAGCACCAAGCACAATTTCCCTTAGGAGTACATAGAAAATGCACACTCCAGTCCTGGGGCTGGGATTTCTCTCCAAGCTCCAAAAAAGACTCCCCACTGACCAGTATAAAGCTGAGTCTTTAGCCAGGTGTTCCAAGGCAAGTCCTCCACCATGATCTCTATGAAATATGTGCTCTCACTTTCCCTGTTTAAAGTAGTTGTCACACCCACTCTCTTTGATATTTGATTACACACACACACACACACACACACACACACACACACACACACACACACACACACACACACACACCTGGGAAAGGCTGGCACAGCTTACCTGCTTTGCCACCTCCACCCAGACTATAAGGTAGATCTGCTGCCACAAGAACACCCGAAGCCAGCTACTTTAAGGCTCTGACCAGGGTATCCAATTACACTTATTAAAATGAATGCTTATACAAATTGTAGGGTTTAACCAAGCAGCAAGACTTTCAGGAATGTGGAGCCACAGTGCCACTAAATAAATGCAAGTACTCAAAAAATTAAATATTTTTTAAAATCCCAGCCACAATAAAGGGTTTAGGTGTATTTAGTAATAAATAATAAACATGAGAATACCGAATATCTATTTACAATAAACACCAGAGTTTCAATCACAGGAAATATAAAAATGGAAAGACTCAGACAGATACAGAAAATTAGAGGGAAATTGCTGGTGTGCACTAGGATTGGTTGTTTTGAATTAACTTAGTAATATAAGCATAGTTGTGTTGTGTCAGTTATAGGCCTGATGAAGTGATGTGTCTACATCACGAAAGCGCTTACCAATAAATTTGTTCCAGTTTTTACTTTTATAGACATTGAGTGTTATTTTCTAAGCCATTGAGAGATCCTGTGGATGTTTTTGTGGGAATTGTGTTCATATACTTTGTCTAAGAATCCCGTTTTGCTGACCACTATCTGTTTTGTGCTTGGATACTTCTATATTTTGTGGTTGTGGTTAGCCGCAATGGCAGAAACACGAGTTAAAGATTCCTGCTCGACTATAACAACTATAAATAACCTGAATAGCAACTTGAACATTGCTGAAGGACCAGGTGAGAGTTTCATGTCCAAAATGATAGAATTTGTAAAGAGAAAACCTTGTTTGAAGCTTGATAGTGTACAAAATAATGATAAGAATAACACTGAATATAGTGACATTGACTTTGTTGTTTTCTTGAGAGATGTGCACAAGCTTGAAGATCTCTTATATAAAGTAAAGAGAATACAGGCACAACAAGCGCACCTTGAGGCATGCCTTAAAACAAGGTAATCCCCAGGGGCCTAAGAATTGTGAAAATGCCTTCTTTTGGTGAACAACAGCCAGAATTGCTGTCGAGATGGCAGCAATTGAATCTGGAAGTAAGCTTTAATTATATTCACTTACTTCTGGAATTTGGTGATAAGGAGGAAGACCAGATCATGCAACATATTGTTTCTCAAAGGGATAAGCTACTTTGTACATATCCACGTACACTAGTTGAAGAGAAATTAAAAAAAATACTTGATTCAGTACATATTTATGAAAACAGACTGTTGAGGCAGAAACTTGGTAAGCTGCAAAGAGACATTGCCGATTTTAAGGTGGGCCATGTGTTTGTGTGGCTGAGAAACCGCACAGCTGATTATGAAAACTCTCAGACCACCTTAAGAACACAGCCTCAAGAAAAAGATATACCAACACCAATCACAGACGTTTTTGATGATACACATACAGAGGAGCGTCTTGGTGCTAAACGAAAAGCGAACGCCTCACCCCTGACGACAACGGATGACACAGTATATGGCGTTCACAATTCAAACAAGAAAATATCCCTTGAGAGAAGGAATGAGAATGTGAGCAACAAAATATCCAACTCGTTTATGGGGCAAGTACATCTATGGCAGCAGTGCCACTAGAGACCCAGGAGACACAGGTTTTTCAAGTTTTACCCATATGTTTTGAACAGCAATTACCAGACATAGAACTGAGAGAAACCAGCAAGAATCGAGTGAGATGGAGGTATTCACAGGGCTATCTGGGCAGGACAAATCAGAGGGGCCAGAGGAAGACGTAACTTGCAAGAATTCTTTGGTTACGTTGGACGGAGCATACTGTGATTCATTGATCCAATGTTTTCCTAATATATCATCGGAAAGAACTGAACCATTACAAGAACTAAGAGAAATGGAGACATAGACAGTTTTGCCGACAAGAGAAGGGTCAAAGAAGGACCTTATATGGAACATCTAAAACATGAGAGATTTAATCTAGTCCATGTATATATGACTTACAACATGAAAAGCACAAAAAATGACAGTCATTAAGTTTGTGATAACATTTTACTTTACACATGGTCTCCAGCAACAAAGTCCCCTTCCCTTTAAATTACCTTGTACTGGGGAACAAATGGAGAAGTTCCAGCTGCTTTCTTTGTCTTGTTTTACTGCAGCATCAGGCAGAGTTCCATTCAGAATTCCTTGAAGATTTTATTATGTCCTCTGCAGAAACCAATGATAACAACAGATCCAGTGTTTTTGAGGGGTAGAGAATATATTATTGCCCATTTAAAATATCAGCTTGAAGGATGTAAGGTAAAATAATCTAAATATCATATTTTTTGCCTTGCAATGTTTGAAAACTAAAACAAAAGTATTTTGTTTCTTTCTAGTCTCAACAAGAGTAGTACTGTTCATAAATAGATGCGTGTATCTTGTATACACACAGTAACTTCCCTGGTTTGTTTATCTTAGACAGGACCTTTTCTTTTACAGAATATTATCAAACCTTAAAAGAAAATATTTTGCAGCATTCCTAGTTTCAGTACATGAATCAAAAACCTGGTGTGACATTTCCATATGCAGTCTATGATCTGAAATATCAGTTCTCCTTTGAGGAAGAGATCTAATGATCTAAAGACAATCTCTCATCATAGCCTTTTTGGAGATCCACTACCAGCCACAAATTCTTCCACTGAGCACCATCATCCAAATCACTGATCCTCCTCTCCAGCAGTCTGATCTTGGATTCTGCTTTGGCCAGCTTGTTTTTAATATCATTTGTGTCCTCTATCAACTATACATAGACGTATCTATGAATTCAGAAGTTTGGAATTTAGCTGCACAAGTTCAGGCATCATATGAGATAAAATAGCTGACTCCAAAATACAATTTGCAGCTTCATTCTCACAAAGATATCTTCTACACCCACAGGTATGTTTTGAAACAGTTGGTACATGATGAAGGCATGGGGATAGTTCTAGTAGATTTGAGCTGCTTTTTTCATGGTCCAGGCTTGAAACCTTTCTACAAGCAGCAGGTTACATTTTCTAATTAATCCACCACACCATATATTTTCCAAGGATTTATATCTCCAATTGAGCATCTTTAAATTGACAGGGTACACAGCACAGACCCCCCAAAATTAGCTGAGTCATATCTCAACTGGAAGTTATTTAGTTATTCGTTTCTTAACAAATGGTGGAGGCAAAAACATGCAGATTTTGATAACTCAACATTCATAAACTAAAGATATTTCCTTATGACTATCTTTTAACTCAGAAATGTCAAATATACTGGCTGCTCATAAAACCAGTGATGATATGAGAGATCCCTGGGTACATTTCATTGTAATTATATTGCTTCACTGAATGATCTTCCTGGGAGTGCAAAATTCATGAAAAATAAGTCACTAAAATCTTTATGGAAAGTTAATTGGGGAGGGGAATGCAATCCCATGGAAGAGACAACCCCATACTTATATCTACCTATTCCACTCTACTCCATGGCCATATGGTAATATTGTAGAGAACAGCCTCCGCTGCCACTTAAAGTGGTTTTCAGAAAATTTACTTTGTGGCTTTATCACTTACTGAAAGAGTATTCAAACAACTGATAGGCTTCCATTTCATTCTGCCACCACATAGACAGGCTACTTGCTACCATCTTAGGCTTATGCAAAAAGTGGAGGGAAGCATTTACTTTCTTTAGCCATGGATCTTCAGCCAAGAATATAGGTTAAAGAACTATCATTTAACCATAACTGAAATCATATGGCGCAGTCTACAATAGAGCAGTAAGAATTCCTGGAATTTGTCTATTTTAATAATACCATGATGCAAACCAGATATGGGAGGAGAATGGATGAAATCAAATGTACAAAGAGTCTCTTATCACCAGTGATAATGATAGAGTAAAAGATCCACATACTTCAAGCACTCATCAAAGGAATACATTAGTGCAGCAGACCAAGCCATCTAGTAAAACAGCCTGCATCCACATTTAACTCTGTTTACATGGAAATACGTTAGCAAAGAATACAAGTCACTGACCAGTAAGGCCTGTGCTAGAAAAATAAACTTTGTATTTCCAATTTTTAATATTAGCACCTTTCCAAGTTATAAAAGGGTAATTTTTATAATAAACCTCTTTAGAAGGAAGAGTCACATGGTACTGTTATGTTAAAAATAGTTATTAACTTTCCAAAAATTGTTTTAGGATTTGTACTCCCTGAATAATTTAGCAAAAACAGGATTTTTGAAATGAGAGCTGGCCGCACACAGTTCCTGCTCATGCACACTGGGTTTGCTAGCTGAACTCTGTGGATAACCTGCTGGCTGCTGTTAACTTTGACCTTCACAACCATTCCACAGAGACAATCTCCACCTTCAAATACCTAGGACAGACAAAGTGACAGTCAAAATAATCTCCTTCCCTGGGCCAAAAAGATCTCCCCTGTTTTATCCAAAGCAGCCAGAACAGCAACTGGCAAAGGAGTTCTCCTTTGTCAGCTTGAATATGGGCTCCCAATTTTTCCTTCTGCCTCCAAGAAAAACATTGACACACTCCAGATTATCTCTAACAGCATTTGCTAATTCATTACAAACCTGCTTCTCCGTGAGCATCATTGTATCACACTAGAAAAAACTAAATGGCTACCCATAAACAAAGATCTAAAGTAATGTTACGATCCCAAGTTTACAAACCACCCCAAATCTACACTTTTACTCCCCTTGCATCTAGACTTCACGAAGAACCCCCCCATACAATGTTAGATACTACTCACATCACCTCTAGAACTAAACTCAACAGCACTGCACATGCATTCTCCTCTCAGGCACCTACTCTTTAGCAAGCTCTCTCCATCAACATTAAGGAAATCAACACTTATTCCAAATTCAGAATGCAACTCAAAAAGCACTTCTTTATTCAAGCCAAATGCTCTTGTTTCAACACAGAACATATCGCCTAACCTACCTCCTTTCTGAGGCTCTTCTTTTCTCTCATGATTCACTGAAGATTGACCCACTTTAGAAACTAATGTATAGGGGGCAGAGCCTAGATGGCCAACTGAGAGCAGTGAATTTTGAGAGCTCCGTAAACTAGTATAATAATAATATAGGAATTTTTTTATTATTTTCCAGTTTAAAATGTTAGACATCTATAGATAAACTACTAAACTACATAAATATCAATTTTTGTGGAGATATACAAAACTTTTCCTGTCAGGTAACTTGGAGATATATTGAGTCACTGACACTGACTGTGAACAACTCAATGAATTCTCATCCAGCTGCTGCTTTAAAAAAAGAACTGCAATTGATGACATCTACTTTACAAGATCTATCTTTGAAGTTGGATACCTTTAAAAATGAATTTGAAAACCTCAAATTAAATTTTCAAAAACAAACTGATACTCTTAAGGAACTAATATAACACCATACAAAAATAACAAGTATAGAGACTTCTCTAAATGACATTGAAGGGAGACTCAGAAAGAATTCCAAAAAGAATTTCTGCTTAAACAGAATACATGGCTGCTTAACAAAACAGATGACTTAGAAACAAGCTAAAGGAGAAACAACCTAAAGATCTTTGGTCTGCCTGAAGGAGAAGACATTATTTCATTCTTAACCTGGATTCCTGAATTTTTAGACTTGAAAGAGGGACTTTCATTTGGAATTAGAAGGGCGCATAGAGCACTGAGGAAACCTACTTCTAACTCAACAAATACTCCACCTAGATCCATAGTTATAAAATTTCTTCCATTTCTGGACAATGAACTAATATTAAAATCTGCTTGGAGAAAATCACCCTTAAAATACAATCAAAGCCTGATAAGGTTTGACAATGATTATTCTCCAGAATACTAGAACAAAGGAAAAAAGTCTGGCCAATAATAAAACTGTTGAAACAAAACAACATTAAAGCAAAGCTGGCCTTTCCAGCCAAGATGAAAATACTTTTTGTCAATGAGATGAGAACCGACTTAGAAGAAGTTACTATAGTCATCAAAAACAACAACATAGTGTCTATCCCAGAAAAAATGGAATGGATGGCCCCTACTCTTAAAAGAATAAAAGAAACAAATCATTGGACTGATGCTAGAAAGAAGAAGCAAAAAACGGATTCCAAGATGGATATCCCAAAAAAATAACTCTTACAACTACATCTCTCAGAGTATCAATTGATATGGTACATCACTTGTCTTAAACAACTGAGAAACAGTAATGATTTATTCAGAATGTTCAAAGAGTCCAGTAATTCTTCACAAACAAAGGTAGGTTAAGATGGGTTACTATTTACATTATGTATAAGCCAAACAAAGCAACATATAATACAAACATAAAAGTTTCTATTCCCCTACTTGAACTCAATGAATACTTATCTTGTTCATTTTTTATCATTTTTGCTTATAATAAGTTAATTAATTAATTAATTAATTAACTAATTCAACAAGGTACCATTCATCAGAGTTCAGACTCAAATGTAACAAATTAACATCATATATAATAGCAGTAACAGTAGAGTGTTTTGAAAAAATAAATGCTGTCATGGAGATGAATGCCTTCTTCAGTTAAAGTATGGTTTAGAAATGTCATGTATATCCTGGTTGAATAATAGTAGCAAGCTCTTAGTACAAATATCATTATTATTCTGTCTAAACATAGTTAATCGTGCTTAAATTAAACAAGTACAGTCTCTGCCTGGTGCTCCGGTGTCTTTTTTGCTTAAACATAGTTAATATCAATTATGGCAGGTAGCATAGCTTCGAGTGCTGTTTGATTAAGCCTGACATGGTGTGTGTGGATGCAGCTGTGTCTGGCAGCTGTTGTATGTTGCCATTTTCATCTCCGGGAAGCTGTGGGTTACGGCTTGTGATCGAGGTTTTCTGATGCTTGTGTATTAGGAAGAGACATTTGGTGTTTTAGCCTGGATCCAGGGGACGGGGGTGGATAAAACTGTGATTTGGTATATTTTGGCAGAGAATAGTTTGTTTATATATCTGCTGAGTGAGATGTGGGGAGGCTGGAAGAATGTGTTATCTCTTGCTGTGGCGGCTTGTTGGGAGTTTTTTTTTTTTTTTTTGATCTGTTTGCTCTCTGTTTGTTTCCTGGCTGCTGCCTCACTGAAAGGGAGGGAATTTAGGCTTGAACTTGCAGTGAAGTGAAGCTTTGCTTCAGGTGCATCTCGAGCGTCTGGTATGCAGTACATAGACACACTAACAGAAACAGTTGCTCCCAGGTTGCTGTGGTAATGGAGACAGAGTGAAGATAATGCTTAACGGCTCTGAAGAGCCTCCGAGATAATTCTCGGCAATGTTTTTGGTTTAAAAAAAAAAAAAAATATATATATATTTTTTTTTTTTTAAACCACATGTACACATATTGATGGTCTCCCAACACTTCATTTAGCTCATTAAGTTGATTCTTGATAAAAAAAAAAATAATAAGCATAATTTTATATTTAAAATATATTTTGGTCCAAACACATTAAGGACTTACATAAGAGTGGAAGTCTGAGTTATTGTGAAAGACTAAGAGCACTTGGTCTTGTGCAGAACCCTTTGCAGTGGTCTGGAAGGTGAGCTTGCTTGGACGTGTTGAGCATATGGGGATAGCTGATTCTAGGGGTGTTTGGGTTTGCTGGGAAGTGCTAGAGAGTCATCAGATTTCTTTCCTGGAAATATCTGTGGGAATGGAAGGTGTGTTGAGTGTTGAGTGTTGAATGGAACAAGCTGGTAAAATGGAACTAGTGAATGGTATTCTGGCAAAACTGAATGGGTATTGTTGCCCATGCTCGAAGTACTGATATGTGTGTATGTAAGGATAGAAATATACTTATAACAAATAAGAAACTAGAAGAGTCTCATAATTTAAAGTCTATGAACTGTATAAACATGCTTGGAAGGAGCTGATAATAAGAATAAGCATTACAGCTCGTGGTCTCTCAAATAACTAAGCAACAGCCAAAAAAAACACACACACACACACACACACACACACACACACACACACACACACAATAGTTATTTAATGTATGATTTTTAGAAAATCTAGACATAAAATACATAATCGTCATATAAAATGAAGCAGTCTGCTGAATTTAGATATTAAAGACAGGATTTAATAACATGGGCTTGTGTATAATAACACTACTGTCTTAACTTGTCATAAATGACATACACTACATTGAACATCAAGGGGAAGCATGATGATTTTCTTATATAAGTAAATATGCATAACAAGTCATGCAATTCCTTTAACTTGAATTGTAGCTTTTGTAACCCATCTTGACCATATATAATACTTAAGCTGTGACCATGGTAACGAATGTTTATACATTATATCAAACTGACAAAGTTGTTCAAAAAAAACAATAGAAGCCTGAATTTGAAATGTCACAATATGTAACAATTGTATTCTGAACAAACAGTATTAAATTGACAATAGACACTCAGTTTAATAACATGGGCTTGTGTATAATAACACTACTGTTTTAACTTGTCATAAATGACATACACTATATTGAACATCAAGGGTGAAGCCTGATGATTTTTTCATATAAGTAAATGTGCATAACAAGTCATATAATTGCTTTAACTTGAATTGTGGTTTTGTAACCCATCTTGACCATACATAACACTTAAAGCTGTTACCAAGGTAACTAATGTTTTATACATGACATCAAACTGACAAAGTTGTTCAAGGGAAACAATAGAAGACTAAACTAGGAATGTCACAGAATGTAACAATCACATTCTGAACAAATAGTATTAAATTGACAATAATCACTCAGTTTAACCTTTGCTGATTATACAAAATAGAATGTTGCCATTTAAATCTAAAAACTTTCAGTATATGCCACAAAATGGCAATTTATGAATATGGAAAGTGAACTTGTAATCATTAATCACAATAAGTGAATGTGTTGTTTTTAACCTATAATTTCAATAATTTTATAATAAGAAATGACAGATATGAAAATTCTTATGTGTAGGAAATGGGGGAAGAGGGATGCACTGATAATTAAAATGCACTAACTTTCTTCAATGTTCACATAAAACAAACTTGATGCTTTAAGTAAATTAGCAACAAAGTGATTACTTAAATGCTAGCAAACAATGAAATATAACTTCTGATATAGCCAGTAAAATATATTGTATTATAAACATTCGGTATAAATATTATTACCATCTCTTTATATTAAGTAATAAGTTTTGAAAGACTTCATCAATAAGGGTGAATATGTTAAATAACTGTGTGCTATAATATTTTACTGAGGTTTAATATATGATACATCCTACTTTACTATGATCGAATTGTAATCTATCTTTAATGTAAATAATTGCTTATACAATAAGTAGACATTTATATTGTATTAGAATTCGGTCTAATCTACAAGAGTACTATATCTGTTCAAAATAATATAAATATTGCTTACTACTATTACAAATATTCTCCATATGATAATTCAATTTATGGAGCTCAGATGTTCTGGATTGTCAAGGTATGAGTGATAATCTGATGAATTCAGGTTTATCCATCAGATTAGGATCTTAGTTTTGTTAACATTTATTAATTTAAATTTATTTCACAAAAACACTTTTAGTATGCCTGACCAAAACATTACTTTATTGGTAAACACTCAAAGTATAAAACTGATAATTTCCTTTAAAAGCTCAAACATATACTTTTTATTTATCAGAAGAAAATGTGTAATAGTCGCACAATAATACAAAAAATACATAGCCTAAATAACCCAAGATGGATTTAACTTTATTATCTTTAAATACCAATGGCTTAAACAATCCTCGCAAGAGATCAAATCTACTGAAATATTTAAAATTGAACAAAGCACAAATTGTCTTCCTTAAAGAAACTTGTTTCAAAACAAATGACAATTACAAATGGAATCCTAAGGAATATATGATATTGGTGCAATCCACTTATAAGACGAAAACAAAAGGGGTAACAATTTTATGGAAAACAAATGTGATTAACCCAGAAATCATTTATAAGTATGAAGATAAAGAAGGCTCTATGGCATTAGTAATAGTTAAATATAATAACAGAATATGGGCCCTAGCCAATCTATACTGGTTCCCAGGCATTGGAACAGGAACTATTAAAAATAACTTGGATTTCATTTCCAGTAATTATAAAGGCAACTTAATATTAGGAGGAGATTTTAACTGTATATTTGATATTTCTGAAACTACAAATAAAAGACCGCTGCGTACATGTGCTGTATCAAAAGCTTTAAACAAGTGGATAGAATCATTTTATCTTGTAGATACTTTCAAATTTAAAGAAGATAAATCTTTGTTGTTTTCCCATCAAGATCACAGATTTGGTACTCAAACTAGAATAGATAAAATACTTTATTCACATTAATCCAAAATACCTTCAATACAGTGGAAAAATGGCTCTCCAATCAATATCTAATCCTAAACCCCAACAAAACTAAGTTGCTCCTCTCCTCCCCCATATGCAGGACCCCACTGCCATCCTTCAACATTACCACTACCAATGGCAATATCATCTCCCCAGAAGCCCAAACTAAACAACTGGGTGTCATAGTTGATAACCTGAAGTTTGATGCACATATAAATCAAACTATCAAAACCATTAATAAAAAACTCATCTCTCTTTACAGAATCAAATCTTTCCTTCCCCACTTGCTAGAACTGCAATTGCCCATTCCCATCTACTATTAACTCTTCTCTACACCTCACCTCTATTCTCCAAGTTAAACAAAACAGATCTTAATAAACTATCATCCACATTGCCAGATTTGCTACTGGCACAGCCTACTGGACACACCACTGTCACAACCTAAATCACCTAGGATGGCTTGAACTGCCTAGCCTACTGCAGTTCAACCAGCTAACAGTGGCACATAAAGTCCTTTACCAACCAGAAAATACACCTGCACTAAAAAATATTATCAGCCCCTACATCACCCAGCCACTGTGATCATCCACTAGACTCCTAGTTCAAACATACATATCCAGCTACTCAGCTGGGGACTCTCTGTTTGCCAACTCTGTTGGAAAAACATGGAATAGACTCCCAGCTAACTTGACCCTAGAACCCTCATTAACTTGATTCAAAAACAAACTCAAGAAATACTTCAAACTCATTGGTTATGTCCTTGCAGTAACCCTGACTAGTGACCTCTCTATTACTTAGGGGCCTTACTTCAACTATTTCTAACTTTTTTCTATCACACCATTTCAGGAAGGGTCAATTGTTTAACTGCTGCTCAATGTGTCTTAAACCTGAATGTAATGTTATGCATATATAACTTGGAAAATAATGTTATGTTTTGTAAAGTGTTTTATAATAAGTTAGTACTATATGTGCTAAATGATGGTATTGCTTATGACTGCAATCTGCTTGAAACTAGCATTTACTAAATGTTCAATGTGTATTATTATCTTGGAGCTTTTCTCCCCGGGCCTCCACTGAAAATGGACATATATCCAGTTGGACTATCCCGGTCAACAAATGTAAAATAAATAAGTAAATAAATATATTTGCTGCCCATGACTTACATTCAAAAATCAGTAATTTCTCAATTACTCCCTGCCCCTTTTCAGACCACAATTCATTGATACTAAAACTTCAAAATGGGTACAAACCATTAACCTTTAACTCCAGAATTCCAGCATATATATTTAGAATTAAAGAGTTCAAACCCTGGATATTATTTGAATTACATTTCTTCTTAGATATTAATTACACCACAGAGATAAATAAAATAATGATATGGGACTCATTAAAAGCTTACATATATAGTAAAACACTAACATGGTATAAAAAAAAACAGAGAATAGGATTCTGAATTACTGGGTCTATATTATATTCTCAAATGCTGACAGTGTTGAATCTGACATTGTCGACACGAGAATAGTGAATGCTCAGAACCTCAAGCGTGTAAATGGAAATATCCGTAAGGGGAGATTTCCATTTACTGCAATGTAGTGCGGTCTCGGAGTTAGTATATTTAAGTAGTGGGGGGTGTGGGGGGCACAGTCCCCCACGTGGGGGGTGCAGGTGGGCTTGCCCCCCTGCTTAAACCCATTAGGGTACTTTTTTTCCTTTTTATAAGGTCGATGTTTGAAGACATCGATCATATGATGTCAACCATATGTTGTTCGATGTTTTCAACCATCGATCTTATAATATAGACCCGAATTATGAGATCTACAATCCAAATTTTTGTCAGTAAAAGCTGAAAAAAATCAAAATCATTTGGAGATGAAAAAGAAAGTAGAAGTATTAAACAATAAATGCAATGAAATTCTAACATATAAAACTAGTTTAGCTTTAGAAAAACTAAAATTAAATACCTTGGCCACTTCTCCCAAATATCTACATAATGTATCCACAAGAATCAAAATACAATCAAAATTTAATAACATTAAAAGTATGGTCCATTAAAAGAAAGGGAAAAATGTCTCGGATATAGGTGACATTCTTGATGCCTATAAAAATCACGATATGGAACATTTCCAAAAAGAAAATATACATATTGATCAATTAAATCTAGATGAAAAATGTTCTAATGTAAAAAAAAAACAGAAAAATGAAAACTAGATCTGCAAGCACCCATATCCTACAAAGAAATTACAGATACAATAAAAGAGGGTAAAAATAATAAAACTCCAGGTATAGATGGCATAATTATGGAAATATATAAACTTTTTTCTTCAAACATACTATCTCTCTTCCATAAAACTTTATTAGAAATTCAGTCACAAGCTTTAATTCCACCCTCTTGGAGATATTCCTTAATCACACTAATCCTAAAGGAAAACAAATCCCCAAACCTCTGTACCTCATACAGGCCTATATCATTATTAAATAATGACTATAAAATATTTATGACAATATTATCTAACAGAATGAATATACCACTATCCAAAACAATAAATAATGATCGAACTGGATTTATGTATCATAGACACACACATGAGAATATTAAAAGCATAATTTATCTTACAGATTATGTTAATAGAAAAATAAACACTCATAATTGGCTTAAATATAGAGAAAACATTTGATTCCTTAAATTGGGACTATTTATTCAAAATCCTAATGCTATTTAAATTTCTGCTTCCTTTGTTCATCTCCTAAAGAATATGTATACATATAATTTAGTGTATGTCAAGTTAGGTCCTTTTACCTCTGAATCTATACATATAACAAAAGTCACTAAAGAAGGATGTCCCATGTCACTGATTCTATTTGCTCCGGCTATTGAAATATTGGCAGATTCAATTCATAACAATATAAAAATCAAAGGAATATATGTTTTTGAACAATACCATTCTAAAGTAATGATATTTGCTGATGACATATTGCTAACATTATCTAATACAAAAGAGACATTAGAAGAATTAGATATATTAATTGACAAATTTCATATGACTTCAGGACTCAATTTCAATAAATCAAAATCACATTTTTATTTTTAAATAAAAAAAAATAACTGCAGACTAAGGGGGCTCACATTATAGGGAAACAAGAATCTACATTAAAATATCTAGGAATTGAGTTATGCAAGGGTAATAATGAATTAGTTTTAAAAAACTACAATAATATCATCAATACAATTAAAACCTCTGTGGAAAAATTGAACAAAATAATATTAACATTTGAAGATAGAGTACAGTTAATAAAAATGGTCTTCCTGCCCAAGATCCTATATATAGCCTTGGTAATACAACTGTTACCAGAAAGGAATATACTTAAAGAAATAAATTCATGCCTAATAAATTTTTTATAGTTTCCCAATAGAAACAGAATAGCTTTAATACATCATATCAGACCATGGAAACAGGGAGGATTAAACTTTCCTGATATAGAAACATATATAAAAGCATCAATATCTAAAACAATCTCAGATTGGATAAGTCTAAATTACTCTGCAAATTGGAAAGAATTAATAACCGTAATATCAATAAATGAATTTGAGTTACAAAAAACATTTTGAATAACCGATAAAAACAATTTGCCATGGCACATATTATGTATTAGTATGCAATATAACATAACTAAACCCACTAAAACTTGTATGATTAATAGTGTTTTCTGTATGATTTGTTGTAAATGTTATCTCTTTAACTGTTTGTTTAGTTGCAAATGAAAATGTCTAAACTGCTTGTAAGTAAAATTAAAAAATTCACTGCGGAGCTTCTCTCCCTGGGTCTCCACTGAAAACAAGCTTAACGCTCAGCTGGACTAACCCAGTTAACAAATGTAAAATAAAATAAAATAAATAAATAAATTACTTTGACTCATTTAGGAAAATTATTAATGCAAATATAGATTTAAAAATCTGGTTTGATCTTTTAACACCATTTACAGTCACAAAGATCTTTCCACATAAAATATATAGAAAAATTATTAATTCCTGGGAACAGAAAGAATTTGTTCATTGGCTCCAATGTATCAAAGAACTAAAAGTTGTAGATATGCAAGTGATAAAAACAACATACAAAATTCCACAACTGGACTGGCTAACTTTACAGAGTATTCTGTCATATTCTCAAGATTGAAGTAGAATAATTAACAATTCTTCATTTAAAGAAATACCTACATTTATGAAATACTTATATGAAATCAAATATAATGACTTTGGCATGGGAAACAGTATTTCAAAATTTTACAGAATATTGATAAACTATAAAACAACACTCAAAACCTCATATTGGAAAAACATAACAAAAGGACACTCTATACAGTTAATGGAAGATATTAAAACAAATATCTTATTATTGATAAAATATACATCCTTTACACAATACTGGAAAGTTTTTAATTGGAAATGCTTGCACAGAGCATTCTTAACCCCAGACAGAATCAGTAAAATTATTTCTTCCATAAAAGGAATATGTTGGAGCTGTGAGCAAGTACGCAATGCAGATTGGAACCACATTTTCTTTGATTGTGTTAAAATTAAGCCATTTTGGAACGGTATTAATAACTTTCTACAAGCTTTATTTAATTAATCATTTTATTTAACTAAAGCTCTTGTATTATTAAATGTGAACGAAGGTCCTCATTTGAACAGGTCAAACATGTATCTAGTATGGACTATACTTGCAATTTCAAGGAAGTGTATAACAAGAAGATGGAATACAAATGAAATACCAAATTTGGAAGACTTCTACAGCCTACTGAAGACCACAGCATTATTGGAAATTAAAATTAAACAACTAAGAATTTATCCAAAGTCATTTATCAGCAACCCTTGGGGGAAAGTCTTATCATTGATTGACACTATACAATAGTTGATCAGACACTCTAATAATGGATTGGACATACTTATAAAGTAACTGTATACATTAAGATCTGTTTAGTGTCAGACTAATGTAAATAGTGTAGATAGTTATTTAAGATATGTATAAATACTATGGAATTCATTCAAATGTATTTGAGAAATAAAAAAAATTTTTGAGAAGAAACTAATTTATTATTGTACATTATACTCTGTACATTGCACTGTGGTTGTTCACTAGAATGTATATACACAGTAATTACTATGGTAATTAAAATGTAGTTATAGTCTTAACTACTCCGTTATTGCTTACATTTATGTATTTTTTGTTTGTGAAATGTTTTATATTTTACCAGGGTTAAGCCTGAAATTGATCAATACTGATCAATGCACTACCCAGGTAAACAAATATGTACGTTTGTGTGTGTGTGTGTGTGTGCGTGTGTGCGTGTGTGTGTGTGTGTGTGTGTGTGTGTGTGTGTGTGTGTGTGTGTGTGTGTGTGTGTGTGTGTGTATATGAGTCTACCTGAATTAACCAAAACTGTAAATGACAGACAGCGAGATAACCGACACCGGAAGATCGACAACAGAGAAGACCGACAACCATACATCACAAGATGGGTTGCAAACTGGCTGAGTGACAGAACCCACAGGGTCAGAGTTGCTGGCACCATGTCAGACTCCAAGCCTGTCACAAGTGGTGTACCACAGGGCTCAGTCCTGGGCCCACTCTTGTTTGGCATCTACTTTTCTGAAGTACAAGCAAACACAGGAGGGTTATGGCTGACAAAGTTTGCAGATGACTGCAAACTCGGCGCCATAGTAGAAAACACATCTGACACAGATATCCTTCAGAAGGGTCTCACAGAAACGGATAACTGGTGCCAGAGCCATGGCCTAAAGTTAAATGCCAAAAAATGCATAGTCATACCCTTCGGAAAAAACAAGGTTACCCCTAGCTACCAAATAGGTGGCAATCCACTGAGCACAGAAGAAGTTATCAGGACCTGGGGACCCAGGTTGATAGTAGTCTGTCATTCGACACCCATGTAGCTAAAGTAGTTAGGAAGACCTTCTACATTGCCCACCTTATCATGAAGGGATTCTCATCTAGATCAAGGGAGGTCATAGTCTCCCTATACTCATCACTCATCAGACCAATGATTGAGTACAATGCCCCATTCGTAATGTATCTGACCCGACACTTGCAGCAGCTGGAGAGGCCACAAAAGTTCCTCACCAAAAGGATAAAGGGTCTCAAACATCTGTCCTATGCTGCCCGACTGAAAGAACTCCAGCTCTATTCAGTAAACACCGCTTGCTCAGAGGTGACCTTTGCCTAACATACAAGGCCATGTCAAACCCAGATTTGATGAATATGCTTCACCTCCAAAAATCTAGATCCGTCAGAGTCACAAGGGCGGGAGACTTAAACCTCGACACGGCTATTAATAGGACGTGCTGGAGGGATAGATTCATCACCCAAAGACGCCTATGCTGTGGAATAAAATCCCGGTATATGTGAGGCAGAGCACCTCGCTGGCCTTGTTCAAGAGAAATCTTGACCAATGGATGGGAGATCACAGATATACCCCAGGGATTACCTCAGTGTCACTGCTCAACAGAGGCACAGCAAAATAATGGGTATAGTTCCCCATACTAAAGGGGTGGCGTAAGCCACAAAACTATGGGCTAGGCTTGTAAATGCCCTCGGGCAGAAAGCCTAGTATGAACCTATGAACCTATGAACCTATGACAGCTGAGAATCCCGATGCTAAGAACACCGACATGTTAAGGTAAGTGTGCAATAGGGTTGGATGTTAGGGTCAGGGTGTGGGTAAGGTAAGTGTGTGATAACGACGGACGTTAGGGTAGGGTGCGGGTGAGGTAAGTGTGCGATAGTGACGGACTTTAGGTTTAGGGGCGGGTTAAGTGAGTTAGGATTAGGGTAAGGTAAGTGTGCGATAGTGATGGACTTAAGGGTTAGGGGCAGATTAAGTGAGTTAGGGTTAGGGTGCAGGTAAGGTAAGTGTGTGATAGTGACGGACCTTAGGGTTAGGGTTTGGGTTAAGGTTAGTGCATATATAGTTGTGTATGTAAGGTTTAGTGTAGGTTTGTAAGGTTTTTGGTGTGCTTGTGTTGTGTGTGTGTTTTTTGGGAAAGTTATTTGTTTTGTTAATTGTCGGGATTGTGGTTTGTCGGGCATGTGAAGTTTCGTGTTTTTGAACTTTTGGTTTTGTTGTGTCGGTTATTTCATTGTCGGTGTTTTGGCATGTCGGTGTTATCAGGTAGACCCCTATATATACATATATATATATATATATATATATATATATATATATATATATATATATATATATATATATATATATATATATATATATATATATATATATATATATATATATATATATATATATATTTATATATATATATATATATATATATAGATATTTATTTATATATATACATATATATACATACATAATATTTGAGCTCTAACTCCATTCATTTACTTAGTCCTGAATTATTTCCTGTTAGATACCTTACTGCAGACATAGGAGCTCTATGGATAGAAGTTCATACCTCTCAACATCTTAGTGCAAGAGATCTGGACAAAGCCTAAAATAATGGAGGCACAAACACAGAAAAATAGAAACTTGCAAGAATAAAATGTTAGCTTGCATTTTCTGAAGGATATGAAATCTGAAATTCAAATGTCTATAATTGTTTAGTGACTTCAGTCCTCAGTGATTAGCTAGAAAACCACAAATTATATGAGGAACAGACCAAAAATACAGGAAAAAATCTGGACCTTCTGCATAAATCTGGACAGTTGAGATGTGTGGCAGTAGTCCAGTCCTTGATTTGTTAAAAAAGTCAGGAAGATCAGACTAGGAACAAGCCATCAATGAAAGTGCTGGGCAAATGATTAGCCAGATGTCTTATGAATTCTGTGAAGCAGTATCTGTCAATGGTGCTAGGCAGTGTATGCTAAAAGATATATGTGTATACACACACACACACACACACACACATATATATATATATATATATATATATATGTATGTATAAACACACACACACACACACACACACACACACATATATATATATATATATATATATATATATATATATAAATATATATATATATTTTGTCTCGAGGATGCCATAGATAGTCTGTAGGAGCAAATCAACCCCAGGCTTTCCCTGCAAATGTTCTTTTGTGACCAGAGTACTACAGCAGTAAACAAACTAAATAAATCCTTTATTCAGTGAGAAAAAAGAGCTGTCTCTAGTTTTCTTTTTGAGTACAGCCACACTAACTTTATACAGAAACTGCCTGAACTGTCTTCTGTACTTTTATCGTACTATGTGCCAAAGCTAAAAAGGCACTGCCTAACTGTGCCTTTGAAAAGCCTGACAGAAATGATTGGCAAGTTGTGCAGTTTCTGCATGTTATTGAAGTATGTATGTACTGAAATTATATACAATTTGCAATGTATTTTGTAATGCATATTGTAATCATTTTGAAATCAACAAAAGGAAATACAACACAGAATCTGTGACAGTTTTCAGTTAAACACATTAGAAGAAAGTTACACTTAAGATAAGCAGGAACACTGAAAGAGTACAGGAAGTGTACCACTGATTTCAGTTGTCTGCTTCCTGATGTGTGAGGAAAAAGCAATATGGTAAAATACAGACAGGGACATGAGGTAAACACTGAGGGTAATAAGCAGAATGTTTGTGTCATGTTTCATTCAATTTCTCCTCATGCAGTGCATTTCCAAGAACAGATGTAGCATGTATTTTTAGCTATCTTTATGAAGCATTTTCTATGAATGTAAGCAATGATATTCTCATAGTTTAGATGGGGAAACATCCTACTTATTATATGAGAAGGCAGTCCTCCAGCAGTTTTCCAGATAAGAGCTATTAACGTTCAAATCTCCCTGTCATATCGCTCCTTAAATTAATCAGTGCGCCTGCAAATATTGCCAGTGTTGGCTTTGGCAGCAGGTGCCAAGAGGATGATGAGATAGATGCTCAGTGAGCCTGAGCCAGTTGGAAAGATGATAAGTGTCATGGAAGAAGTTCCTTTCTCTAGACATTAAGAAGTGAGTAAGAGAAGAATGCCCTCATGGTCAGTAGTGCCGGTGTAGTAACTGAGGAAAAGAGGTGGAGATTTCTGGCTGTTAGAGAGATTTTGTAATGGCAAAGATGATGACAAGAGGCTTAAGAAGGGGTTTCTGGCATGCAGGTGTAATGATGGGAGTGGGGATGTGGAGAAAGGGTACTGTTGCATACATTTAAAGTAAACAGCATTTTCAAAATGCAATTAAAATGTATTAGGTGGGCAGTGATGCAGGAAAAGGGGTTAGAACATGAGCAGATCCTTTGTTGCTACTTCCTACTGCCCCCCCCCCCCCAAGTATACATGCTCACCTCATTCCAAAAGTACACCAAAACACATGACCAATGTGAAAATAATTTTAAGCAATTGCCATCCTGCCATCATAACTAGAGTGACTCCATCTCTCTCTCCCTCTCTCTCTGTATGTATATATATAATATATACACACACACACACCCACACCCACACACATGTATGTATATGTACGTGTGTCTATCTATATATATATATATATATATATATATATATATATATATATATATATATACAAAAATAGAGAGCTATAGATATATAAATATATAGATAGCTGGGTCTAGGACACATGCTTGACTAGCATATGTCCGAATCACAAAACATCGAACACACATACACGAAAGCGCTTAACATCGAAAAGCGCTTCCATGTATGTGTAGTTCAAAAAAAAAATCTATGTTTCTGCAGGGGGGCTTTTTCCCCTTGCACCCCCCACACACCCCCTACTTTATTATTCTCACTCCAAAATCGCACTACAGTGGGGAAAAGGGAATTTTCCCTTACCCGCACTGTATTCTGATCTACGAAACAGGCACACATACACAGAAGCGCTTGTGGATGTTAAGCGCTTTCGTGTATGTGTGTTCGATGTTTTTTGATTCAGACATATGCTAGTCGAGCATGTGTCCAGATCCCAGACAGCTATAGATATATATGGATATATATATATTGATATAGATGTTTGAGTTTATAACAAATAATCACCATTGATTTTGATTGATACACAAAACATTGAATAAACTCACTGGTGATTCCTATTAATCACTAATAAAATCATCAAAAAATAGGAATTGTAAATGTAAACCAGTAGGTTACATTTGTAATTACGAAAAGTAAAACAAAAAAAAAAAACCTACACCCCCAGAAATTAAATATACTAACTCCAGGATCACACAAACTCAAAAAAGTGGCACAAACCTTTGAATTATGATTTACTGAATTGATATATTGAACTTTGACCATTACACAATTCAAACTGCAATGCACAAGTTTTACAGCATTACAAATTTCCCCCATGTATTCAGTGCAATAGACTGCACACACATAACTATCAAGACACAAGTACATCCTGAAGCAGACGTGATACAAAAACAGAAAGGGCTGGCTGTCCATCAACTGCCAGGTTGTGTGTGTAGCAGATGGCAGCATAACAAACTTCATTGCAACACACCCTGGAAGTGTCCATGATGCTGCCATATGGAGAGAAAGTGGACTGAGGCCTGCATTCCAGCAAGGTGAAACACCTGAGAGACTACTACTAGGTAATTACTGGAACACAGCTAGGTTGTAAACTAAGGATACCCCTCCCAACAATATTCATGCTGACAAAATGAGTTTTTATTCCCCACAACAGGTGACTGTGGTTATCCACTTGAACCATGGCTAATGACACTATACTGTGAATCATCCAACCCTGTTCAAGAGGCCTACAATAGAGCACACTCAACAACCAGAAACACCATAGAGTTTGTGTTTGGTGTATTAAAAGCTAGGTTCAGATGTCTGGACACATTTGGGGATGCACTGCAATACACACCTGAGAAGCCAGCACAAATGATAATGGTGTGTGCCATGTTGCACAAAATGCTAACTAGAGCACATGGCAGTCTTCCAGCTGCAGGTGTGGGTGAACTATCCCAAGAGCCACAGATGTCTGAAGAGGACATCCCACAGGTATCAGAGGAGGAGCAGGAGGATGTAGGGGGCAGAAGACACCGGGCGTAGACAACATAGAGTGTGACCACAAGTGCAGTCCCAGGCAACATGTCAGCATCTGACCCACAACTCATGACAAGCCAAATATACATGACTACACAAATTAAACATTAACGTTCAGTTTTTGCCCAATCACAGTAGCGCTGATTTCATCTGATGGAAATTACCCACTATATGTACACACTGAGCATTACACATAACACAATCATAATATATTACAATATGAAAATATGCAAATCTGTCACAACAGGGATCATCAGCTCAGGACACAATTGATACAGGTATGCATACACACTCAGATTGTTGCATCAGTGTATGAAAAACAATAAGGGACACACAACAGTGCAACAAATTCAATAACATGAAAAAAGAGAAACAACGTAGGACATAATGCAGAGCTTTAATATCACCAGAACGATATATAACAATAAACTAGTAATGTAATACATGGAGGCAGCTATGTTTATGAAACTGCTGAACTCAGTCTAACACAGACTAGAGCAACCATCCTGAAACCTCACATTGTGGTCTGCCGTGTCCCTACCATGCAAAGAAACACTTGGCCCAGATTGCTCCACATAAGAGACTGATGGGATGACGACACTATATTGAGGTGAAGGAGCATGACTGTGAGTTGAAGGTCTTCTCGTGCCTGGCCAGACCACAGCAGATGGGCCAGCAGTGGAAGTGTGAGGACTTTGGAACATAGACACTGATGCTGAATGGACCTGCCTCTCTCATGTTATAATTGGCTAAGCACATTCAGGTCACAGAGAACTCTGCTTGTGCTATGGCACTACTGCTGTAGTACTGTATAGACCAGGGTTTCTACTGACCATGCCAGAGGTAGCATACTTTCATTTTGAGCAGCCACTGAAGCTATTACCTCACTGTGTCTGTGCTCCTGTCCTTCACACAGCACACACAGCTAGTGTGCAAAATGATCTGTGGCATGGGCAAGTGTATGGATGTCTGATCCATGATATAGCTGGGAACATTGATTTGCCAGTAGGAGTAAGCAGCTACCTTCTGACACCTGGCCATGCGCACCATCTGCACTCCTATGTCTAATGCAATGACTAGTATCATGGTGTTGTGGGGAACTGTCAAATTCAGCAGCAGTCTAACTTGGGTCTGTGGTTCAACAACCTCATCCCATTTACCACCTGATGTTCCATCATTCCCAGAATGTCTAGACAAGTTGCATCCAGATCTGAGGCTACATATGCATCAACCTCGCTGTCAGCATCTTGTATGGACTCTATCAACACATCAAAGTCCTGTGTGCTAGGGGCCATGCTACCATACTGAGACACATCAGATCCCACATCATGATCACTGGATAGGCTAATAGAGGATACAGATAGTTGATGTGCTAAAACAAGAGACAGATGGCACAGATCAGGACAACATGCCTATATCACATGCTGGATATCATCAAAGATACATGACTTTTATATTGCACTGCAATGTTACAGATAATAATGATGACTTATCATGAGGTCTTCTCTATGTATGGTTCACGAAATCTGTATAACATGGAGTATACAGTTAGGTTACATAGCCAACATTCATGACATATGTGATGAATACAACCAAGCACACACCTGACAACTCCTCCTGGGAAGACAGTAATGTTTAAGAGGGATGAACTTTGACTATTGTAGTGAAAGAAATGTAAATTATTGATCACATCTTTTCTACCATTAACCATTTGAACACAGTTAAAACATACAGAAGGTTTGATATAGACATACCACTTTTTGTGCAGTTGATCAGGATGATGCAGTCTGGCCTAGGAATGAGAAGAAGGACATAGTATTAACTGAGGACAACAACCAGAGTAACAGCAGTGACATGTATGAAACATAGTTAATAGCATAGCACTGACAGACTACCACTGTTGAGAACTTATGGGTTGTTCTGTGGATCCTGCAGTGGGAAAGTAAAGAGAAAGACAACACAGTCATGTATTTAGCCAAATACAACACAATAACAGGGGCTGCAGATACTCACATGATGGAAATTGCACCTGTTGGTCAGATAGTCCTGTGTTGAAAAATAGTGACATTAATGTCATGCATCACTTGTGTGCTACACATTGATGCAAACTATGAAGCTGTTGCAGTAACATGCCTGGTCTGTCTGTACTTGCACCTGCATGGCTTGGGGCCCTACTGGGATGTACCTTTAGCGTACAATGTTAGCAGAATATCAATATGACAGTAAACAGTAGTGCCACAACATGAGGATGAGGCAATAACAGGTAGTGGTCACAGTAACACAGTATGGACACACTCATCTGTCATTCCCTGGTATTGTCCAGAAGTAGATGGACCTGTGAACATTAATGCAGACAGCATTACACATGTTGGTTGCATTGTTCTGTCTATACTGCAGTTGTGTGGTTACATGCCATTACACTTATGCTCATCATCATAACTCTGTGTGGCTCTGAGTCCATGGCTCAAATCTGCTGCTGTAAATCAAAAATGACAGTACATGAATATGCATGTTACAGCAGTGTGCAGTGATACTCAGCCATGTCATGCAAAGAAAAATGTACATGTTTGGCCTGGAACTCCAGCTTCTATCCCTTCCTATGTGTGCATCACTCCCCTCTTGCTGTATGCAGGGAATCTAAAAATATGGTCATGGGGGGGGGGGGGTCAGTGGTGGTCCACCACCAGTGGCATCTCTCAGTCTCTCATATCATCTTAACCTGTTGGCTACATGGAAAATCATATCTCAGCAATGTGATCAACAGGCCTCGTGTGATCTGTTGTGACCTCCAGTTACATTTATCACACTGATGAGGTTGGTTCAAATATCATTTCTTCAAACTGTATTCCCAGAATGACTAAGGAATCTCTGTCCATGTTGTTGGAGAGTATTGAGTATAATGTTATTTCCCTGTGAGGAGAAAGTGTCACCTATAGGATGGTTAGTCATCTGAAAGACAATGGTATGCACATGATCATATTACTGTGGAAGCCCAGTTATGCAGATGATTCTGTGGACAGAATATATCAACATAAACACTATGCATTCCCGTGCAATGCAAAAGTCTATAAAACACTGTCTGTGACAAATACTAATGTGACATACAAAAGGTAACAACTATGCCCGCATGCATAAGAGTTGCAAAATAAACAGAACTTGTAATATGTTTAGAGGCTGTGTGTGGGATTCTAATTGTTTATACTACATTTCTGTTGAATAGACGTCCTAAGACAACAGCATCATGCCAAAGGAATCCACATGCCTTTCACATGAAAATACTGCACAAACTAACAATTGAACAACTTTTGGAAAGCATCAGAAAGCCACAGGATCCACAGGCAGGCCACGGACAGTACCAAGCCTTTGTATATTAAGCCAATAGTTAAAAGACTTTTGTTAAGAACCATCAATGAAGAAATATCTGTAACACCAAAAGAATATATTATTAAGACTTTTGTTAAAAAAATATCAATGAAGACATATCCATAAGAGCAACAAAACATAGTATTAAGACTATTGTTAAGAAACATTAATGAAGAAATATCCATAGCAACAAAAGAACATAGTACATATGGATAGTGTTGGAACCCGTAGGTTTCCATAGTAACACCACAGAGTGTAAGGAATTAGCAGTAAGAAATATGGATCATCTATAAATCTGTCTTTATGTGCTTTTCACATTTGAAGTGTAAATCTGTCTATACAGCTGCATATGGGAATGAAATCAATTAATGAAAATAGCAACACCTATATGCATAAAGGTCAATCAAACATCAGTCCAGTAACTTACAACAATTTTTGTTAACGCATACGTTTTCAATAAAAATAAATTTGAATAGCTACCTTTCAGAATCAGTAACTTTAACAGATATAATATTCACCAAAACAGAACTGCTACCACTTGTCAATGTACCTCTCACTCCAAATCACTGAAAGTAAAAGCACCTAATGTATACCCATCTTTAAATAACATTTGCACCAAACATAATTAATGAGGTTCATTAAAATGCTAGACTTTAAAATCCCATTTGCAAATTTCTGTGTAAATTGGCTACATGCATCTTAACACCCATGTGTACTGTATAAATACCCAATAGGTGTCGATAAACAGTACCGTGTGGCACATGCTGGTTATCTTCCAATGATCTGATTACTTGACACAGCTCCACTTTCAAATACTGATTTTCATACATTTACAGATCAGACCATTGCTACCTGTGAACTAAGTGGGACCTCAGTCAGCAGTTTTCACATTTTGCATTTATCCTACAGTTTCCATTGAAAGATCAAGATGGCTACTTTGAAGAGACTAAGATTTGTCTATGTGCCTGATTGGACCAAGGAGGAGATCACCCAGATGCTGACCATTTAAGCTGGAGTGGAGCATTGGATGAGAGCCAAGCCAAGCAACTTTGCAATGATAGACATCTGGAACCAGATTGCAGGGAGCACCGAAGACGTACAGGGATCTAGTGCACTGGAGGGCAGGTTCACCACCTCTATGATGACCTGCATCAGAGTGACAAGGAGAAGCTTCACTGGAGGGTCGCTGAGGTGGATAGACAGGCCATGGCTCCCTGCAGTAAATGTGACTATCCTACATGTACCTGAGCATATCTCTGTCTAATATATATCAGACAGACTTTTTTTACAACCATTAATTAACTGTTGTGACAAGTATCTCTGCTCTCCATATAAGTATGGGTTTGATTTCCATGCTGTTAATTTATTGAATAATGTTTATAATATACATAATTATGAACTTTGTAGATATATATATATATATATATATATATATATATATATATATATATATATGTTTCACAACATATAACAGCATCATTTCACACATCTGCTGTCCTTGTGCACCATCAAAGCCTAGAGCACCTAGGTCAATGATGACTGTGCATTTCATAGTTGTCCGTTATAGTACCACAGTATCAGCTACTGTAGAAATATATTTTTAAAGTCTGTCAACTCATTACACTCCCAGAAAAAAATGTTTCCAATTACTACTTTCTTCTCCATAACAACTCCAATATTTCCTGTCTACCAGAGGAAATTTTTTTCAGAGTCTACTTGGGTTATAAAAAATACCTGTTTAAACACTTCCAAGAAAAGATCCTAAATCTTATGGACTTTATTGCATATTTGGGTGACATACATATATCCTCCCATTGTTTTTGTGAATTGCTTATCCAGTCTCTCTTCCCAATCCTTTCTAACATCCTCTGATTGATTCGTATAGTTGTCATGCAATATTTTGTATGCTCTACTAATTATATTTTTTTTAACAGCAGCTTCTGTTCTAGATTCTACTAAAAACCCTACCAGTGCTGGTCTTGTGCTTAGGATCCCCTTATTTCTTTCTCTTTGCCTGTACTCTGATATCAATCCTTGACAGGAAAGGCAATCTCTAGCCTGTAGTCCAAATAAATTATTGGCCTCTTCCCATTTTATTACCTTTCGCTCTTTAATTATTTGCTCAGAGTACCTTGGTTCTTTTTCCATTTTTCCAATAAATTCCACACCCGCTTGCCTGTTATCTGTATCTCTAATTGCACTCGTCCCTATCAACAGAATCTCCTTTCTCCATTCCTGTGTTGGCTTAGTTCATAGAATATTTTCTGCTTCTTTATGGATATAATATTCTGTATGATTATTGTTATTCTCCTTAAGGATCTTCATCCAAAATCCCAGTCTCTCCTCATTTCTTGAGTCCCCCCCCCCCCGTTATCATCATCATCCCTTTCCACTTTGAATTATAGGTTTCCTAATAAAGTAAACATTCTTAATACAGTTCCATTTATTTAAGCTAAAAGGAATGTTTGTCTGACTGCGTACACATATGATATGAGTTATGTGTTGATAGCTATTATTTCTTTAGAATAAAATACCCAAGACGTTTTGGAGGTTTCTGTATTCATCCATTCTCCACAGGAATTTGAATAAACACCAGCAGTACTTATTTGTTAAGAAAAAACACCTACTTTCTGTTAGCTCAGCCTTTAAGTATAGCATGCCTACATTTTGGAGTGCTGTGGGCTCCAGTCCACACAGGGGAAAATAAAAGCTATATACTCACCATAACTATGCATCTGTGTTGTCCATTTTCATTCTTACTCAGTTATTGGGTGTAAGATTCAACCTCAGATTTGGCTTGGCCGCATTTAGTTAGACTCTCAGATCCAAGTGTTAAGCTCCTCCCTTTATCCATAATGCCACATAACACTGTAATATCTCAGATTGAGTTTACTGCCCCAAATGCAGAAAGATTAACCACAGGTCAATACAGAAGGAAAGTCAATAGGAAGTATAGGGGCTCAAATATGGAAACGTGGTTTTGTATTCACTATCAGGTCATTCCTAGTGGAAAAGGGAAGGGGGAAGGAGGGCAGGAAGTTGAGGAAGAATGAAAATGGACAGCACCGATGCATAGTTATGGTGAGTACATAACTTTTCTATCTGATGTTGTCATTTTCATTCATTCCTCAATTGATGGGACAGAGTCCCCAGCTAAGTGAATCTGGGTGGCCCTCGTGTTAGGATATTCTGGAATATCACAGACTCAAAAGCAGCCCTGTTCATGGAGATCAAATCCAATTTGTAATGAGCAAAAAAAGATATGAGTATTGGACAAAGTGGCTGCAGCACAAATGTCATCAATAGAAGCTCTGGACCAAAAAGCAGAAGTAGACATGGCTATAGTGGAGTGAGCTTTAGGAGGTCTGGGCAAGGAAAGATCTCACTGATTGTAAACAAATGATATGCAATCTGTTAATCACTTTACTAAGGTAACTTTGAAAACTGGTTTTCCCAATCTGTTGGAGGCAAAAGAGATGAATAACTGATCTGTTTGTTTGAGATATTTTGTTCTATGGAGATAAAAATGGAGCTGTCTATGTACATCTAAAAGATGAAGCATGTATTCACCTTTGCTGGAGAAGCTGGTAAAAAAAACAGGCAACTTGATGGCCTGGTTGATGTTCACCTCTGAGGCTACTTTAGGAAGGAAAGAAGGATTAATTCATAAGGTAACCTTATCTTTATGGAAAACCAAATAAGGGCATTTTAAGGAACATGCCTCGAGTTCAGGCATTTGTCTTGCTGTGGTAATAGCCACTAGAAAGGCCATTTTCCAAGAAAGAAACTTGAGGTCAGATTTGGGTGATGGCTCGAGGGGCTCTAAGTTCAACTCTGCAGCAACAGCATTAGATCTCAGGGTGGAGTAGCGTCTTTAACTGGGGCCCTAAGCAATAAAGTGCCCAAGGAAAGCTTTGCATAATTTAGATGAAGCTAGAGGAGAAGCATTGTCTCCAGTATGATAATTCAAGATTACTGCTAATTGAACTTTGATGGTACAAAAAATATCTTCTTGAAAAATTGATGTTAGGAAATCCAGGACATTGGGAATAAAGGTAAAGGAATAGGGGATCCAAGAGGATCCAATTCTCTTTGATGGCCCTAACAGACAAACCTTTTCCATTTACTCTTGTAAATCTTCCTAGTGGAGGCTTTCTGGAATGATAGTAATATTTGATGGACTGAGGAATGCCTAGGCTGTCTAACCACTAGAGGAATTGGAGAAATTATGCAGTTAGTTTGAGGCCTGCAATGTTCAGGTGCACCAAACCTGTGGGATGAGAGATCAGATCTGGACTGGGATCCAGTATACAAGGTGGAACATCAAAGATGAAACCAAAGAAAGAGGAACCACAATTGATGTGGCCATAAAGGGGCAATGAGGATAAACTTGCTCTTCCATCAAAGTGCTTTCTATAGAAATTTGGGAATTAGAAGTATGGGGCGATATGCATAAAGGAGACCAGAGGGTCAAACATGGACTAGAGCATCTCTCTGTGACCCCTCTGGGGGGATCAGGGCAAAGAACCTACTGCATTTGTTGTTATGAGGATAGGTAAACAGATTGCAGCAAGGTTAACCCCATCAGTGGAAAATCCTGTTCACCACTATTTGATAGAGAGAGATCAGTTGAGGCATCAGAATGGACCTGCTGATTTTGTCAGCTAGCACACTGGATTTCCCCAGAACATGCATTCCTCCCTGTTTGTTGATGTACCAAACCACAGACACATTTTCCTTTTGGATAGCAATCGTTTCCGAAGGGAGAGAGTCCTGAAAGGCCTGCAATGCTAGGAGGACCGCCATTATCTCCACAACACTGATATGCAAATTGGTCTTTTCTAGGTAACACGTGCCTTGGACAGTCTGTCCCCAGAAATGCTCCCACACCCCAACTGAGAGGCATCCATGGTCACTGTGGCTACCAGGGATGAAAACACAAAGAAGTTATATCAGTGAGGACAGTGGATGTTTTAGTATTAACCACTGAACAGCTACAGTCCACTGAAGAATGCGCATATAGAATTGAGTCATTGGGACCAAGGTTATAGCAGCTGCCATAGAACCTAAATTCTGGAGGACCAATCTTGCTGGAGGACAGGAGTGTGAACAAATCTGTCTCACTTGAAATCTTAAAGACTGTACTCTGTTTGACGGAAGAAATGCTAGTTGACTGATGGTGTCCAGGCAGGCGCCTGTGAATTCCAAGACTTGGACAAGTTGTAGATGAGACTTGGCATAGTTGACTGAGATGCCTAAAGACTAACATAGTTGGAGCAGGTATTCCCTGGCTTTTTCTGAGGAGTTGCCTGGTTGGGACAGTGAGGAAAAAGTCATCTAGGTATGGAAACAATCTGAATCCGAGCAGCCTCTGGTAAGCTGCTACTACTGCCATACACTTGGTGAATACCTGCTGGCTATGATGAGACCAAAGGGCAGAGCATTTAACTGATAGTAACTGGCCCTCAGCCAAAAATGCAGATATCTTCAGGAGTGTCTGTTCGTTTTGATGTGATACTACATGCCCTGAAGATCAGCAGAGCACATCTAATCATCCTTTTGAAGAAATGGCTGATTGGACTGAACCATGACCATCCAGAACATGGAGTTCTTTACAAACTGGTTGAGATTGCTGAGCTCCAGAATGGGTCTCAGGTCCCCTGTTTTGTTTGGCACTAAAAAGAATCTTGAGTAAGTTCTGAATCCTCTCTGATGTGGTGGAACCTCTTGGATGACTTTTTTTGTCTGGCAGCTTTTGAATTTCTAAGACTGCTAACTTCTGCTGATTGGGTCAAATGTTGGAGAGCCTTTTCTATTTGGTTGGTGGGATTTCCAAAAAAGAAATGAAAAAGCCTCTGTACATAATTTTTTGCACTTAAGTGTCATTTGTGATTGATGCCAAGGTGTCTGGGTGCAGAAACAAATGCCCCCTGACTGCCTCCAGAGAGGAGCAGTCAAGCAACCCTTCAGGAGTGCTAGAAAGGTTTATCTGAGAAAGTATCTTAAAATTCTTGGTTTTGTGGGTTGCCTCTGCCACAAGGGTGGCATCTTCCTTTGGAACTACCTCCCCATCTCTGGAGGAAGTTTTCCCTTGAGAGTCCCAAAAAGGACTTTGTGACTTTTGAAACCACATCTTTTTACCTCCCCCCACGCTGATTCCTGGAAAAGGATCTCTGCATGGCAGAAAAACATATTTCCATGGTGGATAAGGTCTTCCCATCTTGCTTGCTGCAAGACAGCTTTCTTTAAGTGTAGAGCCAAACAAGGAAGATCCATCAAAGGGAGCATTGATGAATGAAGACTTGAAGAGCCCTGGAAAATTGCTAAGCACATCCAGGCATGTCTTCCAATGGTTATGCCTGAATCCATCCCCTCTGAGGTACCTTCAGCTGCAATAGAGGTCAACCTCATGGATGCATTAGAGGTAGACTGAAGGGTGGCCAGTTGTGTAGCTAGCTGTTTGTGCTCCTGCACAGACATTTACTCAGGAAGATATTTGGAGAATTCTTTAATCAAGTGTCTTTGCAATCTAGTCTAGTTAAGTGCGCCAATAATTCAGTGAGCAAAGAGCAAATGTCTCTGAGGCATAAACATGCTTTCCAAATCTGTCCAATGCCCTGGATACTCTGTGTTAGGGAGAGTGACAGAAGAGGTCTGTTCCTGCCAACTCTTTTTCAATGGCCACCTCTACAACCATGGTATCTACAGGAACTCCCTTACTCCAGTAAGGCCTGGATTTAGGACTGGCAAGCAATTTGTCAGTGTGATGAGGAATGGGCTCTATGGTATCCAGGTATTTCCATGCCTGATGAGACACTAGATCTATAAGGTCATCAGCCAAGGAGATAATCCAGGATGTACATGCACTTGACCGAAAGGCTTCCATGAAAACTGACTCCTCCTAGGAAGGGGGATCGTAAGTCCATCCACCCTTCTGGCTAAGGACCTCTAGAATGTCTCCAAAGGAGATGTCTTTTGGTGGAGCCCTTGGGGACCCTTTCCCTTCATCAAAGTCAATGTCTTCTGTGAGAGACTCCTGATGGGAATCTATATGCTTCCTTTTGCGTCTTCTGGTGGACCACATCAGTGAAATGATCTAAAGAGGTGTCTGAAGACAGGGTAAATTCCTGAACAGGATCTGCCTGGATGCTCTAATGGGCTGGCTGTCCTTGTGGGATAGGCTGATGAGGCTCAGAGCTTGGACCCAATGGTGGTAGTGGGGTTGGATCAGAAGAAATGATAGAAGACTGGGCTCTCAGATAAGAAAAGGCTCTCAGATAAGAAAAGGTAGAGGGCCAGGAGAAGCCATAGTAGGCTGCACTGGAGCCAAAGTTCCAGGCACTGCTGAGCACAGACTTTGCCTTAACTCCTGCTACAAGGGATAACTCAGTCCAAAGCTTTCCATCCCCGAAGTTCCAAGGGGAAGGGACAGCTCCAACAACCTCAGAGTTGAACCCATCACTCTGGATCTGGTGCCAAAGCTTTTGGTCTAAAACTAGTTCTGTTCTGGGGGTGGGGACTGGCTCTGAATGAGTCAGGGATGCAGTCACAGTTGAAGATCTAGTTGTCATTGAGTCCAGCACATTGACTCTCAGGATTCTCAGATCCGTGGGCCCCAAAATCATCAGACAGATCACAGAAAGAGAAATATGTGAATGAGAAGTAGGTTGGAGGCTCACAGATCTGATGGGAGATGGAGCCAATAATATCCCCATCTGAATCTGAACCCTGAGAAGCTTCCTTATCATCCTATCTACATCTGCTTTGGATAGGCTCTGGGAGGACCTGAAAGAGGATGACATGGAAAGGGGACATGATATCTTCATTGGTGTTTCTTGGAGAAAAGCTGATCAGAGCCATGGGGGAAATGGTTTCAAGAGAAAAATGAGGGGATTGGGTTCTCAGAGATTTAATTGCCCCACAGTTGGATAAGAAGGAGTTAGATCTGATCTTTTCATAATTTTGGCTGGCAGCTCTGAGACCAGAGTGGGTTTTGGAGAATGGTTGGGAGACTATTTTTTGTGTTCCCTGGATTCCAAGGAAGATTTTTGTTTCTTGGTGGGGGGTTGAGCCTATTTAAGAGATGCAGCAGAAGATGTATCAGAACAGGGAAGTAACCCTTTAAAAACTAACTTATTATGGCTATCACTTAAGGCCCTAGTGCTAAATCCAGCACAAATGGAGCATGGAGTTTCAAAGTGGGCCGCAATACACACATTCCCTGTGGGGATCAAAATTAGGTATCTTATGCCTACAGGAAGTGCACTTTTTTTAAAACCAGTAGGTCCAAGCAATACCCAAATGAGAGGGTAGGAAGGTAGAGAAAAGAGAGAAGTACCATTGATGGTATCAATCGGTACCCAAGAAAAAATGGTAAGAAAAGGAAAGAGTGGCTAATGCTAGCAACCTATAAACAGTAAAAGTGAGGAAAGCTAAGACAGAAACTAAGATAGAAAGAGCAATCAGTGATAAAAATAGTAAATTACACTTACAAATTGCAAGAAAAGCAGCCTATAAGCTCGAGAGAGAAGAATTCACATCTGAAGCAAAGAAGTGGCAAATGAGATCTGAGGTATTACAGTGTTCTGAGAGTTGGATCTGGGATTTGAATTAAATATGGCTGAGGCAGATCTGAGGTAAGATCTTAGACACATCAGTTGAGGAATGAATGAAAATTAAAACATCAGATCATATCAATAAATTGTTACTTTGGTTTACTTCACACATAGCAGTTATGTAGAGAAGAATAGTCCACTTATTGATATTAACATTTATTTTGTGCATGGTAGAAGTCCTACGATTATCCATAATGCTCTATTAGATCCTTAATTGCATGGTTAATAAAGCAGTGACTGTTAAAAAAGTGTGCTGCCTATTAGTTCTGTCTGTAAGGAAACTAGCCAGTATGCTTACATTTTGGCATGCTGTGGGTTCCAGTCTGTATAGGGGAAACATATATTAAATTGTTATTTTGGTTTACTTCACACATAGCAGTTATGTAGAGAGGAATATTCCACTTATTGATATTAACATTTCTTTTGTGTGTGATGATAGGAGGCACTGCCAGCACAGATATCTGGAATTTTGTAAATAATTATATGTCATTTGCGAATATCAAACTGATTTATACAAGCTGCATGTGTTACAAATGTATTAGAACTGCATGTCATGTATATCAAACTGATTTGCACAGATGTTTGTGCTGAAAAAGTATTTGTAAAGTGCTTGTGTTTGAAATACATCCACAGTGTGCCCTACTGGAGAGAACAGAAATGTACATAACTGTTTAAATCTTTATGTTTTAACAGAGGAAACTGGAATACAGGAGGTTAACCTCAGTCCAGCAAACTTTAAAATATATCTGAAATTGAATCACTTTTTGGAATAGGCCACAAATATGCTATCTCACAGGTTTCAATTCAGCCAGAGACATAAAGTCTGTACTAGGAAGCATTCTGTATCGTCTTTGGGGATGAACTAATTACTGCTCTGGAAGTGTGGAGGCATGCAATTTTTTATGACTTTCAGCACCTGCCACAGATCTGAGCAAAAGCCCTTATGTATGTATTTTTACAGGTAGGTACTAAATCCTTCCAGCTTCCAGCAATGGGGGGGGGGGTTGCATGGGAACTAGAAGTCAGATTACCAGACGTGATGTCACTCTTCAAGCTATCCCACAGGCAATATTCTAGATATTATTTTGAGAAATCTCTTAGTGAGACTGAGCATTCTTTATTCTGTCTTGGGCCTGATATCAAGAAGGAACATTCACCACATCATCTGCCTTGCTTTATTAAGTAAGTAGGGAATAGTGATTCTCTTAGATTCAGTCAGGAATATAGTGAAGCTTAGTTTAGATATTATTTTTCTTTATTTGTCTGAGTCTGTCCTTCAATGCTATTTTAAATATTTCCTGTGATTATGAACTCTGATGTCACTGTGAATAGATATTTGGTATTGTCTTATTCTTTTATTATTTATTATTAAATATATTTAAACCTTTCATTGTGGCTGATCTTTGTAGAGATATTTAAGTTTTTAGAGTATTTGCATATTTATTTGATGAGGCTGTGTGGGCCACTCCTAATAACCTTGCTCTTGGTCAAACTGCCATTTGTATTAGTGTTAATATTACACAGTAAAATTGGACACCCTTTGTTAAGGGCCTTAAAGTAGCTGGTGAGGGGTTCTGTTTGCAGTGAAAACTATCTTATAGCCTAGGCAGAAGGGGGCATAGCTACTAAACCTGTGCCAGCTTTCCGAGGTGTGTGTGTGTGTGTGTGTGTGTGTGTGTGTGTGTGTGTGTGTGTGTGTGTGTGTGTGTGTGTGTGTGTGCAAACCAAATTGCAAAGAGTGTGTGTGTCAGCAATTTTGACAGGGACACAAAGCACTGGTTGGACAGAGAGAGTGTTGGAGGACTTGGCTTGGAACCCAGGCTAAGGACTCAACTCTATAGCTGTGCCACTGGGGAGTCTTATTGGGGATCTGGAGAAAGAGGGAAAAAACAGCCCCAGACTGACTATCTGGAGAAAGAGGGAAAAAACAGTTCCAGACTGACTGTGGTCCCTGTGTGCTCTTAAGGGAAACTGTCCCTTGATTGTGCTTGATGCAGAGAGCTGAATCTGGAAATACTGAGTATGTACCTATTGTCCTCCCAGTGAATGTTCCCCACAAGTGCCAGTGGTGAGGAATGAGGTTCCTTGATTACTGGCCTAGAGGTGGAGGGTCATCACATATTGGATAGTAGTGTTGGGATCACCACATCGCATATTGGTAAACAGTGGTGTGGATATTGAACTTCTGTAGCCTGGTGTTTGTACTCTCAAGCAGCCACATGGTAAACATTTAGAGTTTCATATCACAGTATTTTTATTTCTTTTGTGTTAACTTAGTAAGTCAGGGAGAGCAGGCAAGGATGTCAGCAGAAGATTATGGCAAGCTGACAAGGAGCCATTTGGCTGAGATGTGCCAAGCCAGAGGACTGATGCATGCCAACTTGACTTAAGGAGAAATGATTGCAGCCTTAATCACAGCTGCATCACAGACCAGTAACCAAGAAGACAACCAGACTGGCCTTGGGGATGTACAGCTCTCAGAAAATGGACAGTTCAACTTTTTCCTCAGAGGACTTAAAAATCCATCTGGAGTTAGACTTGAACAGGAGGCCACACATTTGGAACTAGAATCAGCAGAGAGGCTGTTGTGTTTGGAGGCTTAAGAAAAGGAGAAACTGATAGAACCAGAATCATCATAGTGAATGCGGCATTTGGAGGCGGAAGAAAAAGAAAGACCGAGACATCTGGAAGCCGAAGAAAATGAGAGGCAGAGGCAACATGAGAAGGAAATTCTGACTCTTCACTAGGGTCATAGAGGTAATGGGGAAGGGAGTAACAGTACCCCAGAAGTAAAAAAGGTCAGTAAATGTCTTCCTCAGTACCAAGAAGATGATCATTTTGATAGTTTTATTCATATGTTTGAAGGAGTGTACAAACAGTATAATGTTAACCAAGGGCTCTGGGTACAATTCCTCATCCCCTACCTCCATGATAAAGTTGTAACTGCTGTTTATAAATTGTCTGATACTGATGTTTTAAATTATAATACAGTTAAAATGTTTATTGGAATGCTTTAAGTTAAGACCTGAAGCTTACAGAAAAAAAGTTTTGTGAGCATTGACACAAGGCAGATGAAAGTGTATGTGATTATATTGCTGAGCTAAGCACTTATTTTCATAGTTGGGTGAGTGGGTATTAGGCCACCCCTTGTGAAAAGCTGGTAGACTTTTTGGTTTGGGAACAAGCCCTTAGCACTTTGCCTGAGGACATGAGAATCTGGTTAGCAGACAGGGAATGCAACTCTGCAGATGGGTTAGGGTAAAATGGAGACCTATACCTAGCAAGCAGGGCATCACTGCACAGGAAAGGGATACCCAGTGCTGCACATGGGTAATGCACCGGTAACAGAGGAAGCCACTAGTTCAGGTACATGTCCAGGTTCAAGGGTTAAATGTTTTAAATGTAACCAGTGGGGCCATGTGTTATATAGATGTCCGTGGAAGCAAGGTGGGGAACAAAAGGCAGGGGAGCCAGCAAGTGGCAATAACAGTATGCCAGTGGTAAGCTGTCTGGAGACAACAGGTGTATATCTCATCTTAGTGGACAGGCCACTGCTAAGAGAGACACAGCCTTTGACATAACCATTATAAAGTCTGTAGAGCTTAAAGAGGAGCTTTACTTGCTTGGGTAGTCCACTCCAGTCAGACCTTTAAGAGGGACTCCATTCCAAATGCCTTTGGCCAGGTTTCACCTTGACTGGGAGGGTGGAAAAAGAACCAAGCAAGTAGGTGTGTTTGAAGATATCCCTGCAGATGTCCTGATAGGGAATGATTGTGATAATGCAGTACATTGTGTGCAGGCAGTTACATGCAGTCAAGGTTGGAGGCAGGCATGTGGGACTGGTATCTTGGGGGAGACCCAGACAGATACCACACCTGAAGCCAGGGCTGGTGAGGTGACTATTTCAGGGAGGGAGCTACCCTGTAGCAGTGAGCCTGAAGGTGAGCCACAGCTGCTGGTAGGTACTGATGCTCCATTGGACAGAGTGACTGCAAGGGCAAAGGTGAGTGGTAGTACCCAGGCTGACAGTGAGGTACCACTGTCAGAGGATACCAGACTTCCTGTGGAAGGAGAGCTGGGAAGAGTTGCAAAGACAGAGTTGAGACAGGCTCAGTTCTTGGACTCTACACTAAGAGCTTTGTGGGAGGTAGCTTGAGAGGCCTGATTATCAAGGAAAATGGGAGTCTGTATACTGGAACAAAGTGTTACTGTATAGAGAGTGGACCTCTAAGGTAAGGCTAGAGACTGAGGTAATACAGGAGTTAGTAGTGCCTAGAGTTTACCATCTGGCACGTTTAGCAATAGCCATGACATATCTTTTGCAGGTCATATAGGCATAAAGCATACCAAGACATATATTATGCAGAACTTTTATTGGCATGGGATTGTAAGGAGTATAACAGGGTACTGCAGGACTTGTAAAAAGTGCCCAAAAGTAGACAAGGCAGGAGACAAGGTCAAGGCTCCTTTGATGCCTTTGCCTGTGACTGAGGAGCCATTTCAGAGGGTAGCTATGGATATTGTGGGATCTCTGAGTACCCCAAGTTACACAGGAAAGAAGTATATCCTGGTAGTAGTAGATTATGCTACTAGATACCCTGAGGTGGTGGCTCTGTACTCCATCGAGGCAGAGAAGGTGACAAATGCTTTGCTAGAGATTTTCAGAAGGCAAGGTTTCCCAAGAGAAATACTGAATGTCAGAGGTGCCAATTTTATGTCAGACCTGCTGGCTTGCCTGTTGAAGCACCATGGGGTGAAGCACCTAAAGACCACACCCTACTATCCCCAGCCTAATGGTCTTGGAGTGGTTGAACTCTACCCTATAGAACATGCTATGGGCATTTGCACACCAATTTAAGAGAGAGCGGGAAAAATATTTGCCCCATCTGCTGTTTGCATACAGAGAGGTATGCCATGAGTCAACAGGTTTTTCACCCTTTGAGCTGATGTATGGGCATAGGGTGAGGGGGCCTTTAGATTTAATTCATGATGAGTGGGATGGAGAATGTGAATCCCACAAGGAGACTGTTGTGGCATATGTCGTAAACTTCAGGTCAAGGCTTAGGGAGCTCATTGGCTTAGCTAAGGAGAACGTGGCAAAAGCACAACAGTAGAAAAAGATCTGGCATGACAGGAATGCTCGAGCCCGAGAGTATGCTGTGGGACAACAGGTTATGGTTCTCATTCCTGTCAGATGCAATAAGCCACAAGCAGTTTGGGGGGAACCCTTCAAAGTGTTAAGGAAGACCAGTGATGTTAACTACATGGTAGAACTGCTAGCCAGGAGGCAGGGGCAGAAATTGCACCATGTCAGCATGATGACGCCTTACCATGATAGGGAAGCCCTGGTGCTGAGTATTTGCAGTAGGAGACAGGGGTCTGAGGAGGATCTATGGCTACATAAAGCCAGATGGCAAAATGCCAAGTTACTAAGGTGAATCCTAGGGCTGCAGGCATATAATATGACAGTGCAGCACTGTAGTGGGGTCAGCAATGCCAAGGCAGATGGGATCTCAAGACAGGGAATGGGTTAGTGTATTCCCAGACAGGCTCATTCCTCTCAAGCAACATTTCTCATGGGTCACTTGAAAAAACTAGCTTGAGTCTTCTAAGTGGGTGAGATGTGATGATGTGAGGTATTGCCAGCTAAGCCAGGAGAAGTAGGCCAGTGGATGTGTAACATATGCTAGCACAGCTAGATGGAATTTTGTAAAGAATTACATGTCATTTGTATATCAAATTCATCTGTACAGGTGCTTGTGTTAAAATATATTTGTAAAATTGCTTGTATTAAAAATGTATCAACAGTATGTCCTGCTGGACAGAGGAAAAAAATATACAAGTATTATTGTAACTGTTAAAATGTATATATTGTAACAATTTATACTGGAAGAGAAGGGTTAAACACAGTCCAGCTGCAGCTAACTTTGAAAAGTAGTTTGAAATTAAATTACCTGGCTTAGGCCATAAAGATTGTATCTTATAGTTCTAAATGCAGCCAGAGACAGAAAGTCTGTACTAGGAAGCTTTCTCTATTGTCTTTGGGGTGAACTAATTGGTACTTTAGAAGAGTGGAAGTGATTTATGGTTTTATGACTTCCAGAAGCTGCAACAGATCTTAGCAAGCCCTATGTGTGTGTATTACTGGCACATATGTGCTAAATCCTGGCAGATTCTAGTCAAGGGGGTAGCATGGGAACCAGAAGTCAAATGAATAGATGTATGTGATGGAATTTTATAATCCATCACTAAAATAATGTTTTAATACTAGCTGAGACTGAAGTCTCATGGCACTGTTTTTGGAACCTAACAGACTCCTCACCTACTTCATCTTGCCTTGCTCTAGTAAGTGAACCAAGGAATAGTAATTCTTTAGATCAGTCGGGAAAATATAGTAAGATTAGTTAAGTACCGTTTTCAGTACCTGTGTGAACCCATTCATCTATGTTGTTTTAATATTTCCTGTGACTGAAACTCTGATGTTTATTGTAAATAGATATTTAGTATTTTCATATTATTTTGTTATTTATTATTAAATATATTTAACATTTTCATTGTGGCTCATCCTTTAAAGAATATTTTAAACTTTGAGAGGACTTACATCTGTTTGGTGATAATGTGGTCACTCCTGAAAGCCTTACTGCATTGGCCAAATGCTATCATTTGTATTAATATTAATTTCACTCAGTGTAATTGGGTACCATTTGAAGAGCCTTAGAGTAGTTGACTTTGGAGTGTCTCGTGTAGTATAACTACCTTATAGTCTGGGCAGAAGGGGGCATAGCTAGTAAATCTGTGCTAGCATTTCCCAGGTGTGTGTGTGATGTGTGTGTGTGTGTGTGTGTGTGTGTGTGTGTGTGTGTGTGTGTGTGTGTGTGTGTGTGTGTGTGTATGTGTGTGTGTGTGTGTGTGTGTGTATTGTGTGTGAAAATCAGATCTCAAAGGTGTGTGTGTGTGTCAGCTGATTGGAACAGGGAAACAAAGCACTGGTTTTATAGAGAGAGTGGTGGAGGACTTGGCTTGGATACTTGGCTGAGGACTCAACTCTATAGCTGTGCCAGTGGGGAGTCTTATTGAGGATCTGGAGAGAGAGGGAAAAATAGCCCCCAGACTGAGTGTGTCTACTGTGTGCTCTTAAGGGAAATTGTGCGTGATGCAGGGGGTTGCATCTGGAAATAATGGGTGTATTTACTTTTGTTCAAAGTGAACAGCCCTCTCCAGTGTCAGTGGTGAGGATTCAGGCTCATTGATTACTGGGATGAAAATAATGACGCCAGGAACCAAAATGCAGAAAAACAAGACAGGGAACCACTGGATAAACACTTTATATACGTAAAGCTTTCGGATACAATCCTTTCTCAATACTGAGAATTTCTCAGTATTGAGAAAGGATTGTATCCGAAAGCTTTATGTATATAAAGTGTTTATCCAGTGGTTCATTGATTACTGGCCCAGAGTGGGATTGTCACAGTATGTTGATTACTTTTTCTGTTTTGTAAAATGAAATCCAGCTGATCCTTGTTACAGGCCTGCATTTTTCACATTACCATGTATATTGCTTAGAATACATAAATCTCCATCATGCATCATAAGGTAAGTGTAATAATCACACTATAGCTGTGTTTAAAACTGTAATTTTAAATTTAAAAATGTTGTAATATCATGTAGCATTAAGCCATTGTTTTTGCACATGGAATTTGAAATGTACTTCACTACCTTAATAACAGTTGGGTTGGTATATCTGTCACACATACGTTGGGTTTAATGTTTTGCATGTAAGTTTTATTGCTTTCACTTTTGCTTGTAATGAATGGTTTTGCACTCTTGTATGTGTGGATGCATTTCCCAGTGAGTGATCTCCTGTATATAGTTTGTCTATTCACAGACTGAATGGGTGTCTGTTGTGTTAGTGTTTGTGCTGTCATTTACAGAATTTGTGGCATGCATTTCCATTCAACACTGGTATTATGTCTGCTTACAACGCACTTGTATCCTAGGTTTTCTGATACTTTTGCAGCCAGACATTTCTTTGCCACAGTTCCTAATCAGCAAGCCCTTCCATGATTCAACAGTGGTATTGCATCTGCCTACAACACTTCGGGTGGTTTTGATACAACACACTTGTATCCTTGGTTTGCTGACATTTGTGCTGACATATATTTCTTTACAACAGTTCATAATCAGCAAGCCCTTCAGTTCAACACTGATATTGCATCTGCCTAGAACACCTTGGGTGTTTTTGCTACAATACTATTGTATGCTAGGCTTGCAGAAACTTTTGCAGATATATATTTCTTTGCAGCACTTTATAATCAGCAAGCATCATCAGGATGTTTGCGTTTTTCAGGCTACTGATTGGTACTTATTGTAGGCAAGTAATGCATACAGTTGTATACATACAATACTGTCACTACAACATATATTACATTTTCATATGTCACAAGCTGTAGTAGTTGAACATATAAAATATTTGTTACTGTTGTATTCATTATATTGCTGTGTGTTCAGACAATTATCATGCTGCCTAGCTCAGGCATTTGTCATATGGTGTGGCTAGTTTCCGCAATATTATCATCTCAATGTTTTCTGATTTTAACTATTGCACTTGATGACTGTACATTTGAATCATTACGTGAAGACACTACAATTTATGGATTTCTGCATTCATGGATTTTTACAACTCTAATGACACAGGTGGGCCTTTCTAAGCCTAGACAAGTTTTCATGAAAGATTAATTACATTCTGTTTACAAATAGAACATTGAGGGCAGGCATTTATAAGGTACCTCTGTCCATAATGGACATGTGTGACAATCCCAGTGTAAATTTACAAATCACTGTACATTGGTCTAAGTTGTGCATAAACTGCAATATACACAATCGGCTTCACATGGATTTGAAGCCTGTTCATAGGAGGTGCAGCCTGTGGAACACACATCTGGCTGTCCAGCATGTTCTGCTTAAGTCACAGACAAAATTCTGGTCATTAGACCTTGTATTTCTAATATTGTTTGAGTTATGAATATGCAAGAGATTCATAACTGGGGTGTTTGCAGATGCTTTGTAATCCAGTCATAACATTACCCTTCAAAAATGTATATCAGACAGTGTAGAGGGAAATGTCTTTAAGGTCCTCTACATAAGGCGGGTTTGTTACTCTTTGTATTCTTTGTTTATTTAAACACTGAGCTAATTGTAGTTTCTGCATATGCCTGGTCAGGTGCATACTGAAGTGAGCATTGCACTCTATAGCTTTGTGATAAGGGCAGACCGCAGTGCGATAATGACCACTTTGGGCCTAGCTGTCATGCCTTACTTATAATTTGTGCAGCACAAAAGGATTTCCTTTCCACTGTGGCCAAGTGGTGGTCACATGTAAGGCTACTGTCTACATGCATACACAGATTCCTGATCACTGGGTTGCCTGTTAGGGTCATATTATCAACATGTTAATTTTCCATGAGGGTTGACAAAGGGTACAATTATGCAATACTCACAACTGATTTTAAGAGCATGGCTTTGCCACAATTTGTTGGTCACAGTTAGGCTTACCTGAGGGATGCTTGTGTCTGCATGGGAGTCAGTGACAACCTCCAGGTTGCAATCATCTGCAAAGTTAGTCAGTCATAAACGTTCACTTTTTGCTTCCACTTCAGAGAAATAGATGCCAAAAAGTAGTGGCCCCAGTAGTGATCCACGGGGGACTCTGCTAGTGACTTAGCTCTTGGTGGATGTGGCCTCACCTATTTTGACCACATTTGTCCTATCAGTGAGCCATTTGGCTATCCAGCAGGGGATAAAATGGTTTATACTTAACTTACTGAGCTTTTCTATAATGCCTGAGTTGGTTATTGCATCAAAATACTTGGCCAGGTGGAAGTAAGCTGCATGCACAGTCTTGGTCACATAAATTGCTTTGTTGACACTCTCATTGAAGTCCAACCCATTTAATAGGCAAGACTTTCCTTTAACAAAGCAGAACTGTGATAGGGACAGTGTTTGCATGTTATCTCTATCCTCATTTATCATGTCCACGATGAAGCTTTACATGTGGTTGTATATGAGGGTGGTCTTACTTATGGGCCTGCATTTTCCCTGATCAGTGTTTTGAAATCTTTTGTGCAAGGGAATGACTGTAGCCATCTTCCATTATTTGAGTACAAAACCTGACTGTAGGCTACAGCTGAAAACTGATTCAAGTGGACTGGAAAAGTCATATTTCATGCTATGTAGTAAGCATTCCTGGATGTTATTGGAGTCCATTAGTGCAGTGTATTTTGCCTTGGAAAGTGCATTGCTGAGTTGTTCCCTAATGAGGATTGTGTGGAATGTGATATAAAGTATTTCCTTTGGGCTATCAGGTGGTGAGTGAAGAAATTTCAGCTGAACTTCACATTTACGCACAGACATAACTGTTCAAAGAACACATGCAAGTGAAAAAGAAAGGGAATGATAACATGCTTCCATAAACTCAGATGAACAGTTTACTGAGGCAGACTGCATTATTAAACAGTGCAGGTCACCATAATACTGTTATGTTGACATTTGCAAGCTATTTTTTTTACAAAGTTCAGTTATATTAATGTGGCATGAGGCAGTGGCAGTCATGCTTTCATTCAAATATGTTAGATGTGCTTGATTTGTGTTTGCATGCTATTCTTCATGCTGGCCAGTATGCAAATGGTCAGATGATGTCCTGATTACCACTGGTAAGCTGTGTTATGCCTTTGCATGGCCTTGGTTGTGCTATTCACATTGGTGATGGATACATTCTCTCTGACAGGTTCTGTTATTGGTCATGTCAGTAGTCAACTATAGATAATGTGATGTAGGGAATGTGTTATGTGCATTATAAGCCATTCAGTAGTAGCAACTGTAATGATTATAATTCTGCTACTTCCTAATGTTTGCAACATTTACAACTGAACTGTGTTTTAAATAAGAAGTTTGATGTATGCTCCTACAACTTCGGGCTCATATTTGTATTTGCACAACTCACCAGTGGATTGTATGTTGATTAAGTATGTTATATAGCAGATATGCACATAACTTTCATATTAAGGTTAGCTATGATCTTCATAGGAATGTTCTTTGTGATAGACATTTTCATTTATGTCGTGTTTTGCATTCATCTTGACAGAACATGGGACCCGTGGATGTTTACCTATCAGGTGCCAAAGATGAGAACATGCCAGGTCACTGCTAGAGTCCTCAGATAATGACAGTGATGATGATGACAATGATAATGATGAGGAAGCTGAATCAGCACTTGCTTGAACCATCATGCCTGCTGCATCCAGGAGGAGACGTCGCCAGGTCCAGAACAAGGACGATTATTGGGAGGAGTACAGAAAAGGTGTGACCAATGTGTTCCAAACACAGATGAGGGACATGATGGAAACATTTTTCTAGGATATGGCATGGGCTATACATGAGTTGTTCAGAGAGAGAGCCCATGAGGTCATTCATGAGGCTCAGCCTAATCAGCCTGGCCCCTCCGGTCCATAAGTAATGTCTGTATGCTCCAATTGTGTTATACTGCAAACATGCTGATTACCATATAATTGATTGGACTGTATATGCACTCTTGTGCATGCATACCATATAGCTGGAATGCTAATGTGTTAGTTTCATATGAAATTTAATTATGTTTCAATGTGTATATGATACACATTAACACATTACACTTTCCTCCCACATTCAGCTGTCCATGCATTGTGGCAGTTAACTTGTAGCTAGTGCTGGAAGAATTAAGCAGTAAACTCGTGTCTTACTGAGGGAAAATGACAGACATAGATGTTGTCCATAGTCCAGCACTACCACTGCGGTATGGTTTGGAACTGTGTATTTCCACATCATGTATGTGCAACACAGGGACATGTCATTTCCCATGTTTTTTTGAATGGCAGTTGTCATGATGTGCCACTGGCACAATGTGGTATTGTGTCTCATGTGTTGGCAATACTGATGCCATGTGGGATCATATACAGGTTAAGAAAACAAATAAAGTTTCACCTCACAGATAAAGCCAGATTTATCAGGGTCAATTCAAAATGGCAAAAATGCAAAACCGGCAACATGATACTCGTAAAATAAGACTGACTTATTAAAAGGTTACTAGTACTACAATGACTTTCACCTTTAAGTCTTCCTCAGCCAAAAAAAATATTGTGGTACTGGCAATGTTTGAACAAAGTCAGTCTTATTTTATGAGTATCATGGTGCCGGTTTCACATTTTTGCCATCATATACAGGTATAGCTGTGTGCAATCTTCCTTTTCTGACTACATCAAATAGCAATGCAACATTAATCTATACACAGTAGACAGATAATTTATTTGGTAACAGTACATTATACTGTGTTTGCTGTATCTTAAATTTCCACATCTGTTATTTATTCATTTAAGTTCACACCTTCCACAAATAGTTGTACATATTAACTGATATGTACATAGTTAGATCCACAGTGACCCACAAATGTACCTTTGACATGTAAGCATGCCCTAACTTGCCACCGATGTGCTGTAATGATGCTCACAGGAGTGTCCACTGCTCATTAATGAGCAGGGTGGGTGACATACACCTGCTTTTGTTTATTCAATATTTGCATGACAGTATATCTGTATGTGTTTCAAATTCTTAGCTTTCTTAACCTATGCACGTTGATGTTACTGTGTATGTGCGTTTTATACATAGCCATTTTTGCAGACATCAAAAATCATTCTGCCCACATGATATACATTTTCCATTTACTTAAATGTATTTTGGATTGGCTTCTACAGCACTGTGCTGTACACATGTATTTGCAGTGTGTCAACTTACCTTGTCCTGCTTTCCCTGATGTGGGTCAAGGTTGTCCTCCTCCCTTCCACCTTCATATTTGCATATTATATTTTGAATATATGTTTGCCTTTGTTGCAGCTATTTACCATTGCCATGTATTATGCTGCTGACACGGTGAACATGTGTCAAATGTATGACTATTTTGTGACTCAGTACATCTGCACATGAGTCGATGGCTACTGCTTGCAATACATCCTTGTTCTCATTATACTTGTGTGTTAACCAGTGTATTTGGTTGAAATCCATATGCACAACCTGATATATTTTTAAGGTGTAGTATTACATTTTTTGTAAATATTCTTACATGTCATTGGTGTGTGTATGTATATTGACCTTGATTTTATGTACGTTCCAGTCATACATATACATCTACACCTGTGTGATGCCTTTAACATGGCATATGTGTGTAACACATATGCATTCCATTACACGTTTGTTTGGGTTATGTACACCTACTTGTGTATTTAGCAGACATTTTGGTGCTTTTTCTGGAGTACTTCTGTTTGGCACTGTGCTTGGTTATTTGCCTTTCACCTGCATGGTCTGTTTCTGTCCTCTGCTGATGTTATCTAGCTTTGTTAGACATGCATTTACTCATCTGTGATGTTGCTTGGCTTACACTTACACTGCTGACAGACTACATGGATATATGTTTACTTACCCAATTTGTACTGCGACCCTTATTTATTACCTTCCAGCACACATCCACTAATGGTCATACATCTCCAGGTACGACTGCCACACAGTTTACAACACATCGTAACATGATGGAATAGGTAGATATGTTTTTCTGAATTTCACAATGGCTGGTATGGTTCCCCACCCTGTTTGACACCTTTCCAATGCCCATGTTGCGCAGTGTGCCATCTGTGTAACTTACCTGTCCTTAATGTTTTTTTTGCAACCTTTGTCTGTCTTGTGCTGTGATATTTGTTCTATGGGTATACCTGCTCTGATGTCCTTCTCCTCCCCTTTCCCTATGTTCACCTTTCCTGCTATTCTTAAATAACTAACTAAATAAATAGATAAGTAAGTAAATAAATAAATACATACATACATAAATATATAATGGGGCCTATTCCCACCAAAAAAAAAAAATGTCCATGCCTTTCTGACTTTCCCTCAGATTTTCCTATTCAAACATCCCTCTCGTGTGTCTCTCTTCTTCACTCATACCCCACATCTTTTCTATCTCCCACTTTCCTTGGATGTGTACATTACTTGAGTTCCCCACACAAGTCCCAAACACATTGTTAACTAATGTCAGCTGTGGAGATGTGGACATTATTACCCTTTGCCTTTAATTTTTTTATTACAAATATTACAGATTCCGTTGGAATCCATAAGTGTAAGCATGCATATTTAATTAGTATATGACTTACGGAAATATCCGTAGTTTTCTCTGAGCTTACTGCACAGATTGCTCCAGATATGTATTATGAAGGGCATGGAGCTTTAAAGCAAGTATATTTTGTTAGTAAATGAATTATGGAAATATCCATAGTTGTCTGTCACATTTCTGGACAGATTTCTGAAAATATGTATTGCAAATGCCATGCAGCTTACATTGGGATTGCTGACTTTTTTTTTATATATAATAATGGAGTCAATTATATTCCATAGTTGTCCTTAAGCTTGCTGTAAAGACTCTGTTATAGATACATATGTAAGACTGTCAGAATGCTTGAATTGTGATAATATTTCCGTAACTTTGTTAATGTACAACTCACTTTAACAGCAATTTCTCATTACTTATGGATTACTTGCAGGTTCCTTTAGTGCACCATTGCTACTGCAATACTCCCTTGTGTGCCAAGGTATTCTGAGTTCATTGTGGTACATTTACATATTACACCATTATCCATAAGTTTAGTGCTGATATTGCTGTAATCCGATGAAATCTGTGAGTTTTACGGAATCTGGCCCACAGAGAGTTAAATGGCAGTTTTGCCTTATCCAACTTTTAACAAGTAAGAATTTGAGCATATACTATTTAAAAAGTCGAGCAGACAGGCTTAATACAATATTTTGATCAATTTGATATAGGTCTCAGGTAGATTACATTTTCTCATAATAGCAAAGAGAAAAATCTAATTTTATAATATAGAGAGCTTTGGTAGCATCAAAAGCAATGTCAAAAACAGTGTTATGAAAGCAAAAAAAGCAGAAAAATTGTGTTGAACGTTAATGTTAAATTAGTGGTTTGTCAGGCTTTAAGGAAACTTGATTGGGGAAGTTAGTAATGGTAGTACTATTTTAATTTTATTTGCTAATATTAGATTCAATGGTTATTTGGGGTTTAAGGGATCTGCAGTGTTTTGACAGATGAAGACTATCCTTGGCTGATTTAAATAAAGGTCAAATATATCATTCAGTTACATAGATAAGAAGATTTGAAACAGTATTTTGAAGAGTTTAATGTTCACCGTCTTATAGAAATATGATATGAAGCCATCAGGATCAGATGCTTTATACAATACAAAGGCTTTTATTGCTAAAGGATCTCTTCTTTACCACAGTACTTTCAAATTCAGGATGATATTCTGTACAGTGGGCAGTGATTAACATTGTCATCTCACAGCAAGAGGTTCTCCAGTTTGATTCTTGGCTGGGGTGTCTTCTGTGCAGAGTCTGCATGTCATCCCTGTGTTTGTGTGGGTTTTCTCTGGGTGCTTGGTTTTCCTCCCACATTCCAAAAACATGCAGTAGGTGGACTGGATGCTCTAAACTGGTCATAGGTGTTATTAGTGTGGTATGGAAGAACAACTGTGGCAGGACTAGTCACCCAGCCATGTGAAGCTTTGTTCTAACTGATTGTCAGTGTTGAACTGACACCCTGGCCCCATGTGGATGTATGGATGGATGTACGGATGGATGGATGGATGGATGGATGGATGGATGGATGGATGGATGGATGGATGGATGGATGGATTCTATTATGAGTTTCTTTCATGAATCTGAAAGCAGTGTGGAAACCAAGTTGCCACAGAATGTGGTTAACTGAATCAATGCAATTGATTTTAAATAGAGGGTTTGATATAGAGGTTTAATAAGTAAGGAGATAAAGGACAACTTTGTCTGGTCCCATTGTTAATGTATAAAGATCTAAACATATACCATGTATAAAATGTCTGGTGGTGAAGTTAGAATATAGTATTTTTTATTGCTTTGGTATAGTTTAGGTATATTACTTTTTCCCATAACAACAAAGAGGAGATCAAAGTTTACTCCATCAAAAGCTTTGGTAGCACCAATAACAATGGCAAAGACAGTGCTAGAAAATTAGTTCTTAATAATGAAGAGTGTGTCTAAGTTTTGTAGCTTGTCAGTGGTTCATCTGGCTGTAAAGAAACTGGATTGTAATAGGATACTCAGTAAAGGATACCAGTGATAGGAGGGGAGGAGTGAAGGGACTATGCTCACTCTGGGTGAAGGGGCAGGGAATGTGCTTGTGAGGTGTGAAACTACCATGCTGCCTGTGGTGATACTATTGATCACAGTTAGTGCACACCAGCCTGATTTGTGGATGGGACCACAAAGAGGTGATGTTTCACCATGTGGGGAGGGCATAGACTCAAGAGTGTTGCATTACTTGCCCTGGGAGAGGTAAGTCCCCAGACAGACATATCATTACAGAAGTGGGAATGTTCACATCATAGTGCCCAACACACACTCACTCATTGAGCATAAATCTAGGCTATCTAGGGGTTTAAGGCCGTAAGAGAAAAAACCCTGCCCATCCTCAGTATGATTATTTCATTGATGGGCAGTCTGTCAATTGTCTCTGACTTCCAAAGGGGAACAAAACAGCCAATAGGGTAATTTGGGGGAGATCTTATAGGGGAGGGTACAAATGCAACTATGTATTGAGAAAACAATGTAATAGTGAAAGAAGTTACATTTTACCTGAAGAAAAAAAGTGCATAGTCAGGGCACAAAATACTCACTACCTATGTTCTCTAAGCATGCTGTCACATTGTGCATGTCCATAGCACAAAAGGACAATAACATAGTGTAGATCTTAAACAATACTAAAATAGTAGCTGCAAGTGTTACTATAGAAAGAGAAAAGACAGCAGTGCATACATCTCCACAAAGATACTGAGTGATTTTAGAATCAACAGACACATAGCAATTAATGGATCAACAGATCCATCCATGAAGCATATGTCCCATCCATCTGGCACCAAGCATACATCATCCCACTTCACAAAGAAGGCAAAAATGCAGACACCTCCAATTTCAGACCTATAGCTTTCCTTTCCCCACTTTCAAAAATCCTGGAGAAATGCATCCATACTCAACTCGTCATATCTGACTCATAACAACCTTCTTACCCCTACTCAACATGGCTTCCACCCTGGCCACAGTACAATGACTGCCCTCCTATCCTTTCTCAAAACCATAAGCCATGCTCGCGTCTCTAGTAAACATATTTTCCCTGTTCCTTGACCTATCCAAAGCTTTTGACACTGTCTCCCACCCCATACTCTTAACACAACTCACATCTCTCAACCTCTCCACCTCCACCTTATCCTTGTTCTCAACCTACCTCTCTGAGCGTCAACAAGCCATTCAATGGAAATCCTCAACCTCCCCCTTTCTGCACACCCCAATTAGGGTCCCACAAGGTTCAGTTCTATGACCACTACTTTTCAATATATTTATTAACAACTTTCATCGCACCATCCCTGACTCATCAATAATTCAATATGCAGATGACTCAACAATCATCTGATCAGCTTACTCCCCCTCCGACCTACTTCTAAAAACTCAGTCAGCCTGGTCTAAAACAGAATCATGGATGATAAAGAACCACCTCACCCTAAATGCTAATAAAACCAAACTGATTATCTTGTCCCCCTCTAGAAACTCTCCAACTGACAAAAACTCTTTCTTGATACTTAGCAACAATAACATCCCAATCAAAATCATATCTAATACCAAACTCTTTGGTGTCATTATTGATGAACATCTAAACGTTGACACATATTCAATCCACCATCAAAAAAAAACCACCAAAAACTCAGACTCCTGTACCGACACTACCGCTACCTCACCCCCTCCACCAGAAAAACCCTAGCTTCCTCCTACCTCCTCCCCTCTCTTATGTATGGTGCCCCCCTGCTAAACAATCTCCAACTTGCCCTACAATCCAAGTTCGAATCATGCTATAATAAAATAAGCAAATTTTCTACCAACTCAAAAAACTCCTCCCACCACTGCCAGTCTCTCCATACCCTACAGTGGCTTGAACTGCCCAATTGCTTGACCTTGCTTAAACTCACCAATGCCCACAAGCTCATCCACAAACCTTCTAGCTGCCCCTCTCTCTCTCTCTCTCTCTCTCTACCACACTACCCCCTACATTACTAACTGCTCACTCTGATCAGAAAACCAAAACCACCTACAAATCTACAAACCCTCACAACCACCTGGCCACCTCCTGCTTTCCTGTTCCATTTCTAAACTATGAAACTCTCTCTCCCTTCCACTCTTACCAATACCCCTGACCACACCAAATATAAATCTCTGTTGTCCTCCTATCTTACTACAAAATGGATATGCCCGTCCCACTCCCCAACATAACTTCCCCCTCTAGCCATTCAATTCTCCACCCTCTGCTACAACTGCTTCACATACCTACTACAACACTCCATTATACCCTTACAGGATAGTCACCTACTGCACTCACTTTCTCTCTTATAGGAACGTTGTCCTCACATGTAAAAAAAAAAAATTTCACTGTATTCTGATTTGTCTGTATTAAATACTATGTTATCACATTCACTTTATTGTAATGTATGCTGTATTTCTCTGAAAATTGATTGTATGATATCACATTTATCTTATTGTATTGTATGCTGCATTTCTCCGAAAAATTGATTGTAACTGTTATTGGAGCTTTTCTCCCCAGGCCTCCACTCAAAATGGACTTTTCGTGGCCCAGTGGACTTCCCTGGTTATCAAATTGAAATAAATAAATAAATAAATAAATAAATAAATAATGCAATACACAGCATAAACATTTCAATATTCATGAAACATCACAACAGTTGCACTCTATGAAAGTTACTATCAAACTAATAAAAACAACAATAGATTATAAATTTAATAGAATATTGTGGATGCAGTTTGGTGCTTTACAAGTGAAGGATGCTTATCTCAAAATACTGAAGTACTCTACGGGTTCATCATTTTGGTTACAGAATTTGAAGTATAAAGATAAAAGAAATAACATTAGTACTACAAATAGTGAAACTTGTTTTGAATTTTATTAAGAGAAACAGTTTCATCAGCCAATTAAAAATTAGTTAAATGTGAAAAAGCTTCCCAAATATTTAAATAAACAATGCAAAGGATGCCTTCACAGAGGCTTTAGAGGATAAATCCTGACACTGTTGAGATCACATTTTAGTTGGCGGATTTACTAAAAAATGATTGGTTTCCCTTGAGATGCAACACATTGCAAGTATAATGTTAAAATCTTAAAAAAATGAAAGCACAAAAAATTGCTGTGTAAAACATTCAAAAACAGTAGAAAAAACAATATTGTCTTCAGGGGAGGTGTACCCCAACATCTAGTCTCTGTACCTACACCATGAGTCTCTATATATATACTACCTCTGAGGTTGCACCAACTCAGAGAAAAAGGAAAGCAAACAACGTTCCTCTTCTGCAGGTTCTGCAGTCTTACAAAGGAGCAGGGCACCTGCATCAAAGTACGTTCTGCTCTGACAGACCAAGATGCTGACAGCTTACCACAATGATTAAACAAAAGCGATACTCTAAGATTTGGCTAAAGACCAATAGTGGTGCTGTTTCTGCTGGCACATGCCTTTACAGTCTTCCTACAGATTTTTACATCATGACTGCAGTTAAACAGTGTTACTGTGTACCCAGCTCAGGCTGACAAATGGTAGATTATTTAAGCAGTGGTGCAGAGTGAATAGCCATATTCATCACATGCTTCTACAAAGTTGCACGGATGTTTCTTTGCATTGACAAATGGCAAGTATGATATGCAAGACCACAAGGAATAGAAGGTGCAGTTGCTGTTAGTTTAAAGCAGCTGCACCCATGGTTAGTGTTATTACAGCAGTCTGTACACTGTAGGCAGTGTATTACCTATTATATCAGTACAAACATCAGATGGCATATGGTGAATGCTGTACGCTTTATGTCCATCAGAAAAATAAATAAATAGCTTAATATGCAAATCAGTGAGTAAGCAAATTGAGAATGTTTAAGACTGACCTGTTATGAACCTGCAATAATTAAATGGATCTACATTGCAAATGCTGCATTCCTAACAGCAAAAAAAGTTATGCTCAGAGGAATAAGAGTTTATACATATTGTTCAAGGTATTAAGGTGAATTCATAAATGTTACTGTGAAGTGTAGACAATTTGATCACCTTGCGGTAACCTTTTCAAATTCAAAGATAGCCCTAACATGGTGCTTTAGCACAAAGACATGCAGCACCATGTAGGGATGTCTCTGTGGCCATGTTGGATGGTAATGATGCAGCTTGGGGAGTGTCATATGTAAATTAGCCATGTGCTTTGTTCCCCAGAACCACATCTAGCAAGACATCTACACACCAAACAATACATGAAATGAATCAACTGTGCAGATTAGCATTGCCGCGCCTACTATGTTGCAGTAGTGAGCACATTCAAAAGTCTGTGTTCATCCATCACAGCAGAGGTAAGTATTAGGGAGTGCACTGTTAAGTTAAGGTTAGGAGGTATTTGTGTGAGTGTATGTGAGGGATGTGAGTGTGTATCAGCATAGAAGGTAGCAATAGGGAGTTATTGAGTGGGTCAGGTAGGTTTGTGCATGTCTGTGTGAATGGATGAATGACTGGCATCAGGTGAATATGGGCTGTGTGTGTGTGTGTGTGTGTGTGTGTGTGTGTGTGTGTGTGTGTGTGTGTGTGTGTGTGTGTGTGTCTGTCTATTTGATGTGCATTTTTTTGTGAATGCGGTTTGGAGTGGCTTTCATACCTCCACACACCCCTAGACTAATAAGCATACGTTTACAACATTGAGTGGGGGGGGTCCACTAACCCTAGGAATGACTGCAATAAGGGGATGAGGAGAATTAGCCACCAGGGAGTATATATGACTTACTATAAAGGCAGTTAAAACAGTATGGGGATGGGAGTGAGAGGTGCAACTAGCCATGAGGGAGCTTGTGTGTCATAACGGCACTTAACAGTACAGGTCCAAGGGGTAGGGGAACACTAGACACCAGGGAAACTATTCTAAACTCTTGTGCCTTAATGGCAGTTAAATCAGTACATGGATTATGTGGTGGGGAGAACACTGGAAATAATGGATTAAGGGATATAATGTGGGATTGCAACTTCCCTGATGGCCTAGGGATGGAAAAGGAAATATCAGGGAAGTCCGTACAGGGATAGGTAAGTGGATTGTGGTGTGTGTGCGTGTGTGTGTGTGTGTGTGTGTGTGTGTGTATGTGCGTGTGTGCGTGTGTGTGTGTGTGTGTGTGTGTGTGTGTGTGTGTGTGCGCGCACGCGCGCACGCGGCGCACAAATTTGCACTTGTCTGTGTGGGAGAGTGACTAGGAGGGGACTCATGACTGTGTTTACACAATGCTGATGACACAAGTTAACTACCATGGAAATGCAAGTCTGCATGCCACAGTGGTTAACTGCGATTCAGAGACAATGCAAATGAGCCAATAACAATGTATTTTCTCACTGGAGCCAATTTGGCTATGAATTGCAAACTACCACATCACATTAACATCCTCATTTTACCTTGGCCTTTAATGTGGCACATTAGGGCATTCATGAATCCCCAGAATTATGTTAAGATTGAATTCAAGTGGTCATTCTAATAAGATTTTGCAATCTTCTCCACAAAAAGTAGTGGGTGCATACCATGTTGTTTATAAAGAGTTCCTGTAGGAGGAAGGCCTTGCTGAACAGCTGGGGAGAGCAACATGTTTATTTTGCAACTCATTTTGCTCCTTTTGTCTGGAGTATGGTGGGCCATGATACTGTACCAACAGCCATGTTGGTACAGTATCACCTCAGGCAACACTCGGGGCAAATTATTTGGTAAATGTCCTGAAATATTCTATAGGAATTCCTTAAACCTAATAAACAAATTTGCTTACATGAATTTATTTCCAGAAACTACCAGTGGTGATTATAGTGTTTCTGAATGTAAGGGCTGCTCTGAATGCACTTATTGAGACTTTTCTACAGATCATATCATTAATGGCCATCATTTTAAGGGTATACATATTAGAAATTGCTATGTCAAAATAGTAATATATGCATTGCATAGTCCCAGCAATAACTATTACCTAGGACAAGCTATTACATCTGTAAGAAGTCACATCCAAGACCATTTAAGGGACATATAGACCAGAAGACCTGACCTATTGCTTCACATTTTAGTGAAGCTCACTAACGAGGTCTTAGTTAACTAGACTAGATTGTTACATTTCACTGTCCCTTTACTGACATGTATTTGAACATCTCAGATATTTTATTAAGTAAAGAGCCAACCATATTTTTTTAACAGTGAAGTTAATATGAACAATGTATTTCAAATCATTCATTTAATGCACACGTTTATGTTTTTTAAAAGCAAATTGTGTTTCTTTTCTCTTTGATTAGTTGAATTTGGTGCTGAAGGTGATAGTGGTTGATGATTCTGCTTTTTATATACTACAGATCTACCTTGATGGCAATTATGCTGAGATGCTAATAGTTGGTTTAAATTTATGATAATAAAGGTAAAGTTTTAATGCCAGAAGCTACCAAACTACATTTCTTCTGGAATACAGACTGGATGTTGATAGCTGCATTGGGTGATTTTGAGCTGAAATACCGTGTTAGACTTTTGTAAGTAATTTTTATGTTATATACATAAACCAATAAATGTCTAAACAGATATTTTTTAACAGGTATAGCAAGCAAACTGCTTATTTTAAAGTACTGAGTTCATGTCATCAGTCTTTTTTTTTATAATACTTCACTTTTATTGCACAGCAGTGTCATTTCTTTTTAACTGCTTTGGGCTGAACGTTACGTTACATTAATGCCCCTTATTACAGCATAGTTTAAAATGTGCAGCAAGTTTTTATAAGGCTGCTTTTAACTTTCTTATTTCACTGATTACAGTTTTCTACTGATTCCCACAAGACTGTACTTCTCCATGTTTTGTTGAGTTACAAGGTTCTGATGGTTGATACACAACATAGGATTTGGAACAAGGACATTGAAGCTTCCATAAATCAGTACAGGAAAGTCCTACTAGCAGCAAGAAAATCCATAGATACATTCCCCAAAAAATAAAAAAGTAACACATTTCTACCCAAACTCCTAAAAAAGTAAAGACCTACGTGAATCTCCATACATAACCACACATCGGCCGCCATGTAGAAATCCCAGAACACACTGAACCTTAAAGCGACAGCAAACAATAAAGTACACACCACACCACACCTACAACAAATTCAAGAAAATTAGATTCATTAAAGTGCAGTTTCTAATAACTGCACTTTCAACATTCTGTTCTCGAAATACTAAAATTCGACAATTCAGTATTTTGAGATTCGGAAGTGGACCCTTTGGAAATATATATATATATACATATATATATATATTTGCCAAGAATTTCTGAACCTTAGCTCATTTCCTTCCATACTCTTGATTTCTTTGAAACAGTCACCAAGGCGATTGATGAGGGGAAGGTGGTCCACACAGCCTACCTGGACCTCACAAAAGCTTTCGATACAATACCCCACTCAGGCATTATAGATAAGCTCACCAACTTAAACATAAACCCCTATGTCACTAGATGGATTGCAAACAGAACCCACATGGTTAGAATTGCTGGAGCCATGTCAGACTCCAAACCAGTTACAAGTGGTGTCCCACAAGGCTCAGTCCTGGGACCTCTCTTGTTCAGTATATATTTCTTGGAGGTACAGGCCAACATGGAAGGACTGTGGCTGACCAAGTTCGCAGATGACTGCAAACTGGGTGCCATAATCGACTCTCCAGCCAACACAAGCATCCTCCAAAAGGGCCTCATAGAAACAGACAACTGGTGCCAGAGCCATGGCCTCAAGCTAAATGCCAAAAAGTGTATAGTCATCCCTTTGGCAAAACAAAGTGCCCACAAATTACCACATAGGTGGTAATCCATTAAGTACAGAAGAAGTAATTAGGGACCTGGGGACCCAAGTTGATAGCAATCTCTCATTTGACAGCCACGTGGCCAAAGTGGTTAGAAAAACATTTTATATAGCCCACCTAATCATGAAGGGATTCACATCTAGATCAGGGGGGTCATCGTGCCTCTTTACTCATCCCTCATCAGGCCCATAATTGAGTACAATGCCCCTTTTGGGATGTACCTTACCAGACACCTGCAGCAACTGGAAAGACCCCAAAAGTACCTCACCAAGAGGATCAAAGGGCTCAAACAGATGCCATATGCTGCCCGGTTAAAGAAACTCCAGCTCTACTCAGTGGCATACCGCCTGTTCAGAGGCGATCTGTGCCTGACGTATAAAGCCATGTCCAACCCGGAATTAATGGACATGCTGCACCTCAGAAAATCCAAATCCCATCGAGCTACACGCTCGAGAGACTTGAACCTCAGCACTGAAATAAATAGGACATGCTGGAGGGCAGATTCATAACCCAGAGGCTCCCTTCACTCTGGAATAAAATCCCAGTCCAGGTTAGGCAGAGTCCCTCATTGACTCTCTTCAAGAGGAATCTTGATGAGTGGATGGGAGATCGTAGGTTTACCCCGGGTATCACTTCTGTGTCACTGTTAGACAGAGGCACACTATACTAACCTCGAAAAAGGGCATAGCAAAATTCATTTAAAATGGGTGGCGAAAGCCAAACACATTCTGGCTAGGCTTATAAATGCCCTAGGGCAGATAGCCTAGTATGAACCTATGAACCTATGAACCTATAAGAAATCTGGACAGAGTCTAAAATAATGGGAAGTCAAAGGCCAAAAAATATTGATAGATTTTAAATATTGCTGTTATAAACTTAGAAAGTTGAAAACTACAAACTTTAAGAAGAACAGACCAAACATATGAGGCAAAAATCTGAACATTCTGAAAAAATATGGACAGTAGAAAGATGTTTATGTCAGGTAATCAGTGTAATCCTTTGGTGGCATACTGTAGTGCAAAAACTATATAATCTGGTGTTAAGGAAACTCCGATGAATAATTCCATGCTTAGGGACACAGCCTGCTCCCAGGAAAAAATATTTTTTGAATTACTGTTTCATGCCTTCATGGTTATGGCCTTTCAGGCATTAGTGACACACTATCTAAATTATTTAAGTCCCCCAGCAACCTAGTTATGATTATGGATGGTAAGTATCAATGTCTTAGGAAAAGTACTTCTGACAGAATGAAAATATAATGTCCTATAGTCTGGCAAAAGAACAGTGCTTTAAAATGTTGTACATTGCTTAGTTAGTATCTCCTTCTCTATCCAATAATTGAATCAAATTAAAATCTCATTACAATAGTTGTCTGATGTGTACATATTATAGTTGGGGAAGGGGTCAATCTAACACACTTTGAAAGGAGTGTATAAGAAAAAAACTAGAAACTTTGCAAAAGATGGACTTCATTTTTAACAATGGGAACAAATTCTTATCTTTAAAACTGATTAAACTATAGCAAATGTTTACTCAGTAATGGTCAAAAAGTCACATTTTGTTACCCCACTGTTCAAAAGTTGTAAAAAAAAAATCAGCCCTCCTTTAGAAAAATTATGGAACTAACAGATGCTCTCATAGTAGGGGATATACATCACCAGGAAACCATATGGAATAATTATACCCCCCTACAAGGAAGTTTTTAGACAATAACTGTGAATGCAATACAGTTGACAAGTTACACAAATACAGATTTTCCACGTGAAGTGAACATATATTGGATGCTGCATTTCTACAAATACAATCAAGAGTGATTTTTTTTATCATCTGGATACATCTAGTAATTTCAGTGTTGTAGAAATGTTTGTGGACAGAAATATTAATAACATTAGATTGCTATATAGAAAATACTACAAAGCTAACTGTATATTAGGTTTGAACTCTGTATGAAGGGACATGCCAGGGAAGGCAATAGCTGATTGATAGACAAAAGAGACATGCAGGGAGAACAATAGCTGATAGTTGTACAACTTTTTATAAGATTTATAATGTTATACCTAACTATGTCTCAGTAGTGTGGAAGGCTTCTAACTTATCAGCCTGACTTAGATGGTGGTTATTAAAAAGAAAAGTTAGAGAAAAAGAAGCAGTGCAATTAGATTTCCTATAAGTAGTTTCCTATGCAATGATATATATATATATAAATATATATTCAGGGTAATAATAACTAAGACCCTCGGTAAACTTATTAAGCAATATAAACAATGTAAGATATGGCATAAAGCATCAGTGACTAGCAATCATTACAGCAATTCCCACGGATTTTTTTTCTCCTGCAACTGTATACCCCAGCAGAACTCCTTTTAATAATACTAGCTTAGTGGTTGATGATAAACTAATTTGATGAAACAAGGAATGAGACATTATATTCAGTGTAGGTGTCTGCATAATGCATACCTTAGTTATGTCTGAAGAGCACAGTGATTTTGTGAATTTGCATGACTTGTCTTCTTCTCTAAATTCTGATTTAATTCCATAAGCCTTACCAAGAAAGTGACAGTGAACTGTAGGGCAGGTCCTGACTTAATCCTAGGAATAATTCTAAGAAACATATCAGAACAACTGTCAGCTATACACTACATCGCATGTATCAAGAGTCATTAGCCTCAGTTTATATTTCATTAACAGGGAAACAAGCTATAGAGACATTTATTCATTATAGAAGCAACAAAGGTCAAGTTACAAACTACAGGCCTATAACCTTAATTTCCACTACTGGGAAGTGCTTTCAGAAAGCCTTTCTTAAATTGTGTCATTAAACCAGTTAGATATTTCTGGTCTCTGTCAGTAAGGATTCACTCTAAATTGATTGTATGCTTCCAGTTTTATCCCAAATGTGTTCCAATGGTTTTAATGGCTTGAATGTGGTCTAGACTTTTCTGGTGTCTTCAACATTATTCCACTTATGGGTCCAATCAAGGGGAAGTTGCTAGCCATCATTGCATAAGCATTAGCTTTCTCCTGAACTAATGCTATGATATCTGCACTCTTCTATTTTTTGGGTTTAGAAGCCATTTTAATGTTTTCTCAATATTTGGCTTGAATTCACAGGAACTGAGATTTTTTTACTCAATCATCACTGAATAACTCCTATAAATACTCAAATGGTCTGCCTCACAACTGGTCTGAATGTCTGGAGTTGGACATTGGCACCAGACTTGATAAACTTACTGTGTTGGCTGCCCAAATTGCAAGAGGCACATCAGCAATTAAAGCTGAAAGCTTACAAATCAAATTAGCATACCACTAAAATTGCCTTTTTTGAAACAACAATTAAGATGCAGGCCAAACGACTGCAAGAATGCCCAACTAACATCAGCACTCAAGATCAAGTTATGTGGTTCTTCCAAGACTGAGTTATTGCTTTGGAAAACTGGTGCTAACAGAGTAATCTTTGTCTTGCGTGACATGAGAAGGGTATGGAATCAAGTAACATGTCTGAATTCCGAGAAAAGTACCTGTCTGAAGCCCTAAATCTGTTTCCAGATAATTCTCTCGTCATAGAAAAGGCACATAATTTGCTGCGTACATGAAATAAATCAAGAGATTCACCCAGACAAATTTCCTTCTGCCTCCTAAACAAAAGAGATAAAATGTGTATCTTGGATGCTATTAAAAGGATTGCACTTTTCAACTCTGTGGTGAGTGAGTAAAGCTCCAGTGGATTTCTCCCATGAAACCTTACAAGCCAGAAAGGCTTTTTGGTCAGGCAGACAGCTGCATATGGCAGCTTTTCTTTTAGGAAGTACCCATCTTCTTTATGTTTTAAATGGAAATCTCTTAAACTATTCAATTTGTCAGAAGAAGGCCTTGCCATTCTGCAGTCTCACCTGCTTGCTGACTCTGTTTTGAATGAAGCACTTGGATGTCAGGATAACAGGACAGTTAGTATGGAATATTCTACATGCCCACCAGAGCACACCAATAAGAGTACAGCTCCTGGTAAATATGCTGCAATTTTGGATGACATCCAGAGGTCAAACCATATTAACTCTGCAAAGGATGGGCTAGTGTTGCCCGATCCCTACGTTAGTCCTGCTCATCCAGTGAAACAGTCAACATAGATACCAATACCACCACCATGTCCTCATCAAAGGATCATGAAGGAGATAGTACCTTTAAAAATCCAGAGGTGCAGCAGAAAGAACTTCCTATTAAATTACCTATCTCAATTTCTGAGACTCACTCCGGTATGGATGAATTTATGAAGCTCAGGAAGCTCCCTGTCAAGTCTAATAATACTTCCCAGAAAATCAAGGGGATCTCTTAATACTGGCATTGACCTGGGGCAATTCAACAGTCTTTGCTTTTCTTTATTTCATGAAGGTTGGTTAACGTTGTACATTTCTAATGTTTTGAAGATTAGTAGCTCTGTATTGGTCATTCTTTTAGTATGACTGTTTACTATTCTAAGACACTCATTTTCTGTTGAAATGTCCTCTCATTGCTAGAAGTACTGTTATTGCGGTTATATTGCTTAGTGGTTTGGTAAAGGAACTTTCAGTTGTTTCTTTTTTCATACTATTGGATAACACTGTACATTTCTTTTTTTATTGTCACTGTGATTTATTCTTTTCACCTTTTTTTTCTTCTTTTCCTACTTCTCTTAATGGTACATTTAGTTTCCTTGAATGTACGTGGTATCCCATTAACTTGGAAATGCAAATCGTTCAAGGAATGGTTGTGGCAAGATAAATGTAATATATTGTTTTAGGCCTGAAATGTAAGTTATTGAAAAAAACACACCAGACTCTTAGCTTCTGTATGGAATGTTTACCTCATTTACAGTTTTAATGTCAAATCTCAATCAGGAATACTATTGGGACTGACAATGTTTCTTAATTAGCAGCTAAAACCAAAGCTAACTGACATGCAGGGCAAATGAGTACTTGGTCTTTTTTTCCTCTCCAGAGGGGCAGTGATTACACAAATCTACTTATGGGCCACACCATGATGACCTACCTTTTTCTTTGACTTTTTTAGCAGTGTTAAAACATTGATTCAAGATTTTCATAGAATTATACTGGCTTAGGAATTTAATATAACCTTTGTTTCATAGACAGATCTAATGTTCCCAGTGGGACTCACATAAAGTTCTAAAACATAATTAGAGAAACATGTCAGCATTTGGCTCTGGTCAATGCCCAGAGAAAACTGAACCCCTTAGAAACAACTTATACTTTCAGTCCCTCCAAAGGTTTTTTAGAGTTTAGTAATGATTATTTTTTCACTTTCATTGGGATTAGTGCAATTTACCGCTGACTCCAACAGTATCCCTCTCCCTAACACAGGCCATTAAGTTGTATCAATTCATCTATCCCCCAAAACCAGCTTGCAGGGGACAAGTGCTGGAGAATGGAGTCTCCAATTCTTTTTTTTATTTCTTTTTATTCAAAGTTTTAACAATAAATCAAAACAGTAAAATTAATGAAACATTTCAACTAAATAACTTTTTTAAATAGTCCACATCAAGCTTTTCACTACAAATTAATTAGTATTTTTCAAGTAAATCACTTAATTTTTTTCCAGGCTATATAATGATGTGTAACATTAGGTGCTCTCATCTTAATGGTTACCATTTTTTTTGCACACACTTTTAGCTAAATGTATAATTCTGAAAATGATATATTTTTACACTTCCAGTTTGTTGTAATAACTTTCCTTGCAATAGCTAAAAAGACCATAAAAGAGGCACCAGCATTCTTGGAATAAATTCTGGAAATGGAGCATTAAACAAAATCAAAGAATTAGTTATTATACATTTATCAGACCACAACACTTGAATATGTATTTTAACAATATGGAGGAGCATAGGGTGACATACAAGAGTGGAGGAAGATGCACATAGGTGAATTATATCTTATGTAGAAGGGCCAGTCTGAAGGAGATTGGAGACTGTAAAGTGGTGGCAGGGAAAAGTGTAGTTAGGCAGCATAGGATGGTGGTTTGTAGGATGACATTGGTGATCAAGAAGAGGAGGATGAGTGTGAGGGTAGCACCAAGGATCAAATGGTGGAAATTGAAAAAGTGTAATTGTGAGGTGATGTTCAGGGAAGAGTTAAGACAGGCACTGGTTGGCAGTGAAGAGTTACCGAATAGCTGGGTAACTACAGAAGAGCTAGTAAGAGAGATGGCTAGAAAGGTGCTTGGTGTGACATCTGGAAAGATGAAGGAGGACAAGGAGACCTGGTGGCGGAATGAAGAAGTACAGGAGAGTATACAGAGAAAGAGGTTGGCAAAGAAGAAGTGGGATTGTCAGAGAGATGAAGAAATAGACAAGAGTATAAGGAGATGAGGTGCATGGCAAAGAGAGAGGTGGCGAAGACTAAGGATAAGGCATATGAAGAGTTGTATAAAAGGTTGGACACTAAGGAGGGAGAAAAGGACCTGTACCGATTGGCTAGACAGAGGGACCGAGCTAGTAAAGATGTGCAGCAGGTAAAGGTGATAAAGGATAATGAGGGAAACATACTCACAAGCGAGGAGAGTGTGTTGAGCAAATGGAAAGAGTACTTTGAGGGGTTGATGAATGAAGAGAATGAGAGGAAGAGAAGGTTGGATGATGTGCGGATAGTGAATCATGAAGTGCAGTGGATTAGCAAGGAGGAAGTAAGGATAGCTATGAAGAGGATGAAGAACAGAAAGGCTGTTGGTCCAGATGACATACCTGTGGAAGCATGGAGGTGTTTAGGTGAAATGGCAGTGGAGTTTTTAACTAGATTGTTTAATGAAATCTTGGAAAGTGAGAGGATGCCTGAGGAATGAAGAAAAAGTGTTTTGGTACCGATTTTTAAGAATAAGAGTGATGTGCAGAGCTGTAGTAACTACAGAGGGATTAAATTGATCAGTCACAGCATGAAGTTATGGGAAAGAGTAGTGGAAGCTAGGTTAAGAAGGGAGATGATGATTAGTGATCAGCAGTATGGTTTCATGGCAGGAAAGAGCACTACAGATGTGATGTTTGCTCTGAGAGTGTTGATGGAGAAGTACAGAGAAGGTCAGAAGGAGTTGCATTGTGTCTTTGTGGATTTAGAGAAAGCATATGACAGGGTGCCTAGAGAGGAGTTGTGGTATTGTATGAGGAAGTCGGGAGTGTCAGAGAAGTATGTAAGAGTGGTACAGGATATGTATGAGGGTAGTGTGACAGCGGTGAGGTCTGCAGTGGGAGTGACAGATGCGTTTAAGGTGGAGGTGGGATTACATCAAGGATCAGCTCTGAGCCCTTTTTTATTTGCAACGGTGATGGACAGGTTGACAGATGAGATCAGACAGGAGTCCCTGTGGACTATGATGTTTGCAGATGACATTATGATCTGTAGTGAAAGTAGAGAACAGGTGGAGGAGACCCTGGAGAGGTGGAGATATGCTCTAGAGAGAAGAGGAATAAAGGTCAGCAGGACTAAGACAGAATATATGTGTGTGAATGAGAGGGAGGATAGATGAATGGTGAGGATGCAGGGAGTAGAGGTGGTGAAGGTGGATGAGTTTAAATACTTGGGATCAACAGTTCAGAGTAATGGTGAGTGTGGAAGAGAGGTAAAGAAGAGAGTACAGGCAGGATGGAGTGGGTGGAGAAGAGTGTCAGGAGTGATTTGTGACAGACGAGTACCAGTAAGAGTGAAAGGGAAGGTCTACAAGAGGATAGTGAGACCAGCTATGTTATATGGGTTGGAGACAGTGGCATTGACAAAAAGGCAGGAGTTAGAGTGTGACGTGGCAGAGTTGAAGATGCTAAGATTTGCACTGGGTATGACAAGGATGGACAGGATTAGGGAATAAGTATATTAGAGGGTCAGCCCAGGTTGGAAGGTTTGGAGACAAAGCTAGAGAGGCAAGATTACATTGGTTTGGACATGTGCTGAGGAGGGATGCAGAGTATATTGGGAAAAAGATGCTAAGGGTGAAGCTGCCAGGTAACAGGAAAAGAGGAAGGCCTAAGATAAGGTTTATGGATGTGGTGAGAGAGGACGTGCAGGTGGTTGGTGTGACAGAGCAAGATGCAGAGGACAGGAAGAAATGGAAACAGTTGATCTGCTGTGGCGACCCCTAATGGGAGCAGCCGAAAGAAGAAGAAGAAGAAGATCAGACCATAACACTTGAGAGAAATGTTTAAACTCATTCCAAAAAGAGGATACCATTTTCACTCTAACACCACATGTAACCAGCCTGCATCTAAAGTATCACCACATCTCCAACAATTAAAGTTTGATAATTTGTGCATTATTGCAACCTTATGAGGAGTTATAAAAGCTCTATGTAAATACTTCAAAGTAAATACTTTCCAATAAGGAGAGGATATAGTTTTGCCTACTGATTTAAATAATAATTTTTATTCATATCTGAAAACACTTCATTGTTGATTTTTGTTGAATAATTCCAAAAAGTCATTTCTAAACAAAAGAACAATGTATTCTTAAAATTCTATATGTTTTAGATAAGCATGACTTGTTATTAATTAAATTAGTATTAATATTAAATAAAAATTCTAAGATTTTTAGAACATTATTCATAAATGAATCAAACAACGCTTTAACTTTATCATTTACAAACTCTTTACAGCTTTGTAAATTCAACCAATTATTTTTTCCTAAAATATATCTATATAAGAGATACTCAGCCAAATGTACTTTAGGAATTGAAATACAGTTATTACTACTACTATTCATACAGTAATCTTTTAGGATCCAGAAAATGTATTAACTACAATTTGAATATGTGACTCTACTAAGAATTTATTATTAACTAGTAATATTTCCTCCTGTATTGATTTCCATTTGGCATCATATGTAGAGTTTAACCATAGTGCTATAACTTGAATGCATGATGACTTAGCATATATTCCCATATTTGAAAAGCATATATCACCTTCATCCCAACTTTTCATATGCCAGTCCAAAGATATCCTTGGTTTATTATGGTACCAGAAAAACATAGGAAGAATAGAATTTATTTTCTTAAAAAAACTTTTTGTAGTGGATAGGATTAGTGACTGAATATAAAACTAATTTTGGGTAGAATTACCATTTTTATTAAAGTAAGTTGATCTTTCACAGTGAAATATAATTTATTCCATCTTGAGATTGAGTAATTGAATTAATTATATTTTATTTGTATTATTTACTAACACTGAATCTTTGCAACTAGACAATATACTAATTCCAAGATACTTAATTTGTATATTTTCCCATTTAAAATTACTATATTTTTAAGCTTAGAATTTAATTTTTTGTTAATTAACATATTAGTTTTACTATGATTAAATTTCAATCTTGAAATTTCTTCAAAATGTTCCATAAAATTGACTATATGATTTAATGATGATTCTATATTGCCAATAGTTAATATCCACAAATAGTTGTATGTCTGAGGAACATTTCTCATCAGCTGAAAAGTCTATTATATTTTTATTAGATCTAATATAATTAGCAAATTATTCTACACTTAATGCAAATAACAAAGGAAATAATGAATATCCTTGCTTTGTACCCTTTAAAATTTTAAATGATCTAGAAATAAAATAACCTGTTTTCATAATGCAGATGAGTTATTATACAGCTTTGTAACTAAGTATATGAACTCCAAAGAGAAGTTATATTCTTCAAGAACTTTAAACAAGTAATTCCAATTCACAGAGTCAAAAGCTTTATCTAAATCCAAACTTATGACTGAAAGTTCTTTTTTGTTCATTTTTTTGCCAAATCTATTAATATATTGAGTCAATAATGTTATCTTGAACCCTCCTTCTACTTCTTTCAGCTTTTCTTGGTTAGGGGTCACCACAGCAGATCACCTGTCCACTCATGATTGGCAGTGGAATTTTACAGTGTTGAGTTGCCATCCCGGTGCCCAACCTTCCACAGAAGACACCAATGTAGATTGTCCAGTCCACATGGAGGAAACCCACGTGACCACAGGGAAGACATGCAGACTCTGCACAGAAGGCACCCCAGCTGGGGATCGAACTGGAGAGCCTCTTTCTGTGAGGCGGCAATGCTAACCACTGCACCATCATGGCCGCCCTATCTTGAACCCTCCTATTTAGTATAAATTCTGTTTGATCATTATTTATAATTCCTTCCAAAATAATATTCTGTTTGCCAGTATTGACATAAACATTTTATAATCGACATTTAGAAGTGAAATAGGATGATATGAAGAATATAGTTTAGGATATTTATCCTGTTTTAAAATAGGTGATACAAGAGAAAAATCTCCAAGATGGGGGTACACTAGAAGTATATTTAATTTCACTAAATGCTTTTAATAAAATCTTTAATACATTATCAGGGATTAATTTATAAAGCTCAGGAACTATTCCATCCAAACCAGGAGATTATTTTTAGGCTTTTTATGTTGTTCTTCATAGGGTCATAGAAGGTTATTAGGCTATCAATCTGGAGGTCATTTCAAGCCTATCCATTTCATCCCAGTATAATACAACAGATACTCTAGTCCATAACCAGGATTGTATTTAGTAATGACTGCCCATGTCCAGGAGGGTTGTAGTCTCTATCTCTGGTAAGAATTTACGGTGCCACATCCAGTCATCCAGGTTCCTTTTGAACAGTTTAAAGAGGTGTTCTGCTTCACATGACTTGGCAGCCTATTCCAAACACATGGCAGTCACTGAGAGACAAATCTGTCCTTACAGCATGTCCTATTCAAGATGCAGGCCATAGTTAGGTCCCTGGAATGGGTAGCTCTAGTCCCATCTGATTTACAGATGTACAGCAAATTCATTACGTTTGAGTTGGAGATTGCTCTGTAAACCAGGCATAAATATCATCTAAGAAGTCTATATGATACTGAGTATAGTGACAGGGACTTTAGTCAGTCTTGTAAGGCACATGCTGGAGTCCCTTGATCTTCTTAGTTAGAAACCTCTGAGGTCTCTCCACTTGCTGCAGGTGCTTTGTATGGCACACGACAAAAGGCATACAGTACATGCCAAAGGGCCATTTCTTTAAATGAGAAAGATTTATCAATTCTGTTTCTTTGCTCTTTAGTTAGCTTATAGTTTATATTATCTATTACAAACTATTAAATGATTTAGCTTCAATGTGAGGTTGAAGGTAGTTGCATTGTGATCAGTTAAAGGACAGGAAGCTATTAACACATCATTCATTTTAGAAAACAAACCATTAGATGCAAAAACCTTACCTATAATAGTTTGGGTACCAAATCTAAAAGAGTAATGAACATAATTAAGAGATTTAGATAACCTTAAATCATATACACCCCCTCAAATTTATAGTATTAATAAAGTGAATTAAATGTTTTGCTACTGGTAAATGTCTAGGTTTTCTATTAGCAGTAGTATCATTCTCAGATAGTATACAATTAAAATCTTCTGCTATAATTACCTCACCTTTCATATAAAAAGTTATATTATCTAAATATTTTTAGAAACGTTATCTCATCCCAGGAATCCAATATATGCTAAAAAATGTATAATATTTATTATTAATTTCCACTACAAGCAATCCTAACATACCATTTTTATCTGCACAAGAATCAATCACTTTTGGCATATTCATAGAATTTTTCCATAATGTAAGGGTGCATCTTCTTTTTGATCTAAAGTGTGAGCTAACTAAAATAGAATAATCTTTTAAAAGCATTCTATTTGCATCATTGGACAACAGATGTGTATCTTGCAAAAAACAATATCAGCTTTGTGAAGCTTCAGATATTTAAATAAATCACCTCTCTTTAAAGGATTGTTTAAACCATTAATATACAATGAAATACATTTTTAAAATGACATTCCTAAAATGCAATTCTTTATACCTTAATATAAAAAGCTTTGATAAAACAAAAAAATAAATTATTATTGATACTTCTTGATATGGATGAAAACCTCACAATTAAAATCAAAACAACTTAACCTAAGAATAATAATACCCCCTAACACAGAATAACAGATTCCTAATTTGATGACGCAGCCATTCAAACTACTCTCTAACCACTCCATAAAACTAACTAGACTTAACCTATTACTACTACTACTTATTAAAATGTTAAAACACACCCCTAAATTAGATATCTAAAGACACTTATTTTTAATTAATTATTCTCATTCATATGGCCTTTCATTAATATGTATATAACATCTGTAAATATGTATGCTTGTAACAATGAGTCTCCTTATTTATACAATGAATGAAACTAACTAATGTGATAGCATAAAATTTCTGTGAAGGAGGTCATACCTAAGATAACAAGCACAAAATATTCATTATCTATATAATATTTATGTATTTTATGTATTTTAAAAAAATAATTCTAGAATTAATAGCATTTATTGTACTGCCTATTAAAGCCCATTTATACAAATATAGATGATGATGCATCTTTTAAGCAAGTTTTCATGAGATCAAAACGAAGTGAGATTTTTTCCATATAGAACAACCTTCTAGTGCTATCATTTGTATTTATGACAGCTCTGTGTAGTACAAAATCATTAAAATAATGAGAGCAAATATTTAATTATTAGTGTTTGCCACTTGTATAGGTTATGACATGGACGACTAAACATAAACATTTGACTACATAATAAAATACATTATGTCTATTGTTTAATTTTAAGTCTGACATACTAATTACATACTCTTTTTAGTCCCTCCAAAAGAAAAAAATAAAAAGTCTCACTATGTTGTTTCTTATAACAAACCAAATATATATATATATATATATATATACATATATGGGTCTACTGCTTTTGGTCGAATTATATTTGGTCGAAAATTAATTCAGGCAGTTCACTTCACCGAAAATGCAGTTCACTGAAAAGCCATTTGGTCGAATTCCATTTGGTTGAAAATGGAATATAGCCCTGCCCCACTGTAGTGTGACCATGGAGTAAGAATATAAAGTTAGAGGGGTGTGGGGGGCATTGCCCCTCACATAATTGCGGTGTATTCACTATGTTATACTTGTGTATCCATTAAAAATACATAGAAACATATAATGTCAGTAAAAACTAGTTGCAAAATGTGGGGGGCTATGCCCCCCACCAACCCCTAATATGGGGGCTATGCCCCACATACACCCCTAACTTTATATTCTCACTCCAGGGTCACACTGCAGTGGGGCAAGGGCTATATTCCATTTTCGACCAAATGGAATTTAACCAAATGAGCTTTCAATCAAATGAGCTTTCAGTGAAGGGCTGCCTGAAATCATTTTTGACCAAATGTAATTCGACCAAAAGCAGTAGACTCATATAGATATATATATATATATATATATATATATATATATATATATATATATATATACATATATATATATATATATATATATATATATATATATATATATATATATATAGAGGTCTACTTTGTAATTTCAAAATGTCAAAAACTCGAACATCAGAATCCCAACGTCCAGATATTCAAAGTTTTGAAATCTCAAAGCTAAACAATTGAGATTGCTCAACAGTGCGGAACAGTAACTTTGCCATTCTCTTCACTGTAGTGTGATCTCAGAGTTGGTATATTTAGGTAGCAGGGGGTGTGGGGGGGTGAAGAAACGTGATGACTAAAGTTTTTTTGTTTTAGCTTTTTTTTTTTTTTTTTTGCATTTCGAGATTTCAAAACCTCGAACAACTGAACGTCGAGATTCTGATGTTTGAGGTTTTGAATTTTTGAAATTACAAAGTAGACATATATATATATATATATATATATATATATATATATATATATATATATATATACATACACACACACACACACACACACACATATATATATATATATATATATATATATATATATATGGTAACTCTACTATTAACTACTTTCAGTAATGTGTATGAGCCTACATGCTCACCCACATATGTGCATGTACGTACCCATATACAAAAGCATCATCTATTTCCCATTAACTCATCCTGTAAGTATAAATACACTACAAGACAGCCTTTTTATCATAAGAAATGAATGGAAAGAAATAAAACTCTAGTTTATTCATGTTTACCAACATATACAAATGCATGAACATATTACTGCTTCACTACAAAAGCATGTACATCTATGCATACATGCTTTATATATAGTAGTATATGTGAAAAAAATGGTTAAAAACATGTTTTATATTCTATCATCATATATTCAAAATTCCTGAAGATAATTTATACTGCTGCTTATTTTTCTAACTCTAATAGCTTCCTTTGTGTTCCAGCATCTGTGATTAAAATTACTTGCTTTTATGTGAAGCTTCTCTAAAATATACATGAACAATTATAAAATACATATTTTATCAGTGATGTTAAGTAAAGTATAACTTAACTAAACATTTAAACTAAAACACATACTTTAAGACTTATAAATGAGCTAGCCTTCTAACTTTTTCTACATTTTAAAATATTATGTAAATCAATATTCAGTTCTTAATTGTCCATTATTTTAATTCACACAGCAATATCTAAAATTTAATACAAATCATATTGATTTTCACTTCCCCTTGTTCTTCTCAGAATTTCAATCAAAGTATGTCCTGTTTCAAAGTAAGCTCAAAGGTCAAACTGCTCTTCCTATGAAAGCCGAGTGTCTAAAAATGTCTTTGTAGACATCAAGTACATAAAATCCAGCTTGCAACTCATTCAGATGTATACAAATGAATAAAAAAACATTTAAGCAGGAAATCTGATTTGTAGTTGTATTTTAATAGAAGAAAGATTGCAAATGCATCAAGCGAGCTATACCTGTTTTGTAATTTCGTTCCCCTTGTCCATCGCAGCATTCTATTTGAATAATTTCCTGTTAAAAGTAAGTTAAAAAACAGACTGCTCTTCCTACTACAGCTGTTTGTCAACAATGTCATTCCGGTCCTCAAGTAAGTAAAATTAAGCTCATGACTCTTTCTTATGTAGAAAATAATCTAAAAGCTGCATTTGAGTGGAAAATGTAATTTATAGTTGAAATTTTTAAATAGAAGAAAGCTTGTGACTGCATCAGGTGAGCTGTACTATTTTAAAAAAGTTTGAAATGGAGTTATTTAAATAAACAAGAAGTTATAGTTTTCATATAAAAACATTCACATAAAACATACACAGCATTTATATTACATACAAATCTCCTTCCACCATATCAAGCAAATCATTAATTTTCTTATTAATAAAATATCAAGACGGAGAGGAAAAAAATACAGCACATTATCATGCCATCTAGTATTACTTATATGAAAAACATTTATATAATCTGTAGCATTACTACTTAATCTTAAAACATTATTATTAGCCCAAATGATCTAATCCCTTAATATTAATTTCTTTCATCAAGATGTTAAATGATAGATAACCAAGTATTTAAATAAATCATTGTCTATTAAAAGAAATAAACTCTTTTACCTTTGCTCTGATGTCACCATACCTCTCAACTGTACAGATTTTTGCAAAATGTCCAGATTTTTGCCTTATATTTTTAGTCCATTTTTCATAAAATTGTGGTTTTCTGGCAAATCATTAAAGATTGAAGTTAGAAAAAAATGACAGACATTTGAGTTTTAGATTTCATACCCTTCAGAAAATTCATGCTAATGCAAAACCTGTTATTCTATCAACTTTCTAAGTTTGTACAAGCAATATTTCAAAATTGTCCCTATCTCTACCACTTTTTTATAGCTTTGTTCAGATTTCTTACTCTAAGAGGTTGAGAGGTATGGATGTCACTCATAAGAAAATGTTAAATAGGACATATGTATATTAAAAATTTACATATTGCTTAAAATATACTCAATCAGTTGTCTCTAAGTTTTTTCTTTTACTAAACATCCATTTCTTGTGGCTTGTCTCTTCAAGTTTGTCAGGGACCAGTCCATCTCTTCCAGTTTGTCCAAAAGTTTCTTCTTCTGTGCAAAATCTATGGGCATATTCTAATGAACTGAAAGTGTTTTGCCCCTCGATAATAATTCCTAATTTTAGCTGGAAACACAAGTTGTGATTTAATGTTCAGTTTCTTTGACTTTTTATGACAGGAATACAAGCCCTTATTTTACTCATTATAAATGAGAAGTAGTCATCATCAAACCTTATGGTATTTTCTCTTATTTTATAGGAAAATTTGCCCAGGCAGTCTTCAAAACCAGAAGTGTTTGAAAGGGTTCTGAGTGCTCTCTCAATACCAAAAGAGAGAGCCTCGGGTAAATTCAAAGCCTTAGGCAATCAGTTATTTAGAAACAGTATAGTGTTGTCTCCTTCTTCTTTCTCTGGAATTCCATATATTCTAATGTTATTTCTCCTTGACATGTTCTCTAAGTCTTCTATTATCTCTCTTAGTAATGTATTTTGCTTAAGATCAAATTCAGTATGATTTTTTATTTTCAGCCACTATCCCATCCATATCATTAACTGCTTCTTCTATTGTTATTTGCAGGGACAGTTGTTTATTAACATCATTTATTAAATCCATTTGTTTCTTATTTTCTTCTTTTATGTTGTCCATTTTCAACTCCAGTTTGTCAATTTTTGATGAAAGATCCTGAATACTAGTTAAAATAGACTGCAGATCTTTCTTCATTGTAGTCTCTTGAGAAATTCCTTTAGAGTGGCTCATTTTAACAATGAAGCTAAATGTTGTCTGACAGGAAAATGTCTCAGAAAAATCACCAACTTGATTTTTCTATAAGAATTTTATATAGAACTATTCATATATTAAATTCCCAGTCAAAAGTGACTATTACTTGAATGTTTTGATATAAAATCTTGTCAGAATAATTAAAAAAAAGCAGAGCAAATTTTCAGTGCTGTCAACCAATCGCTATCTTGGCCACCCTGAATCTCTAATTCTTAAAGGCCCATACCTGTTAAACTTTATTAATGAAGGAGTAGATCATTTTAATCATCTGGACCTCCTTATAAGCATGCCGATTAGGGTATGGTGAAACCCTTTCAAAGTAGAACTTAGAAATCTATGCCCTGGGACCACAAAGTTGCTTTTAAATCCAGTTCAAGACAAAATTTAATTATATGAGCAGAAAGTGGAAGAATTATGGCCTATTTGTAAAAAGAAGAACTTTAAAACTCAACCTTTGTTAAAAACTACAAAACTGCCCATCAACAACTTGATTCTGTATTAAAGTGTAAATGCCAGTTTTAACTTGCATACACTGCTGCACATTCCTGGACAGAACTCGATAAACCAGGTAGGTTGTTAGTGCTTCAGATTAAACAGTGTAGAAGTTGGGGTATTATTCCTGGAGCCAGATATACCCCTAAGGATCAGTTAGTTATTATGCCAGAAGATATTTGAAGACTATTTTCTTAGTTTTCCTCTATGAGGAAACAAACAGTCTTATCTGCCCCAAGAGTATATTGACTGTTTCAATGAGGTTGTGGAATTGCCTAAACATTCTTTACAGTATAAACATTCTCTTGAAGGCACCTATCTCTGAACAAGAGACAGAGCAAGATGTGGTGTTCACAAATAAGGGTGAGGCTCCTGACACAGTTGGCCTTAATATGGAACTTCATAATATTTTTCTAGATTCTCAGCTCTCCCGTTTATCTTGCTTATTTCAATTTTACCAGTCCTCTCAGTCTAATAACTGCTCCTCATACTTTTCCATTATCACTGCAATACCTAAACCCTGCAAAGATAATACCATTCCAAGCAATTATAGATCTATATCTCTACTCAGTCAGATATTAAATTATATGCAAAAATCCTAACCAAGCAGTTGGAATCCTGTCTGATCTCATCTTTAGATGCACAAGTTGGCTTCATCAAAGCCCAAAGTAGTGCTAATTATGTTTACAATCTTAACTTGTACTTTTAAGGTTTGAAGAGGTCCCCTAAGCCAGTGTTGACTTTGAGGTGGCCTTTTACTCAGTCAAATGGCCTTATTTATAGGCATTTCTGAAGCACATGGATTTCCCATGAGTTTATTACTGCAATTCAAGCCTTGTATTAATCCCTGAAAGTCTGAGTTCTTAGTAATCATATTTTGTCTCATTGAATCTTCTAGAAAAGGGCACTCACCAGGGATGCTACCTCCTCCCTGTTCTTTTACTTTTGGCTACTGAACCCCTCAATAAGTTATTAGTTAATTCTTCTAAAATTTCAGACAGGCTGTTGTATGAGATCTCTGCCCCAGTTTTGATGTTTGCAGATGACTGCTTACTACGTACCAAAGATCACTTTACTCTGTATCATGTAGACTGCTTAGTGATGAGAACAGGTTGCTTTTAATGAATTTTGTAATGTTCTGTTGTAAAAGCCAGTATTGCTTCATAGTAGAAGGCACTCCCTTCCATTTCAGAAACATGTCAGATAATGAGGTTGATTCAAAGAGAAAGGCTTTTACTAATGAATTCTTACTTTCTACACAGAGCTTCATCACAGTGACCACCTCTCATGGCTTACACCTACTTGTTAGATATGGCCCACATTTCTAAAACTCCTGATGATTAAGTGACACCACTTTTCCCTCTGTTTTTTTTTTTTGGTGTGTTTGCTCTTCGTTATACTGTCTTTCTACTTGCCTGATTTATCTATAGGCCCCTCACATTATTTATTTATTGCATTGTTCTATTAATCAGTTATTACCTGTTCTTTACATATGGCTCATCTGCAATGTTTATAACATGACTTTTCACACACAATTACATTACCTTATCCCTTTTGTATACAGTTATAAGTGTTGTTTGTTTTGACCTTTCCTTGAATTGTAGATATAGTTATGTCTAGAATAGTTTACTGTTACTTGTCTTGGCAATGTTTACACATCAGCGTTATAAATGTTACTGTTTATATGCTGGCTCATTTGATAATAAAGTGTTCTAAAAAAGGTGTATAAATGTAGTCAAGGACTCATGGCAATCAGAAGTTAATCCTTGTATAGGATTTTGGATATCCAATGGTTAAAAGGCATAACTATTTGTTAAGATTCAGAATGTATCCTTGGAACATAAGACTGGGTATTTAAGGCATCAGTTCTTGGACCATGGTTAGCTGTTTTTATATAATATATGTAGTTAGTAATAACAATATTCTGTACTTCATATCTGTAGATGACTACAAGCTAGGATCTGTCATATAATCAACAGATCGCCTTATTTTACAGTACGTTTGGCTCATTTATGCAACTGGCCTACAACTAATGTCTTTTCACTTTAATTCCTCAACATTTATGTAATGCATTATGGCAAAATAATAACTGTTATATTTACACAATAAATAACTCTTGAAAATGAACAGCAGAAGATAGATAATATGAATCCAGTAACAGATACAAAAAACTTCCACTTTCACTCCTCCAAGTGGAAGTAATGCAAAGCTGAATAAATATATTGACTCTTTTAGACAAAGTGTGACTCATCGAATTCTTAATGTACAAAGATAGATGTATTACAAGCTTTCTCCCTCAGAAAGAATGGCAATAAAGTCTTTGAAATCCGGCCACAACATTATCATAAGAGAGGCAGACAAAGGGCCTGCAGTGGTTATCCAGAACAGTGATGACTATATTGCTGAAGCCAGTAGACAGTTTCTGTTTACCTTACTACAGACAGCTGACTCAGGATCCAACTTAACAGTTCACAAAAGAACTAAAGAGCCATATTAGATACTTCCCAGATTCCATCTGGGGCAAACCAACTGACCTCATTCCAAATCAGCCTGGGCCTGGAGTTTTCTACGTGCTACCAAAAATCTATAGGCCAGGAAATCCAAGAAGGCCAATAATATCAGACAAAAGTATCCTGACAGAAGCAGCTTCTGAGTTTGTGGGGAAAATTCTGAAACTGCTAGTCAAGGATAGGGATAGTTATATTCAAGACATCACTTATTTTCTTCACATTCTTTGCATTCTGTCAAGTTATTGGGACCTGCAGCCTACCACTGTTTTAGCCACAATGGATGTTACATCACTCTACACAAATGTCCCACTCGAAGATGGACTGGCTGCCTTCTCGAGAACTTAGAAGAGATAACATATCATCACAGCATCACTCCAGATATAGTGGGACAGAATTTATTATGATACGTAACAATTTAACCTTTAATGAGAAACATTATACTCAAACTATGGGCACTGCAATGGTGACCAGAATTGCTCCACAATATGCAAACCTCTTCATAGCATACCTAGAATAGGAATTTCTACAACATTGCACATAGAGATAACTCACTTATTTTCATTTTATTGATGACTTATTTATAATCTGGACAAGATAATTTGCCTATTGATTAAACTGTCATGGGAGTGCTTGGCTTCAAGTGTAACCTTCCTTGATAATAAGGTTATTACAAAAAATGGAACATTACAGATGTGTGTCTACAGCAACTGACAGAAAGATGTATCTTCTCAGAAGAAGTATTCATAGCAGCCACTGAAAAAAGTCAGTTATTTACAGTCAAGCCCTTCAATATTACCTCACTTGTTCTAGTAAGGCTGCAAGAAACACACACTTGGCACAGCAAAAAGATGTCATGTTTGCTCAAGGTCAGTCTGCCAGGGAGTTTGACAGAGCTGTAAACAGAACAATACAGGTACTACAAAGAACAGCTACTTCATTATAAAGAGAAGAACCCTTGTGACAGAGTTCCACTAGTGAGAACATATCATCCAGAACTTAAATTAAGAAATTGCCATTGACCTTCAACCAATGTTCACTGAAGATAACAAACTGAGAGACATCTTTCAAACACTCCCACCAAATCTAACAAATCTTCTTTTCAGAAACACACTTAGACCACAACAGCACATAGCCCAGAATGGCACAAAACCTTGCAACAAATCCAAGAAGCAAAACATGTCACATGATTTGTACAGTTTCCAGCACTGTGTTGGTCCAATAAAAAGTATTACATCACGATCCAGTGTCTTTGAGTTTTCTTGAAAATGTGTTAACCTATTAACACACGAGGAAAGTAATTGACAAATAAATTAATTTGCCAGCATTGTCTGCAAAATGATAATGAAAATGTTTGTTTTGCTGTTCAGATAATATGAATGTGTATTGCTGCACTTTTCAAAGCAATTGTAAGAAACAAACTTTAGGGTCAGGTGTAACCTCCACATCATGTATACTATTAATTTATACAGTTTATGATGTGGAAGGGATGTTATTTTTATATTTATTTTGTCAATAAACGCAATCCCCTTATTTTTTCTTGAAACTGAAGGATCCAGCTATGATATCACGAAAATCTGAACTCACAATGCCCCACTACCTAAATTAGTGTATAGGCTATTATATTTCTATGTTAACTGCATAACATTGAAAATGGTCATGGGTGTTGATGATGTAAATAAGTAGCTGCTCTTTTAAGTTCATTTGATTACCTAGAATGCACTGCTCAGGACCTATAATGGCATCATTTTGTGCGTAAGCCTATAGACATAATTTGAGTAGACAGTAAGCCTAAAACGTCAAAAAAATGCTATAATCTTCATTAAAAAAAAAACCTATAACTTTAACATCATGAATACAACTGGAAAAGAAATTAATTGTAAAACAAAGATATGTCAAAACAGCAACATTACACTTTAAACTCCATAACTTATAGAAAAGCTTCAATTTTGATTCCAGTGTTCTAAGTTCATTAGTATGACAGATGACTGAATATAATAACAGTTTTTGCATCTACTCATTCTGTTATTTGAATACAATTAAGAAAATTTAGTATTTTTCATATTAATTGTATCTTTGGGTTGTAGTCTTTCTTTGCTATACAGATAGTCTTAAACACCTGCAGTTATATTTCACATACTACAAGTTATTCAGAAGTAGCTTAATTGTTATAAGTAAAATATACTTAAACTGATGTTTTGATCACGTTCCATTGAGATATTAATAACTATGAGTAAGTTACTAGAAAAGATGAAAAATTATTGACAATGAATGCTCATAACACCTTGGTAAAATACATTTCCTTTAGACCTTGAGCTGTTACATTATGAACAAAAACACTTTATGGCTGTGGCCTGTTAAAATTCTAAAATTTAACACTGTTCTTCACCATCTGGCAGAGGAACAAAGCTGAAGCAGTAGGTCTGACACCCCAGGCAACACACCCATTTTACACACCCACTAGATATAATTGATTGCAGCTGTGATCACTAAATGGTAGCTTGCAAAGTATCATACTGTTTGTTTAACTATTGGCTGGGAGAGAATACACACACACTGTTGATAACAAAGCTGTTTTAGGCTGAATAAGTTCAATTTCAGTGTCCTACCACTGCTGTCAAATGTCACAAATGGATGGCATCGTTGTCACCAGTGTGAAGGAGGTTTGGCACAGAGAGGATATGAATCCTATGACTTCGAACCAATTCTGAAGAAAGGTCTACACTGGCACCAGAAGGATGGTCATACTACTGATAGTCAGCAGGTTAAAAGAAAAGAAAAGAAAGTGCGCACAAGTCTAACTCAGTCACCAGTTCACAAGATGCAACTTGGCCCCAAGAGCAAAACAGGAATATTCAGTGCTGTCCTATGTATGGGCGTCCAACATCCACACTCATACTAGACATACAGACCACTTATAGAGCTCAGTCTTTGGCCTAGCACCAAAAATTCATTTTTCACTACTCTTTCTGAATAAACCATATCTTCTTTTTTATACAAGTGATTTTCACACACACGCACATGCGCACGCGCACACACACACACACACACACACACACACACACACACACACACACACACACACACACACACACACACACACACACACACACACACACACACACACACACACACACACACACACACACACACACACACAGATATGCAAACACACAATTACCAGAAAAGGCAGTCAGAATTCTCCAATTCCCCCAAACTCTCTTCCTGACATGGTAGTACTACTGCAATTTCACAGAGAGCTAAAGACCCAAGCATGCCAGGTACCTAGTGCTCTTATTTAACCGGATGTAAATTATACACACCAATATTTTCACTAGCATTTGGCCTAAACTGTGTAGCCACTTCAGGAGACAGATACAGCTGCCTTGTTAACCTAGAATGTTCAATTCCCATTTTAGATAATAAATAACAGAGCATACATATATGAATAATAAATGTCAGCCATAAGAGCTCAACATTAAAGCAAACAGTGTAAATACAGATTAAATAAACAGAGTTATTAACTACATACAGAAGGCAAATAAAATAGGTAAATAGATAGGATAGGATAGGTACATAAAAATATGATTCTGAGCTATCTAGATATCCTAGGTGTCTCTTACTAAAGAAATACTAGACATGACTAATCTGAGTTAGAGAAATATTTAAAAAAAATCACAGGAAGACAAATAAAGCAATGAGTAGCCATTCTTACTGGCCTGGGCTGCCCCAGTGAACAAAAAGAATTAAAGTTTATGGGAGTGCAGACGCATGAGCATGAGAATAACTTTTTAAGTGTTTTGTGTGTGTGTGTGTGTGTGTGTGTGTGTGTGTGTGTGTGTGTGTGTGTGTGTGTGTGTGTGTGTGTGTGTGTGTGTGTGTGTGTGTGTGTGTGTGTGTGTGTGTGTGTGTGTGTGTGTGCGCGTGTGTGTGTTATAGGCATGCTGCCTAATACTGCCAGCATATAAGAAGGTAAGTACTTAAACTGTGTGCGTGTGTGTGTGTATTTATATATGTGTGTTGGGCCGGTACTGAGCCACTAAACTGTCATTAATTTTGCCTCATATTATGATCTGTTTTCTTATAAAATATGTGGTGTTCTAGAAAATCAGTGAGCATTACAGTCACTAAATAATGAGAGACATTTGAATTTCAGAATTAAACACCCTTCAGAAAAAGTATGCTAATGCAAAGCCTGGACTTGACTAATCTGAGTTAGAGAAATATTAATAATTCACAGGAAGATGTATGAAGCAGTGAGAAGACCTTCTTACTGGCTCAGGGTGCCTCAGTAATAGGAAGAAATGAATGTGCACATGAATAACTTTTATTTTTTTAAGTATTTTGTGTGTGCCTGTGTGCGAGCATGTGTTTGTGTTGCAGGCACACTTCCCAATACTGCCAGCAGCGCATAGGCAGGCAAGTACTTAATCTTTGTAATCTTTGTATGTGTGTGTGTGGGGGGGGGGTGAGTATTATGTGTGTCTGTTGGGAGGCATAGAAGCTCTAAACTGTCTTTAATTTTGCCTCATGTTATGATCTGTTTTTTTATAAAATATTTCATTTTCCATCAAATCTGTCACTAAATAATAGCAGACATTTGAATTTCAAACTTAACAGCCTTCAGAAAAAGCATGATAATGCAACACTGTTAATTCTAGCAACTTTCTAAGTATATACATGAAATATATGTCCCTAATTTTGGTCCTTTACCCACCTTTTAGCTTTTTTCTTGATTCTTTAGAAAAGATGTTGAGACATATCTTGGGGCAGGAGGTTACAGTACATTACAAACTTTATTCTGACAGCAGTGAGCTGAGAAGATAAATTCCATAGGGATCATCTGTGAATGAAAATGACTGTCACTGTTTGCATTAGTTCTAGTTAGCAGTCATTCTCTTTGCAGAAATAAATTTTATGTGAAGTCAGATGGAATATTTTACTGTGGCAGTTTTAACACATTCAGTTATCTAAGGTATGTGCATTAAATGCAGTTGCCCTAACTGATGAGTATGGAGATTGTTTATGATGACAATGACTGAATGTGTGTGTGTGGAAGAAGAGTTGCAGTGTATCTAAAAGTAGCATTAGTCATAATATTTTTTTTCAGTTTCTATTACTGTCAGACATCAGCATTTAAATCAATAACTGAATATCAGTGACCCTCTGGGCAGGATGTGTATGGCAGCAAATTATCAATAATGTTGTGTCTAATAGTGCTTGGTTCTCTGGTTGAGTTTTTCCTGTGATTCCGTCTGTGTGGACTCTGAATGCACTCCCTGTCTCTCTATGGGATTTTATCCATTTGTTTTGATTTATTTTCCCAGAAGCTGTGTAATCTATGCATCTGGCCATTTGCACTTTTACTTTCATCCCAATCTAACACCAAAGAGTTATGCAAAAGGTAAATCTCCCTTTCTGGATGGGCAGAAAGACAGAAACTATTGCCAGGCAGGAATTATATATCCCTACATTGGTCTTCTTGGTTTATTGGAGTACTACTAATTTGTTAACTTTCATAGGTTCATAGATGTGCACTAGGCTAATGGCCCTGGAGCCTTTACAAGAAGTGCCCTGGCACCGTGCCACCCAATGTTAATTCCCAGTGCCTCTATCAAGTAGAGCAACTGGAGTGATCCCTGGGGTGAACCTTCTATTTCCCATCCACTCATCAAGATTTCTCTTGAAGAGGGCCAGTGAGGTGCTCTGCTTGACATGTATGGGAAGTCTATTCCAGAGCATGGGTAGTCTCTGAGTTATGAACCTGTCCCTCCAGCCTGTTCTGTTGATTGTGGTAATGAAGTTGAGGTCTCTGGAGCATGTGGTGTGGAGGGATTGAGATTTCTTTAGATGTAGCATTTCTAACAGAGCTGAGTCAGACATGGCTTTGCAAGTCAAGCAGAGACTGCCTCTTAGTAGATGATATGAGACAGAGAATACCTGGAGTTTTTTTAGTCTGTCCATGTAGGACATGTGTTTAAGGCCTAGAATCCTCTTCGTGAGGTACTTTTGCGGCCTTTCCAGCTGTTGCATGTGTCTAGTGCGGTTCATGCCAAATGGGGCATTATACTCTATGACTGGCCTAATGAGGGAAGAGAAGAGAGAGATGATAACCTCTTTCTTCCTGGATGCAAAACCCTTGGTAATGAGATGTGCCACATAGAAGGACTTTCTGACCACATTGGCAATGTGGTAGTCAAAGGAGAGGTTGCTGTCAACCTGTGTCCCCAGATCTCTTATAACGCCTTCAGTGTTCAGTAGGCTCCCAGCAATGTGGTAATTAATGGGAACTGAGTTTTTCCCAAAGGGGATGATGAAGCATTTTTTGGCATTAAGCTTAAGGCAATGGTTTTGACACCAGTCATTGGTCTCAGTGAGGCCTTTCTATAAGATGTCTACATCACTTGGGGAGTTAATAATGGCTCCCAGCTTGCAGTCATCTGCGAACTTGATCAGCCAGAGTCCCTCCATGTTGGCCTGGACGTCTGAGAAGTAGATGCCAAAGAGGAGAGGACCCAGGACTGATCCCTGTGGGACTCCACTCATGACTGATCAGCAGTCTGACTTGGAGTCTGCTACTTTCACACTGTGGGTTCTATCTGTGAGCCAGTTTGCAACCCACCTAGTGATATAGGGGTTGATGCATAGTTTGGTGAATTTATCAATAATTCCTGAGTGGGGAATGGTATCAAAGGCCGTGGCCAAATTGAGGTAGGCTGTATGAACTGCCTTGCCCTCATCCACAGCTCTGGTGACTGACTCAAAGAAGTCAAACAGGTTGAGCAGCCATGATCTACCCTTCACAAAACCAAATTGTGTGGGATCTGGAGTTTGGAGATTCCCTATATCCTTGTTAATTAGGTCCATGATGATGTGCTCCATAGCCTTACATATCAGACTTGTCAGGCTAATGGGATGATAATTCCCAGGGTCTGTAGTTGCTCTCCCTTTATGGAGAGGGATGACTGTAGCAGTGTGCCATTCAGTAGGGACAAAGCGTGAGGTGAGGCTGTGATTGAACAGGGTACATAGATGTGGTGCCAGGTCACTTTGTAGTTCATGTAGAACACATCCAGGGATATTGTCGGGTCCCATGGAAGCCAATCATCGAGTACAATGCCCCATTTGGTATGTACATCACTAGATACCTGCAACAACTGGAGAGGTCACAAAAGTACCCCACAAAGAGGATTCTAGGCCTTAAACACTTGTCCTATATGGACAGACTCAAAAAACTCCAGCTATTCCCTTTCTCATATTGCCTACTAGAGGGGATCTCTGCTTGACTTACAAAGCCATATCTGACCTAGCTCTGTTAGAAATGCTACATCTAAAGAAATTCCAATCCCTCCGTACCACATACTCCAGAGACCTCAACCTCATTACCACAATCAACAGAACGTGCTGGAGGGACAGGTTCATAACCCAGAGACTGTCCATGCTATGGAATAGACTTCCCATACATGTCAAACAGAGCACCTCATTTGCCCTCTTCAAGACAAATCTTGATGAGTGAATAGGAAATAGAAAATTCACCACGGGGATCACTCTAGTTGCTCTACTTGACAGAGGCACTGGGAACTAAGGTCGGGTGGCACAATGCCAGGGTAATCCCATGGGCTAGGCTTGTAAAGGCTCCAAGGCCATTAGCCTAGTACACAACCATGAACCTATCCCTGAAGCATTGAATATACTGCATAATACTATATGTGAGCTGCAGTGGAAGAATTCTGATTGTGCATTTATGATAGCTGTTGAGTTCAACAAAACAGATCTCAGGGAGGTGCTACCAAATTACTACCAAATTGTGGATTTTCCCACAAGGGGAGCAAATACTCTGGACAAGGCTTACACTAACATAAAAGGGACATACAGAGGCATACAGCAACCAAACCTGGGTGGCTCTGATCACATCTCCATAAAACTAATACCAGCTTACAAACCTCTCTTGATCATAGATAAGCCCACTGTGAAACAAATCAGGGTCTGGCATGAAGGAGCCATGGAAAGTCTTAGGGACTGCTTTGATACAACAAACTGGGATGTCTTTAGAGAGGTAGCCACAGTGAACAATCTGGTGAACATAGATGAATATACTGAGATAACTGTGGCTTATATATCCAAATGTGTGGAGGATGTAATGAACACCAAAAATATTAAAAGTAAGAACCAACCAAAAACTATGGTTAAACAGCAAGGTGTACAAATTCCTGAGGGCAAGAAACACTGATTTCAGGGCAAAGTATAAGAAGCGTCTAAGTGTGGCATGGGCTAATCTAAAACAGGGTATCAAGGAGGCCAAAAGGGAGCATGGAAAGAGGATACAAGGACACCTCAAGGATGGGAAAGACTCTAGAAGCCTGTGGCATGGTATTCAACAGCTAACTGACTACAAGACCAAGTCAGCTCAGTGCGATTATAGCACTGAATATCTGGGCAGCCTAAACGCATTTTATGGCATGTTTAAAGAAAAAAACAACCTGGAGGATGTAAAGCTTCTCAATGACCAAAAAGAGGCAGTACTCAACTTCAGTGCTGTGGTTGTAAGGAACCAACTGAGGAAAGTAAACCCCAGGAAGGCTGCTGGCCATGATAACATTCTGGGGAAAGTGTTGAAAGGCTGTGCAGACCAACTCAGCATAGTTTTGATGGACCTCTTCAATACCTCACTTGTCCAGGGAAAAGTACCAGCATGCTTCAAAGTTACCAACATAATCCCTCTGCCCACAAAATCCCACCCCACCTGCCTAAATGATTACAGGACAGTGGCCCTTATATCAAATGTAATGAAATGCTTTGAAAAACTGGTAAAAGGCATTTGGCTAGAGTACTACCCCAATCCTTTGACCCACTGCAATTTGCCTACTGAGCAAACAGATCAACTGTTGATGCCATTTTGGTGGCACTTCACCTCACACTGGAGCATCCTGAAGAGAAGAACAACTATGTCAGGCTGTTGTTCATAAATCTCAGCTCAACATTCAATACAGTGATTCCAATACAACTTACAGAAAAGCTAATCAACCGTGGCATAAATAAAGGGCTGTGCAGCTGGATCCTAGATTTACTGACTGGAGGACCACAAAGGATCTGTGCTGGTAACAACACTTCAGGGAATGTTACAATCAACACTGGAGTACCTCAGGGTTATGTGCTTGAGTTCTCTACTGTTCACAATCCTTACCTATGACTGCTCTGTGAAAGCTAGCAACAACCACATCATCAAATTCACAGATTATACCACAGTGGTGGGGTTCATAAGTGGTGATGACGAGGTGGGTATAGAAATGAAGTCAATCCCCTGATTGAATGGTGCAATAACAACAAGTTGGACCTGAATGCCAATAAAGCAAAATAAATTATTATTGACTTCAGAAAGAGATCTGCCATGTACCTGCCCCTCAAGATCAACAGTGAAGAAGTGGAGAGACTCTAAACTACAAAGTTCTTGGGGGTACATATATTAGAGGGCCCTTCTTGGAGTACAAACACAGGCCAGCTAATTAAAAAAGCCCACCAGTGACTAAACTTCCTAAGAAGGCTTAGAAAAGCAAAGGTCTCTTTGAATGCTCTAAATAGTGTCTACAGAAGTGCCATTGAGAGAATTATCACCAGCAGCTGCACTGTATGGTTTGGTAACAGCACAATGGCTAAAAGGAAGAAGCTGCAAATAATAATAATAACAGCAGAAAAGATCATAGGCACTAGTCTCCCTACCTTACAGAAGCTCTTTGAAATGAGATGTAAAAAGAAGTCCCACAAAACACTGAGTGACACTTCTCATCCAGGGTATGGTTGGTTCACTAAACTTGCATCTGGTAGAAGGCTACGGAGTATCTGCTGTAGGACCTCCAGATTCATGAACAGTTCTTATCTAACTGCAATAAAACTCATTGATGCAGACATAAATCTGGATGTATCAAAACTATAATAGATTGTTACACTCTCATAATTTTCCTTTTTTTCATACAGTAATTCTATTTATTGCATACTAACATTAATATATTCTTGTTCAAGTGCAATTCCCATCACTTCCTCATGTTCAGTATCACCCAATCTCACCTGTGTGTATAGTGTACTTTTCATTTCATGTGTCAATCATCTAGTAGTCAGTGTTGTCCAGTATATTTAAATAGTGTGCAGGCATGTGCATCAGCTACCTAGATATTTACTTTTGTACTATAGTTACTGTTTATTCTTTACCTATCATGTCTGTCTTTTTGTGTTTGTTTCTCCTGTAAAAAGCTGACGCTCGAAATTTCATTTAGGTATAACCAAACATTATATAGCAAATACATACTGTGGCAGTCTAAGGATGAATGTGAATGACTGCATATAATGTTTGGTTACAGGTAGCAGCCCCCCTTTATTTAAAGTCATCAGCCACCACTGGTTACCAAAGCAATAAAAATAAATGATCAACAGTTAGGAAAAAAACAGTGCATGTTTAGACTACCTTATCACATACAGTACTATATGGAGCACTTTTACAAACTTTACTTAGTGGACAGAAGATAAGCCGGTCTCCTACCTTCCCCATTACGTACAGCAGATGACAAGGCAATGTTAAAAGCAGACCATTAGAAGAAACAAAGTAGGCAAACAGACTGCTGCATTACTTGCTGTTGTCTGCAAAACATTTGCAAAATTCACCTGCAGAAACAAAGGCAGACAGGCATGCAATCCCCTGCAATTGCAGTGTTTCACTGGGTCAAGAACACATACAACTTAAAGGAAAGTAGGGTTTGTTAAGATTACTAAATTACTTTCAATGATATGCAAAACATTTTTATAAACTTTGTCAGCAGAAATGAAGGCAGACAGATGTATGTTCTACTTCCCATTCTCCTTGAAATTGCAGTGGGCAATAATGGCAACAATAAAAGGAAAACACAAAGACAGCTGGAAGAAAATCAGTGTATGTGTATGTATTGTATGTAGTGATCGGCAGAATACTTACATGCTGTTTTTCTGCTAATTATCTTATTATTTTCTTTATAGTGTGTATCACTGCCTGTACTTGTGCTGGTGTGTGTGTGTGTGTGTGTGTGTGTGTGTGTGTGTGTGTGTGTGTGTGTGTGTGTGTGTGTGTGTGTGTGTCTGTGTGTGTGTGTGTTTGTGTTCTTGTACAGTCTATTGTATCACTTTCTGGAAACTTCCTCTGATGAAGGGAATGAAGTTAGGCATACCCCCAGCCTATGTATGTTTAGAGTACTGTGTTTACTTGTAATGTGCTAAGTTCATCTGAGGACCTGCAGATGGCCTGGTATCATTCCCAGCAAATGCAGTGGGTGACAAGGCAATCAAAGACAGACCAAAAAAAAAAAACAGATGGTGCATGTAGGGGGGAGGGGCACCCATATTGCTTACACTGATCAACAAATGTGGCAAACACTTGCACAAAGTTTATCTGAAGGAGTGGAAGACAATCTCTTATAGCCCTCCACCTATAAGTACAGTAGCTGAAAAGTGCATGTAAAATAGATAGCTATAAGAAAACCACAGTGCAGATTTACTACAATTCATCACATCTTAGTCAAGATGTCATTAAAACAACTGTCATATTTAATTCACACTCAAATAACTGAGAAAACAATTGTTATATGCTTCAAACCGGCTGTTTTTGAAGAATACAAGCCCCCTGTATCCCCAATGTGGGGAAGTCTGCTTCTACACCCTTGATCATTTTATTTAATAACTCCAGGGTCACACAAGGTTGAAGAAAAGGAACCATGTATAATATGAAAACAACACTTACCTGTTTCCTTTTCTCTGATTCCCTTGAATATAAACTAAAACAAAGAATCTGCAACATCCTAGTTTCAACTTAGTAAATGATTGTTAGCACAAACTAACTCTCAAATGTCGAGAATGTCCAAATATTTTCTGCATATTTTTGGTCTGTTACTATAAAAATTGTGGTTTTCTGGCAAATCACTGAGGATTGAAGTCATTAATTAATGACATACATTTCAATTTCAGACTTCATAGCCTTCAGAAAAATGCATACCAACACAAATCCTATTATTCCAGCAACTGTCTAAGTTTATAAGAGCAATTTGTAAAATCTGAACCTATTTTTGGGCTTTGTTCCATCATTACTTTAGGCTTTGTCCTGGTTTCTTGCACTAAGAAGTTAAAAGGTCCTATTTTACAGCTATGATATTTTCTGGCCTGACAACAGGCCACATAATCAACAATACTGCTCCTCTCTGTTCACTGGCAGATTTGTCACAAAGTGTGGAGCATGCTATGTCAACCTTTGCCCAGTCTACTCAAAATGAAGTGTGTACATCTGAAATATTTAAATAATCTGCTTAGATGGGGAGCATGTCAGTTTGTTGAAACCAGTTTCAGCAAACGCAAAGAAACCAAAGCCAATTCACCCAAACCACTTTCAGTGAAAGTAGAGATTGCCTTTTTCACCACTGTTGTGTGACCTCGGAGTTGGTATATTTAATTCCAGGGAAGGGGGGCTTGCCCACCTGCAGAAACTGTTTCAATGTTCGCTGAATGTGGTTTTGGCAAACTGGTTTTGGTTTATTTACGTTCGTTAATACTGCCTTCACTGGACTGACATGAACCCATTTAGATATTCTTATAATTCACTCTGTAGCCTGCATTTCTCATTTCCAACTGGTGCAGATTTTTCTTCATAACAGCAGCATTAGAAGTTGTGATGAAACCAGATCATGGTTATGATCAGTGCAGTAGGTGTTAAACTGATAGGAGCAGTATAAACCTAAATGGGGTTTTCCCATAATGCATGAGGTAGTATTGAGCTAGAAGCAGAGTTGTGAGCTGAGTGTTATTCTGATAAGATGCACATGCGGCATTGCTACATATGTACGTTTGCAACTGGTATGGAAAATAAATATAATAAATTAATATGCACTACTTCGGGTCTTAGATTCATAGATTAGTACTAAGCTAACTGCCCTTGCAGGCCATTGTAAGCCTAGCTAATTATCCCTTGTGAGACTCAAACCCTGCACCTTGTGTTTGTAAGGCAAACACCTTAACCATTAGGCCACCCTCCCAACCCAACCCAACCCAGTTTAACACACTTCTGAGTATCTGGTGGCTTAAATATAAAACAGAGCAAAACAAGATGACAGAATAGAATAATTTAAGCTGCAAGATGAAATGAAAGACTACCAGCACCATAGGGAAACTTGGAATTCTTTAGACGGGTGAGAAACTGTGCAGCAATGCCATGAGAAGCCTTGTGATGCCCATGCACTGGCCCAGTAATCAAGGACCCTCAATCCTCACCACTAGCACCAGTGAGGAGAGTGCTCATTGGGTGGATAACAAGTACACACACAGTGAAGTACAATTTCCCTTAAGAGCACACAGAGATCACAGTCATTCTAGGGCTGGTTTCTCACTTTCTCTCCAGATCCCCAATAAGACCCCCCACTGGCACAACTATAGGGTCCAGATCTCAGCCTAGTGGTCAATCAAAAACCTACAGCACCCTCTCTGTCCAACCAGTGTTTCGTGTCCCTGTCCAAGTATCTGGCACACACACACACACACACACACACACACACACACACACACACACACACACACACACACTTTAAGATTTGGTTTATATACAAACACATAGACACTCCTGGGGAAGGCTGGCACACGTTCTCCAGCTGTGCCCCCTTTCTGCCCAGACTATAACGAAGTACCGACTACCACCAACCACTAATATCAGCTACTAGAAGGCCCTTCCCAAAGGGTGACCAATTTCACTGTGTAATATTACTGTTATCCAAATACTAAGTGTGAGTGAGCAGCAAGTCTATTGAAGTGGTTTTTACAGTATCACTATATACATGCAATGTACCCTAGAGCTTAAATTATCTCTACAGAAAACAGCTACAGTTGAAAGGTTTAAAAATATTTAATAAATAATAAATGAACAAGGCAAATCTCATCAATTCAACACAGTACGAATCAAGAGTTCAAAGATCACAGGAAACTTTTAAAACAATATTGTAGGATAGTCTGACTTAAATATAGAAAACAGCTAGGCTAATCTGGCTATATTTCTATCTAAATCCAAGAGAAATACTAAGTTCTAAATATTGCTTACAGAGCAAAACAAGTGCCTTTTGAGCTGATGTCAGCTTCAGACAAAATCCAAAATGCTCAACTCTTTCTCTCTGAGATAGTCTTAAATTGATATACACATTACTGCTGAGTCATTTCATATTACATAATTTTTCACACCTCTGCTGAAGTTTCTCAGGCTCACAGAACTCAAAATTTAACATTTGTTTGTAATATTGCACCTGCCAGGAAACCACAGCAATAAAGGACACTTTACATATAAAACCTAGTAATTAACTCTTGTACACTAGAAGAATTTCTTAGCCCAGACATCCTGTGTCCGAGCTTGAGATCATACAGTCATAAAATACCTTCCTTATCAGGTTTCTTTGAGCAGAGTGCACTGTGGTTACATTTTTGAAGCTCAGAACATAACACAATTTTCTTGAATTTGTTACACAAGCATGTGGATCATATTAATATTTACAATGACATAGAATTATTTACAAAATTCTATCTAGCTAGGCTGGCAGTCTTCACATATCTCCCCCAGCCCCCCCCCCCCCCCCCGGAGAACTCAAGCTAATTTTTCAAGTGACCCTTGAGAAACATTGCTTGAGAGGGTTAGGTCTATCTGAGTTTACCTTACCCCATTCCCTGTCATGAGAGTCAATCTGCATTGGCATTGCTAATCCCACTGCAGTGCTGCACTGACATATCATATGCTTGCAACCCTAGGCTCCACCTTAGTAACTTGGCATTTTGCTGACTGGCTCGGTGTAACCATATTATGGGATTGTGATCTATAACTACAGTGAATTTCCTTCCATACAAATAAGGCTGAAGTTTATGCAGTGCACACACTATGGACAGACATTCCTTTTCTACAGCTGCATAGCATTCCTCCCTGGGTTGGAGCCTATGACTGAGATAAATCACTGGATGCTCTTCTCCCTCTGAAGAAATCTGGCTAAGTACATCCTCCACCCCATGGTTTGAAGCATCTACCTGCACAACAAAATCTTTGCTGTAATCTGGACTGGCTAATACAGGGGGTTCTCCCAAAGCTTCTTTAAGATTCTGGAATGCCTGCTCACATGCTGTGGTCCACACTGTCTTATTTGGCCTGTTTTTCCTTGTCAGGTCTGTAAGGAGAGCAGCTATGGTACTATAATTGGGGATGAACTTTCTGTAGTACCCTGCTGTCCCTAAGAATGCCCTCATCTGCTTTTTGGTAACAGGTGCAGGCCATGCCTGAATGGCTTCCACATTGGCAGGTTATGGCCTGATCTTACCACTCCCCACTCTATGTCCCAGGTAGGAGACCCCTGCCATTCTCACCTGACATTTGCTTGGCTTAATGGTCAACCCTGCCCACTGTAGTCTTCCCAGCACCTCCCTGACATGTTGAAGGTGCTCTTGCCAGGAATGGCTGTAGATGGCAATATCATCTAGGTAGGTAAAGGCAAATCCTCCTGCTCCTGCTAGGATATGATCTACCAGCCTATGGAAAGTTGCCAGGGCATTTTACATCCCAAAGGGCATCTTTGTGAACTCATACAAGCCAAAAGGACTCACAAAGGCTGACCTCTCTCTAGCACTAGGATTCAAGGGCACCTGCCAGTAACCCTTGGTAAGATCAATGGTTGTAAGATACTTATTCCCACCCAGTTGCTATAGGGCTTCATCTGTCCTAGGCATGGGGTAAGCATCTGACTCTGTGTGACTATTTAATTTCTTGTAGTCCACACAGAACCTGGTGCAGCCATCCTTCTTTGGCACCAGCAACACTGGGGAGGCCCAGGGACTGTTGGGCTCCTAAATTACCCCTAGCTCCAACATTTCCTGTATCTCCTCCCTCAGAGTCTGTCTGACTCTCTCAAGCACCCTATAAAGGGCCTGCCTAATAGGCTTTTGGGGTCCTCTATCCACCTGGTGCTGCACCAGGTGGGTGCATCCTTTTTTCCCAGTGACCATATCCCCATACTCCTGTAACACTGCTCGGAGTTCTCAAACCTGGGTAGGAGATAGCTGGTGGGACATTGCTACCCTTCCACCAAGGTGTCAGTCTGAGCCTCACTGAGGAGATCAGTCACCAGATCTCCCTCAGACTCCTCCTGCAATCCACTGCAAATACTCAGCACAAGGGCCTCCCTATCATGGTAAGGTTTCATCATGTTAACATGATAGAATTTGTGATCCTGCCTCCTGCCTAGCAGTTCCACCATGTAGTTAACATCACTGACCTTCCTACCACCTTGTAGGGTCCCTCCAAGGCTGCCTGCAGCTTGTTGTATCTGACAGGAATAAGAACCATTACCTGCTGCCCTACAGCGTACTTTCTAGCTCGAGCATTCCTGTCATACCAGACCTTCTTCTGCTGTTAGACTTCTGCCAGGTTCTCCTGGGCCAAGCCTATGAGTTCCCTGAGCCTTGTCCAGACGTTTAGGACATATGCCACAACAGACTCCTGGTGAGATTCACACTCACCCACCCACTCATCATGAATTAAGTCTAGAAGCCCCCTCACCCTATGCCCATACAACAATTCAAAAGGTGAAAAACCTGTGGATTCCTGGTGAATGTCTCTGTAAACAAACAACAGATGGGCAGATATTTGTCCCACTCCCTCTTAAACTGGTCTGTAAATGCCCGTAGCATGGACTTGAGTGTAGAGTTTAACCTCTCAACCAGACCATTAGTCTGCGAATGGTAGGGGGTGATCTTCAGGTGCTTCACCCCACAGTACTTCCAGAGACAAGACAGAAGGTCTGACATGAAACTGGCACCTCTGTCAGTCAGTATTTCTTTTGGGAAACCTACCCTGCTGAAAATCTCTGACAAAGCATTTGCAATCTTTTCTGCCTCAGTGGAGGACAAAGCCACTGCCTCAGGGTAGCTTCTAACATAATCTACTACCACTAGGATATATTTTTCCCTGTGGAACTTGGGGTACTCAAAGGCCACACAATATCCATAGTCTGAAATAGCGCCTCAGTCACAGGCAAAGGTATCAAAGGAGCTCTCACCTTGTTTCCTGCCTTGCCTACATTTAGGCACTGCTCACAAGTCCTGCTGTACCCTGTTACATCTCTGGAAATTCCAGGCCAATAGAAGTTCTGCATAATACATCTCTTTGTATGTTTTATGCCCATACGACCTGCAAAGGGAATATCATGGGCTACGGCTAGAAGTGCCAGACTGTATGCTCTAGGCACTACCAATTGCTGTATCCTCTCATCGTCTAGCCCTCCCTCAGGGGTCCACTCTTTATACAGTAACTTTTTGTCCCAGTATACAGATTCCCCCTTCCCTTGAGAATCAGGTGCCTCACTAACTACCTGCCTCAGGCCTTGTAATGTAGGGTTTGAGAGCTGAGCCTGTCTCAACTGTCTCTTTATAACCCTTCCCAGCTCCCCTTCTACAGGAAGTCTGGTATTCTCCAACATCAGTGCCTCACTGTCAGCCTGGGTACTGCTACTCACCTCTACCTTTGCAGTCACTCTGTCCAAGGGACCATCAGTGCTTACAAGCAGCTGTGGCTCACCTTCAGTCTCCCTGCTACAGGGTAGTGCCCTCCCTGAAGTAACCACCTCACCAGTCCTGGCTGCAAGTGTGCAGTCTGACTGGGTCTCACCCAGGCTACCAGACCCACATGCTTGTCTCCAAACCTGACTGTGTGTAACTACATGAGCACATGGTACTGCATTATCAAAAATCTTCCCTATCAGGACATCTGCAGGAGGGAAGTTTGGTACCTACTATTGGCATTTTGTACTTCCCACTTACTGGCTCCCTCATCTTTTGTTCCCCACCTTGCCTCCATGGACATCTATATGCCATATAGCACCACGTGTTGCATTCAACACATTTAACCCTAGGTCCTGGACACATACCTGGACTAGTGACTTCCCTTGCTACTGGCAGATTCTGTTGGGGCAGTCTGGGCTGCCCACCATGGGTTCCTTTAGACCCACAAGCAGCACTGGGTGTCCCTTTCCTGTGAAGTGATGCCCTGCTTGCTAGGCATAGGTCTCCCTTCTTCCCCAACTCATCTGAAGTAGCACATTGTCTATCAGCTAACCAGATCCTCATACCCTCAGGCAAAGTGCTAAGGGCTTGTTCTCTTACCAAAAGGTCTGTCAGACCCTCAGAACTGGTGACCTGACATCCATTCACCCACCTATGAAAATAAGTGCTTAGTTCAGCAATATATTCATACACATTTTCATCTGCCTTGCATCTATGCTCACAAGGGTCTATATTAAAACACTGAAACCTAACTTACGTGAATACGTAAACATCGACACATAAATAGTGAACCACGAGAACACCGAATGTCCTGAAGCACAAAATTCGAAATGTCGAATTGCCATAGTTGGCCCTTATCCGCTATAGCTCCCTAACGTAAATGTGCAATAGTTACTGACCTTAGGGTTAGGGTGCGGGTTAAGGTAAGTGCATATATAGTTATACATGCAACCTACACTTTAGGGTTAGAAGTAGGGTTATGTTAAGTGAATATATAGTAATATAGTTGTGTAGCTGAATATATACGTAAATTACACTTTTTCCGTAATTGAGTGTTGTTTGTTTATAGTTAGATATATTTGTGAGTAGTGAATGTTTGATTAGGATATGGGATATGTGGGTGAAGTCTAGATATGGGGAAGTGTGGATTATTTATTTTGCTTGGGCAGGTAGTATGTAGTTGATGGTGGGGGTGGCCAACTATGGCAATTCGATATTTTGAATTTCACGCTTCAGGACGTTTGGTATTTTCGCGGTTAGCTATTTATGTGTCGCCATTTAGGTATTCACATAAGTAATGTTTCAATGTTTTAATATAGACCCGCTCACAAAATCTTTTCCTATAAGCTTCAGGTGTTAGCATAAAAAATTCTAGCAAACAGTTCTTAACAGCATTATAATCAAACAATTCACAATTAGAAAGTTTAGACAGCACAGTTACAGCTTTACCATGGAGTAAGAGGTCAGGAACCGTACCCAGAGTGTTTGCTCAACATCATACTGTTTACATACCCTCTCAAACATATGAATGAAACTATCAAAATTATTCCTCTCTGTAAACTGTGGAAGAAATTTACTGACCTTTTGTGCTTCTGGGGTCCAGTTACTCCCTTCCCCATTACCTCTATGACTCTGGTGAAAAGTCAGCATCTCCTTTTCATGCTGCCTCTGCCTTTCCTTCTCCTCAGCTTCCAGGCATAGTAGTTTCTCATTCTCCTTAGCCTGTAGACATCTGACTCTCTGTTGCTTCTGTTTGCAAATGCCTGGCCTCCAACTCAAGTCTCTTTAGCTTCAGAGGGATTTTTAAGTCCTCTGCAGAAAGGTTGAGCTGCCCATTAGACATCTGACTCTCTGTTGCTTCTGTTTGCAAATGCCTGGCCTCCAACTCAAGTCTCTTTAGCTTCAGAGGGATTTTTAAGTCCTCTGCAGAAAGGTTGAGCTGCCCATTCTCTGAGTGTTGTACATTTCCACGGCCAGTCTGATCATCATCCTTGTTGATATTTTCTGATGCAGCTGTGACCAAAGCTGCAATCATGTCTCTTTAGTCAGGTTATCATGCACCAGACCTTTAGCCTGGCACATCTCAGCAACCTGGCTCCTTGTCAGCTTACCATACTTCTCTGATGACATGCTTGCCTGCTCTCCCTGACTTACTAAGCCAACAAAAGAAATACAACAGTTGTGATCTGAACTCTGAATATTCACTGCATGGCTGATTTAGAGTACAAAACCACCTTTAGTGATCATTGTACACAAGTTACAGGAATTCACTATCCACACCACTACAAGTCAATTAGTATGTGATGTGGCTAACTCACCACTATCAAACAATTAATATTTGATGTGGATATCCCACCACTGCCAAACAATTAATATGTGATGCCCATGCACTGGCTCAATAATCAATGAGCCTCAATCCTCACCACTAGCAATACTGAGGGGTGTGCACATTGAGGGGATAACAAGTACACACACAGTAAAGTACAATTTCCCCTTAAGAGCACACAGAGATCACAGTCTGGGGCTGGTTTCTCCCTTTCTCTCCAGTTCCCCAATAAGACTCCCCACTGGCACAGCTATAGGGTCTAGATGTCAGCCTAGTGATCAAGCTAAAAGCTCCAGCACCCTCTCTGCCCAATCAGTGCTTTGTGTCCCTGCCCAAGTAGCTGACACACACACACACTTTAAGATTTGATTTATATACAAATACATAGAGACTCCTGGGGAAGGCTGGCACAGTTTCACCAGCTGTGCCCCCTTTCTGCCCAGACTATAAGGTAGCACCGACTGCCACCAACCACTAATATCCACTACTATATGACCCTTCCCAAAGGGTGACCAATTTCACTGTGTAATATTACTGTTCTCCAAATACTAAGTGTGACTGAGCAGCAAGACTGTTGGAGTGACTTGGACAGTATCACCAAATACATGCAATGTACTCTAACAGCTTAAATTATCTCTACAAAAAACAGCCACAGTTGAAATGTTTAAAATATTTAATAATAAATAATAAAAGCACAAGACAAATCTCATCAATTCAACACAGTGCTAATCAAGAGTTCAGAGATCACATGAAACTTTTAAAACAATATGGTAGGGTAGTCTGACTTAAAGACAGAAAATAGCTAGACTAATCTGGTTATATGTCTATCTAACTCTAAGAGAAATACTAAGTTCTAAATACTACTTACAGAGCAAAACAAGTGCCTGGTGAGCTGATGTCAGCTTCAGACAAAATCCAAAATGCTGAAATCTTTCTCTCTGAGATAGTCTTAAATTGATATATACATTACTGCTGATTCGTTTCACATTATATCATTTTTAACACCTCTGCTGAACTTTCCCAGTCTCACAGAATGCAAAATATAACATTTGTTTGTAATCTTGCACCTGCCAGGAAACCACAGCAATAAAGGACACTTTACATATAAAACCTAGTAATTAACTCTTGTCCTAAGATAATAGAAAGAATTTCTTAGTCCAGACATCCTGTCTCTGAGCTTGAAATCAAACAGTGATAAAATGCTTTCCTTATCAGCTTTCTTCCAGCAGGGTGCACTGTGAAGCTCAGAATATAACACAATTTTCTTACATTTTGTGGATCATATTAATATTTACAATGACATAGAATTATTAACAAAATTCTATCTAGCTAGGCTGGCAGCCTTCACAAGCCCCACAAACAATTTTACCATCATTTTGGCAGGTATCGAGTCAGACAAGTTGGCGACCAGTGCAAATGGCAAAATTCAATCCACCAGAGCCATTTAGCTTCACACATTCTGAAGCATTACAAATATAGAAGCAAATGATTGCACATTACAGAACAGCAGCAAAGCTGAAAAAACTGAACAGGGAAGACCATGAGGTTCAGGTAAACTCCCTACTTTTTGATTTGTACAGAGATATTAAGTGTATTTTTTCTTACATTTGAGGCAGTGATATCAAAGCTAGATGAACAATTTGTACCTAAAAGAAATGTAAAACATAAAAGACCCTGCCTTCATAAATATGGTCAGAAAAGGGCCAATGTTGTAGAAGCATTTGGGAGACATTTATGTGAACTGGAGGAATATAGTGAGTTTGGTGGCATTACTGATGAACAGATAAAAGACAGGAATTTCCTAAGCATTGTAAATTGCACAGTTTTTGTTCAGACACTCTTGAAAGCCACAGTCAGTTGCTATAGCAATCCAGTGAATGGCCATCGCCATCCAAAGAGTTTAGGAGGCAAGGCGGATAGAAGTAGATTACCCCACTCTTGCTCCTCTGTCACACAAGCATGCAAACTTCCCAACAGACATTTAGAAATCACCGGCCTACCTACCACATGTCCTTGGAATGTAGGAGGAAAAACAGCACTTGGAGAAAGGAGACATTAAGACAGAGAGGACACACAGACTCTGCACAGAAGGCACCCCGCAGATCACCAAACCAGGGAATGTTTTGCTGTATGGTGACATAGCTACCCACTGTACCACTGTTTGGAGCCAATTTTAACCTTAGGGAAAGCTATGCAAATTGCTTCTTATTTGTCAGTCTGAACAAAATTTAAAGCAAACTGCAGACAGATAAGAGAGTTGTGAAAGATATGAATGAAATTAAGCAAAACAAGCAACATGCAGAGTAGAAAGCATAGGGGCAGTGTAATCATTCTAGTGAAAATAAAAATAAAAATTAATGCAGGCAGGAAATTGTACTAGGTGCACCCATGTGCATATTGGGTTAGAATTGTGTTTGGCATGAAGTAGGAGGTGTCAGAAATACAATAAAATGGAGCATTTTACTGTTTTGTGTAAGACTGAAGTGGTCAAAGAATTAATAACGGAGGTTAAAAGTGAGGACCTGTGAAGGAAACCTTCTTTTAGGCTGTATGAGTAAGCAGTGAGATCCAGATGAAGAGTAACATGTCGGATTTACAACTGACAGTATTCCAGTAACATTTAGGAGGGATACTGGACTATACATAACTGTAATGTCACATGGTGTATACAGAAGCATTTCAAAATGTCTGCAGCTGAACAAAGCAAAAATGGAAGAAAGCAGCTCAAGCAGGAAGCGCATATGTCTGGAGACATTCTTAGCCATGTCTGAGTAGAACGGACAAAACTATGAGTTTTGCATCTATGTGATATTTGATCTTTATATACATAACCTGCTGAGTAGAGCCATTGCATTTAAATTGAGCTTACTTGCCAGGACTTTAAAAAGTGCTGATTTGTTTGGTGATGGTGGACTCTTTAAAAGAGAGTCAATAAAGATCTGCTTGAAACCTGATGCTGACCCTTATGTTACAACTATGCTATGGAGGGTACAGTTCCCTATCCTCTTTTAGACAGTGACTGAGTTAAACTGAATGCATTCCCTGAGAATAACTGAATGGTTTCAAAGCTTACAGATGTGTGTGCTCTAAAAATGTTAATAATAAAGAAAAAAATCAAAGTGAGAAATTGTGCTGTTCTAAAATGTTTAAATGATACAGTAAAGAGGGAAATCCCACTTGCCTTGGAAATATAGCATTCAAGATAAAGTTGGCAAGTTTAGATGCATCAAATAAGTTTTGGCTAATACCCCTTGAAAAACAAAACAGCAGAAAACTAATCACATTCATCATTTCATTGCAAAGATTCTATTTTTGATTGTTACCATTTAGAATGCTGCGGTGGTACGGCGGTAGCATTGTTACCTCACAGCAAGAGGTTCTCCCATTCGATTCTCAGCTGGGCTTGGGAGTGCCTTCTGTGTGGAGTCTGCATGTCCTCCCCGCGGTTGGGTAGCGTTCGAAAGACTTGCGTGCATAAATGGGCGTGCCTTTGTTGAAGGTTGGGCATTGAGCTGACACCTAGGCGTTTCGTAAAAATCTACTGCCAATCATTAGCGGACCGGAGTTCCGCTGTGGCGACCCCTTACCGGGAAAAGCTGAAAGACAAGCAACAACAACCATTTAGAATTACTTCAGCTCTTGTAGTTGAATAACAATGTGTTGTTTCACTTTCCTTCTAAATCGCAAGGGTTGAGCTGATGCACGAAAGTTCATTTAGGCTACACGTGTGCAGTTTTAAATGACAATAAGGATTACTTTGACTTTGACTCTTGAAAGTTTTCAAAATGAAATGTGTATACTACTCAAAGTCCACAAGAGCACAGTGGTTGTGATGAATATTTTAGAGCTTGGACCTGATGAAGAGTCACATGAAAATAGGCTAAAAGCTATGTTTCTGACAAATGAAATATCGGTTTTCAGCTAAATAAAGAAAAATTGGTAGCGAAGATGACATTAGACCATATCCAATTAAAGTTAATGCTGTGACTGAGTTACCAAGTCTAGGCAATGCCATAGAACTCTGCAAAATGCTTCACATGGTAAACTATCTGAGAAAATTTTACCAGCACTGTTAATGGTGCTTAATCCATTAACAAAGCTGATAATCAAAAAGTTATAGCAAAGTGCATAGGGTGATGTCCAAGAACAGGCTTTCAAAATGTATGTTAGTGACCATACAATACTTACCTATTACAGTTTCAATAAACTGAGATTGTTATCAGCACTGATGCCATGAGTTATGGTGCTGGGACAGCTTTATTGCAATAGATTGATGGTAAAATGAAGCCTGTTGCTTTTTATTCCAGAACTTGAACAAACTGAGAATGAATACGTGGTAGGACTATAGGTGTGTGACTGCTTATCACAATTAGGCTTGGACAGTTTACAACCACAACCAGATCCCAAACCTCTGATGCCATTGACAGATTTGTATGACTTTGATAAGGTTCCTCCAATATGTAAACAGTTGATAAGGTTTGGATGGTTCAATGTAAAAGCAGTCCATGTTCCATGCAAGTAATTGATAGTGTAAGATACTCTGTCCTTGGAATCCAGTGAATGAGCTTGTCCATTCAGATACTGAAGAAAATGTAAGTAATTATATGCAAGCCATAATGTCCAGCAAATGTGTGGCTTGCCATAGGATGGATACCTTCAGAGATGAGACTAAGCAGGGGGAAGACCTACAGACTATAACTGGTTATGTTTGTGATGAGTAGACAAGTAAATGGATGGGCGGCCATGGTGGTGCAGTGGTTAGCATTGTCGCCTCACAGCAAGAGGTTCTCCGGTTCACTCCTCGGCTGGGGTGCCTTCTGTGCGGAGTCTGCATGTCCTCCCTGTGGTCGTGTGGGTTTCCTCCGGGTGCTCCAGTTTCCTTCCACATCCCAAAGACATGCTGTAGGTGGATTGGACACTCCAAATTGGCCCTAGGTGTGAGTGTGTGCATGTGTGTGCCTTCAGTGGAAGGTTGGGCACCGGGCTGGCAACTCGACACTGTAAAACTCCACTGCCAATCTTGAGCGGACAGGTGATCAGCTGTGGCGACCCCTAACCGGGAAAAGCCGAAAGAAGAAGAAGAAGACAAGTAAATGGATGCAGATAATTCATTCATTGTAAAAATATTTAGTTGTGAGAACTTATTTGTCATAGCATGAGGAAGATTTTGGTATCAACTTCAGAAATATAATGAGTCCAGACATAAATCCACAAAGAGCATCAAAGGTTAACAAACTGTTGAGAGAGCGAGGAGAGAGGAGACAGACAGAGAGTTGTGGAGACAAAGAGAGAGAGAGAGAGACATAGAGCATAACATTGTCTATGTGATGGCCTCTGATATCTGTGAAAACTATGTAACTGTTTTATGAGTCAGAATGTAACAGGTATATGAGTTGTACTTAAGCCTTATAAAGCCTGCAGCAGGTTACCAAATGCATGATTTAATCTGCAATATGTGTGATTCTCAGGGGCATGAAAAGATGTGTAAAGTTGTGACATTGTTCTATGCATTGTATATTTGCCTTTTTAATTTCTCCAAGTCTTTTGCATTTCTAATACTATGACGAGAATGGACCCCATTCCAAAGTCAAAGTATGATTCAAATTCATGAAATTAATATTGTTTCAATCTTTAATGTTAGCCAGAAGTGCTCTTTGCAACACCCGCAATGTGCCCAGTAATGACTCCTTCTGCAATTCATATGGAGTTACATGTATCGGTAACATATCTAAGTAAGACTGTAAATAATTTTTTTATAAGACCGATTGCTCCTACTACTGTTGGAACTGTTTGAGTATCCTTTTTCCACATTGCCCTTGTTTTTTGCCTGCAAATCCTGGTATTTTATGACTTTTTGTCTCTCTGTACATAAGACAATCTAATCATTGGGTCTATCAATTTCAGTGATCAATGCTACTTTTGTCTTCTTTTCATGGACTACGATAGCTGGGTTTCTCACATCTGTTTTTTGAACTGTTTGTAATGGATGATCCCATGTAATATAAACTTCATCATTTTCTGTGTTACTTTATGGCTCATGCTTCCAGTGTTTTTCAGCTATCTCAGTATTATAATGTTTGCACAATACCCAGTGCAACCGTGTTGCCACATTATTATACCTTCCAACAAGTCTAGTCTGCAAAGCTATGGAGAGGATCATAATGGAGCTCATAAACAAAGATATAGGGGACTTGCAGACATTGGACCCAACCCAGTTTGGCTTCGTCAAGGGCAGATCATGCCTTTTGAACTTGGCCGACTTCTTCGAAACAGTCACCAAGGCCATTGATGAGGGAAAGGCAGTCCATACAGCCTACCTTGACCTTGCAAAGGTTTTTGACACAATACCCCACTCGGGTATTGTAGAAAAACTTAGCAGCTTAAATGTAAACCCATATGTCATAAGATGGGTTGCAAACTGGCTTAAGGACAGAAACCACAGGGTTAGAGTTGCTGGCGCTATGTCAGACTCCAAGCCGGTCACAAGTGGTGTCCCACAGGGCTCGGTCCTTGGCCCCCTATTGTTCGGCATCTACTTCTCAGAAGTACAGGCCAACATGGGAGGACTTTGGCTGACAAAGTTTGCAGACGACTGCAAACTGGGCGCCATAGTGGAAAGTGCATCGGACACGGATATCCTTCAGAAGGGACTCACGGAAACAGATAGCTGGTGCCAGAGCCATGGCCTGAAGTTAAACGCCAAAAAATGTATAGTCATACCCTTCAGGAAAAACAAGGTAACCCCAAGCTACCATATAGGTGGCAATCCACTAAGCACAGAAGAGATTATCAGGGACCTGGGGACCCAGGTTGACAGTGGCCTTTCTTTTGACACTCACATTGCTAAAGTGGTTAGAAAGACCTTCTACAGTGCCCACCTGATCATGAAGGGATTCACATCCAGATCTAGTGAGGTCATTGTTCCCCTGTACTCTTCACTTATCAGACCAATGATCAAGTACAATGCCCCATTCGGGATGTATCTCACCCGACATCTGCAGCAATTGGAGAGACCCCAAACGTTCCTCACCAAAAGGATAAAGGGACTCCAAAATCTGTCATATGCTGCCAGATTGAAGAAACTCCAGCTCTATTCACTCGCATACCATCTGCTCAGAGGTGACATGTGCCTTACATACAAGGCCATGTCCAACCCGGAATTAAATGACATGCTCCACCTCAAAAAATCCAAATCCACCAAAACCACTAGAGCAAGCGACTTAAACCTTAGCACGGATATAAATAGGACATGCTGGAGGGATAGATTTATCACTCAGAGACTCCCTATGCTGTGGAATAGAATCCCGGTCCATGTGAGGCAGAGCACCTTGCTGGCTCTGTTCAAGAGAAATCTTGACCTGTGGATGGGAGATCGTAGGTTTACCCTGGGAATCATCTCTGTGTCACTGCTGGACAGAGGCACAACAAACTAATGGGCACAGTACTTTTTCATATAGGGGGTGGCGTAAGCCACAAAACTTTGGGCTAGGCTTATAAATGCCTTAGGGCAGATAGCCTAGTATAAACCTATGAACCTATTATACAGTTCTTCTGCTATTAGCATATCGCAACCAGCAACAAGCTGTGCGACTGTTTCCAATTCTGTTTTACAAAACCTACATTTGTCTGTTTCTCCCACATGTTCAATTGACTTTGTAAACCAGCATGTACGTAGTCCACTATCTTGGGCTGCCAATATTAACCTTTTATTTTTTTGGTTTAAATTCACCTCTCCTTAGCCATTCCTGCATTTGATCCTGATCAACATGAGTTTGTTCCAAGAGTTTTCTATACTTGCAAATATATTTATGCATTTTCCATATTTCTTGCCTTCACATCTGATCCTTCACCTATCTGCAATGTGTGTTTCCAGTGGCATGAAAAAGTGGGTGAACTTATGGCATTTTTCTCTACAATGTATCAAAATGTACATGAAATTTGTAACTGAACTTCATAACTGCCTTCTGCTGAGAAATAGACTAATGATATACAGGATGTGAGATGTATAACAGACAAGTGAACCAAAAAAGCATAATTGTTATGCTTTGTAATTACAGAACCTATGACTGTTCCTATACCATGAAGCTGAAGGTTGTAAAAGTTCAATTAGAGATTTATAAGGAACTAACTAGCCAATACCAGGGGAACAAACTTAATACCAGGTAAATATGAAACTTTGCTTTACTGCATCTCTAGTTTCTGTCTGAGAAAATAAATATAAGCAAAATCGCTTAATGAACAGAAAAAGAAGAAAAGAAAAGAGAGGAGAAGAGAACAGAAGAAGAACTGCAACCTCAGAGTTTGTGATATATGCCCTGTGAGTTCTCTGTAGTTTGTCTCAGTCTGTAATATGGTCTGAAACTTCAGCCAGCTTAATTAGAGTTCAGTACTGTTTCAGTTCAGATTTAAGCTGAGGTATAGACGGATATTTTTCTTTCTTATAATCCATTTAATAATTTCCATTTTAAAAAAAAGTAAAAGTAAGGTAAGATGGCGGCACCTGTGTAGCAGCAGCCTCTTAGGCTCCCGTTGTTTTTTTTTTTGTTTTGTTTTGTTTTTTGCTGTTTTCTGTAGTTCCCCGTAGTTGGATCTTTTTCCTGGTTCACTGGTGGTTGAGATTAGAGTGAGGTGGCCGTGGTGTCAGTCAAGCGGAGCAGTGGATTGGTTGGACAGTGTAGTTGGAGTGGCAGATTGGTTGGCCTGGCCATGGCTATTCGAGCCTGTGTGAGGAGATATGAGCCAGGAGAAGTGGATGGCAGAGATCGACTGCTGTATGTTGTTGGAGGGTGTTGTGCCAGATCCAAGTGGTTTGTGGAAGTGGAACTGGACCATTGCTGGTGAAGACAAGGTTGGTGTAGGAGAGGATGGTGGATGAAAACTGACTGTGATTGTGGAGACTGCAGTTGTTGGCTTGGACGAGGCCAATGATGGAGACCTGACTGTCAGCTTGGATGTGTGCTGAGCTGGACCTTGTTCTGTTGGATCGGTGGAATTGGATTGGTCTTGACGGTTTGGAGATGGACTTTCGGTTGTTGGGGGCTTTGTGTTATGTGTGTTTATGTTGTTTGTGTGTTTTACATGCTTGTGCTTTTGCTGTAAATAGTCTGTGCTTGTATAAATGAGCTAGAAGGAATGTAATTTCATTCAGCTGTTCACTTTTGGTTGTATGGTCTGAGACAATAAAGTTTTGCTTTGCTTGCATTTGCTCAGATGCACCATTTTCCTATTTCTCTGTATAAGTTCATATTCCTCTGTGTCTTTAACTGCACTGCTAAATTCATTCTTTCTTAAGTAAACTATTTTATTTATTCACTTTTAAAAAGCTATTTATTTATTTAACATTTATATATTAGCTTGCTAACCAACAGTGTAAATAAAGATTACCCTCTTCTTAGATCAACAGTGCATGAATATAAAAATAACTGCCAGCAATAAGAGCTTAAAGATTAATAAATAAACTCTACTTAACAAAAAGAGGATATTTATTGCTGATGTACTGCTGGTACCCCCCTCCAACTGGCCCGACTAGTCTACTACTCACTACCATGTATGTCCATATAAGTAATAGCAAGAAAATGAACAGAAGTATGTTTTACTAACTAATTTTCAAAGTAAAACCTAGATCCAAGGACATAATGGGAATATGCACTGCTGTTCTGGTTATGGGTTTTCAACATCCACACCCAGACTGCACTGTACACAGGCCCCTTACAGAACTGAGTCTTTGGCCAAGCGTCTCACATGCCCTTATCTTTCTGCTCCCTTTCCAAACCAAAGTTTTTCAGTACCCCTTTATCCATAGTAACTATCTTTCACACAAAATATTTTTGCACGCACACACAAACACACACACTCACAATTCCCAAGGAAGGCTAGCAAAATTCTCTAATACCTCTCTGCCTTCCTCCTGGCACAGTAGTACTGCCATCACACTGAAAAAGTCAGAGACTTCCAATTGCCTGCTGCTCTTAAATCAAACCAGGTATGAATATACCAGTCAACATTTCCTTCACTGCTAGCTGGCTTTAAACAATCTGATGGGAAATGTGTCATGCAGCTTGCTAATCAACAGTGTAAATAATGATTACCCTCTTCTTAGCTCAACAGTGCATGATGCATGATATACTGATAAAAAATAATTGCCAGCTATAAGAGCTTAAAGATTAATAAATAAACTTTACTTAAAAATAAAGAAAACAGAAATACAGAGTAAAGTATGCACAGGTTGGCACATTTAGAGAAATAAAATAAAAGGCAATAAAAATTGGCATAATGCATACAGAAAACCTAAGCTCCAGCTATCTAGTTCCCTGGCTAGAGATCCCTACAGAAATACTGACCGTAAATAAATTACTAACTAGTACACAAAGATGGTTCAACACAAACAAGACAACATCATCAGCTAGCATCTAACATTATACCTGTTAAATGGCATGTTTTAATTCTCAGTCCTCTGTGTCCAGGATATTATTATTCTAGTCTGGAGAACAAGTAGCTAGACCATTTTCTTTTTTACTTGCCATAGCAGCTGTAATGTTTGTGAATGCACACCCATGTCTTCTTCCTTTCAATCCTGAATACATCCTGGTGTCTCAGTGATATGCAAGTCTTTAAGTATATCAACAATTGCTTCTCAAAAGAAATGCATTCCCTGGTCTTTCATCTTTGTTTGCTATATTAACAATAGGAGATAGCAAGTCTGAAGATCAAACAAATTCAAAAGCATTCACTGTTCTTTGATATTCAGAAAGAGAACAGGTCAGATATTCTTCTATCAAGTAGATCAACACTTAGCATATGAACACGAAAGAAGAAAAAATAATACATTATGTTTTTAATTGTTTCATCTAGCCTGACATTACCTCTGGTTTCACAGCTGCTTTTCTTTTATCTTGCAATTACTCCTGGCATCATACTGCTTGATAACATTTTTGTGACTAACGAGTACATATCCCAGATGACCATCAAATTTAAGATGTAAGATTTTAGATTATGCATGATTTTACTGGCAAGTAATGACACAGATCCAAGCACTATAACCCCTATCCACCATCTGACTTCACATGGCAAAATAATAATGCTGACGTTACCAAGATAGTGTTTATGTGACAATTCTGCCTTGCTGGAATACATATCTAGTCTGGCTTTGACCAATAAAATACAATGTTACCTCACTAAGTTTTTGTTTTACTGTATTTAAACCATTTATTAATAAATACATTGAATTTCTTCTGCCATGACAAAGTATAACTCACCAGAGCCATTCAACTTCTCTAAATCATTTTGTTGGTCTGTCTAGAGACAGAGAATTGCTTGAGTTTAACAAGCATTTAAATTAGATAAAGAATCAGATGAAAACAGATAAACACACTTTTGTATATAATGAAGGAAAAGCTCAGTGATAATGGAAAACACTGGACCCTGCATAAGTGTAAATCCAGAATACCAAGTGATGTGGTTACACAAAGTCCAGTGTTCTCTGTTATCACCTGATATTGTTACTGCCATTAAATATAAGAGTAAAAATATTTTCATTATTGCTGAGTATATCTCTCAGCTGTCTGTGACATTAATTTAAAAAATTCTTAACACTGAATGCATAGCATGCCCTTCAGATGGGAATAGTGAGGAACATGGACATTTTAAGACTCAAAATGAGGAACATTACTCATAGTGAGGTGACTTGAGAGGTGTGAGTAACAATTATGGCTTTTCTACCCAATATTTTTATCTTCGTCCCTGTTTATTGAGTAAAGAAGTAGAGAGCTGTGGCTGAGATAATATGCAGTGGCTCCTACAACTGCCATAATGTTCTGAGAGCCACGCAGAAATACTGGTGTGGTCCAATGTTCTCCATTATCATTGAAAGATCAAGACCATATGCAGCTCCCTTACATTTAATGAGGGTGAGAGTACTCCATATGAGCCAGTAATTAGCAAATTCAATGAATATTTTGTCATAAGAAGAACTGTAATTCATGAAAAAGCATGTTTTCGCAAATGTGTGTAAGTAAATGGTGAGTGTGGAAGGATTTGTGAGAGAAATACAAAGAACTGCAGAAGACTGTGATTTTAACGGCAATAAAAATGAACAAATAAGAGAGAACTGTGAATGGAATGGCCGATATGGAAATACCAGCTTGAAGATAATTTAACATTAGAAAAGCAACACAAATAACTACAGAGGCTGAATTAATGAAGGGCAAAGTACCATAAAGGACATAATATAAATCAAACTAAGCTAATGTTTGAGAAGAATGTGAATAAGCCTAGCCATTACAGGTGGTATGAACATTACTGTAATGAGTCAGAACACTGTACTGCACATGGTGGAAGATGTTTGAGATGTAAAAGACAGAGCCATTTACTGTTGTTGTAAAACCAAGCAAGCAACTTTCATTACCGCTATGGGAAGATACTGTTATAAAAGCCTGCCCTTAGGCATATCCTCAGCCCCTGAAATTTTCCAGCATATAATGACTGATTTACTTAAGAGCTGGGATGGAGTATTTGATACAGACAAGCAAATACATGCTTCAAAGCTAGAGGTAATCCTGCAAACAATCACAGACTCAGATCTTGAGATTAACCAACACAAATGTTGCTCCAGTAAGACAAAGGCTGAATAGTTTTGGCACCCTACTTATGATGGTAGCATCAAAACAGATGCAATCAAGGACCGAGCAGTAACTGAAAGGAAAGAAGCTCTAGGCATGGTCAGCTGTTTATACTGGAAATTTTTACAAATCGTTCATCTTTTAATCTTTTAAAAAAGTTCTTATAAAAGAATGTGTCATAGCCTTTGGGACATGCTAAAGCTCAGACAATCACCAAAATCAAAGAGCTGCTTTCAACAGCTCCAGTGCTAGTGTTAGAAAAATGTGTATTTGAACATATATAAAGTGCTAGTTTGAAAAGCAAACAGTATGTAATGCATTTTATTCTATTTTACAATATGGCAGTAAGAATGATCTTACATGTAATTGCTTGAAGCTTTGGAGCTGCAGTGTGATTGAACTCTGACCCTGGCAGTAGCCAGCTCAGCAAGTTTATGTTTTTCACTAATGATTATCTGCTGGGTCAGGAAAATGAATGTATAGAGCATTGAAAATCTTTCTTCCTTCCTCTGAGATGGTTTGCCTTGCGAATGTTATCAGAGATAAAGCACAGCTGCTAGAAGTAATGTTGCGAGAAGAACAAAGAAGAGTATTACAAGACTGAACTGACTATTGTATTCGAGCAGGACTGAAACCTTGAAAGAATAACATTTACAGAAAGACATTATAACTGACCAGGTGCTTTGCAAGGCTGTATTATTCTCATGAGAAAACTTTTAAAAAGTATAACATCAGCTTTTTCTTATGAATAGAATATTGTAGACTATAGTGATGTAGGTGCCCTGTGACTGACCATGTCAGTAAGGTGGGCACAGCTTGAATGTATGATTATAAAATGAAGAACACTTCCTGTATCATGCCAGACAGAATTCTATACTTGTATTGTATGGTCTTTTGCCTCCTGGTGTACACTAGTAAAGTTTTTGCATCTGAGCCTTTTGTGTTGTCCTAATTTGTTTTTATTTAACAGTTTGGTCCATTCTTTGACCGGAAGCCCTCGACAGCTACAGATCAGAAGTGTACCGGTGGTCGAATACTGCGCAGGAGAAGCTACCGAAACGGTTCTTCTTGAAGCATAAAGACCTCTGACTGAATTGTCATCTTGAGAGGCTGGCCACTTTTCTGATCTGTGGCCGAAGAGCGGTCTCGAACTGATGGACCCAAGAGGCTCAGGTAGGAAGATTTTTGCCTTTTTTCTGTTTTAGATCAGGGACTAGGTTACAGTAAATGTTATTGTCATAGATTTGTTGTACAGATCAGGGACATAAGGAATTACTGTATATTTTGTCATAGATCAGGGAAACAGAATAAGGTAGGCAGTTATTCTAGATAAACTGTGTAAGAAACTAAGATACCACGTGGTAAGAAAAGGGTTATGTAACAGTTTTCTTTTGACATGGGAAATCAGTGCACTAAAAAATCGCGAGATCCGCCCCTAACTGATGACGCAAAATATATGCAATTACAACGAGCAGATAATGTAAGGTATTATACAAAATGGGTTAACAAATACGAATTTGACGGTAAATTAAACAGAATTTCGTTAGTTAAACTTTTAAAACAACTTAAATCTGACGCAGAAGGTCAGGCAAAGAAACAACGACAATTAGGCATTCCTCAGGCACACAGGTGGATTGAGGAAGTGAACCGAAGGGAACAGAAACTTAAGAATGCGAAAGGATTATTTTTAGACAAAGAGGATAATAATACAGTAATAGCGACGGCCCCTCCCCCTCCACCCCTCCAATACCCTTTTTAGGATATGAAGCAGGAGGACAGGCTAGTCCACCTCCACGTTATCCTGAAGTTGCAGGAACATTAAAACCGTTTGTTAGAGAACCTATTGAAACTAGGTCCCGGACACGTAAAACACTTAGGGACACAGATTTATATCAAATAGGGAGAGACTCACTAGAAGAGAGTGAAGAAATCTGTCCACTAATCGAGGTACCAAACCCTCAGGCAGGACAGGAAGGGCAGGACCCAACTCTCCTGGTGTATAGACCATGGACACCGGAAGATATTCGAAAAGCTACAGAGGGAATCCCTCACCCGAAAATTAATCATAAAAAGTTTATACAAGACTTACAAGGTATGAGACTAAGTTACCATTTAAATGGGGAAGAAGTAGAAAAGGTAGTTAGACAAATTATAGGTCCAGATTGGCACATGATTTGTGGCACCTGGAACGCTCGTGACGCACAACTTAAGAGACTCCTACATAGTGATGCAGAATTAGACACCAGAGTGAAAGGTCTTACAGACCGAATCTCTGAGAAATGGAAACCTAGAGCAGATTGGACTTGCATTAACCAATGCATACAACAAGATAATGAAACTGTAGATGGGTACTATGGTAGATTATTGGAATGTTTCAATAACCATAGTGGCATGACTATTCCTGAAAGTCAGATGAATGATAGCGCATATGAACAGCAACTGAAAAATGCATTTTTGAAAGGTTGCATTGCCCCTATCAGTAGCTTTATTACAAAGCATATGATAGATCACCGAACAAGTAGGCTACAAGCCTTACTTGAGTATGCTAGACATGCTGAAAGACACTTTAATAGTAAAAAGAAAAAGAAAACACAGGTCTTCACAGCTGAAGACGGAGCAGAAGTCTTTGTAGTACAATCGAGTAAAAAGGGTAATAAGAAAAATACCCAGGGTAATAAACAATCTGACAAAAAGTCAGAGGATTTTGAAGAGAGAAAAAAGAAAGGTGAGTGCTTTAAGTGCGGTAAAAAAGGACATTTAGCAAGGGATTGCAGGCTAAATAAAAAGGCGACTACAGAAGATAAAGATAAAGGTGATGAGGACTGACTATATGATAGCGATGACAATCAAAAACCATCAGGAAAGGTTGGCAAACAAAGGATAAATGTAAATGTAGTGGAAGGAACAGAGGAAGTGCAAGCAGATGTACAGGATGAAGAAAGTGAAATTTTAGACTTAGCATTATTGAGCTAGGAGCTCTATTTGGCAGACACAAAACCGAAAGTTACGCTTCTGGTGGAAGGTAGGGAAGTGAAATTCTTGTGTGACTCAGGAGCGTCTCGAACTTTGATACACCCTTCAAAGTTACCAGAGCATTCTTAATCACCTGACTATATACTAGTGAAAGCAGCAAATGGACAGCTATATAGGGAACCACTCTCCCATGATATAGCAATAACTGACCCAGTTTCAGGTATGACTCAGAAAAGTAAAATTGTAGTTTCTGCAAAATGTCCAGTAAACTTACTGGGAAGAGACCTTATGCAGATATTTGGCATAGCAGTAGTTCCTACTATGCAGGGTATGGAAGCACAAAGACAAATGTATACTTTTGTGGTGCGATCGGAGAGTGAAACCTTTTACTGGTACAGCCAGGATCTACTTACGACTGGTCCAGGGGCAGTAACCGAGGAACTGATGAATGTAGCCATCAGTAAGGTCCCCTCCCTTGACACTGATCAACAGCATTTGTTACATTGTACTCTATACTACTGTAGTATGCCAGGACCGGATAAGGAATATGAGCAAGAATTATTCAAAAATCCTGCTAACAGATTAGTGTTACGAACTTTATATTGGAATACTGAGGGAAACAGTGTAGTAAGCTGTTCATTACCTCAGGAATTCATGAAACTGTACAAATCTAATAGACTGCCACATGTCAGCTTGACAAAGAACAAAGCTGTGAGGTGGGCAGATTTAGGAGAGAAAGTAACAAAATGGGAAAAACAAACTGATTCAGAATTATCAGAACAGGGAGTACAAAAACAGAAATTGAATTGGCTTACACAGACACGTCCAGCTGTACACTTACAACATAGTGAAGACAGCTGATTAGCATTCTTATTAGAAGAAGAAGAAAAAGCCCTGTGCGATATACCAAACATTCTTTGGTCAACAGGAAAATCAGATGTAGGACTTATTCGAACAGCAGGTCCAGTAACCATTACACCAAAATCAGCATTTAGACCACAAAAAAGACAATACCCCTTGAGGAAGGATGCAGGGCAGGGAATCAAGCCTATAATAGTAGCATTACTCAAGGAAGGAGTACTGGTAGAATCTCTAGATTCACCATGTAATACCCCTCTATTTCCTGTTAAAAAAGCAAATGGGGAATGGCGGATGGTACAGGATTTACAAGCCGTAAACAATGCAATAATACCCAGAGCACCTACGGTGCCAGATCCACACACTTTGTTGAACGATTTGAAGCCACAACAAAAATATTTTACTGTGGTAGATATAAGCAATGCTTTCTTTTCAATACCTATACATCCTGATAGCCAGTATTGGTTTGCATTTACATTTCAAGGTAAAAGATATACCTATACTCGGCTACCGCAGGGATATTGTGAAAGTCCAATGATATTTGCACAAGAAATGGCTAGCAACCTGGCAGGATTTACTTCACCAGGGGGTAGTCAGATTCTACTTTATGTAGATGACATCTTGCTAGCAGCCCCCACCCAGCAGCAATGCAGGGAAGATACAATAGCATTATTGAAATTTTTAGCAGCACAAGGACACAAAGTAAACAAGAATAAATTACAACTTTGGAGAAAACAGGTTAGATACCTAGGATATGTAATATCCAAAGAAGGTATAATACTAGATGAGGATTGAAAAACAGCGATTTTACAGGCACCTAAACCAACAACCAAGAAGGAAATGATGTCCTTCTTGGGAACGACTAATTTTTGTCGAAGTTGGATATCGAACTATGCTTTAGAATCTGCTCCATTGGCTGATTTAATATATAAAACACCAATGGCAGCACAAGATGTATTACAATGGACACCTGAAGCAGAAACAACTTTCTGCAGACTAAAACAACTGATAGCTTCATCATTAGTTTTAGGACTTCCAAATTACCACAAAAGATTTTTCCAAACCATAGATTGTAAACAGGGATACATGACGTCAGTTCTGACGCAACAGCATGGGAGTAAACAATGCCCCATAGCTTACTATTCCTCACAGTTAGACCCAGTGGCGCGATCATTGCCTCACTGTGTGCAAGCAGTAGTCGCAGCTGCAATGGCAGTACAGGCTTCGGCCTCTGTGGTATTATTCCACCCTCTCACATTGAGAGTGCCTCATGCAGTTGCGATAATTTTACTGCAAGAAAAAATAGCATATCTATCTCCTGCTAGACATCTTTCATGTATGACCATACTGCTGAGCCAACCTCATATGGTAATTGAACGTTGTACAACATTAAATCCATCAACGTTACTTCCGACTCCTGTGGAGCGCACACCACACAGTTGCCTGCAGGAAATTGAGCAAATAACTTTGCCCAGACAGGATCTCACTGATATGCCCTTGGATGATGCCGAGGTGACATTTTATGTGGACGGTTCATGCAGGAAGGGCCCTACGGGGAAGAATCTAGTGGGGTATGCAGTAGTCACAGATACAGAGATTTTAGAAGCCCAACCGTTACAGCATAACCTGTCTGCTCAAGCAGCAGAATTGATAGCCTTGACACGGGCTTGCACTCTAGCGAAAGACAAATGTGTGAACATATATACTGACAGTCAGTATGCTTTCTCTACAGTGCATGTTTTTGTGCAACAATGGAAGAATAGGGGAATGATAACATCTACTGGTAAACCGATTAATCATGCGTAACTTATTTTGAACTTATTAGATTCTATTCAGTTACCTACCAAAGTAGCTATTTGTAAATGTGTAGCTCATACAAAACAACAGGATTCGATTTCAAAAGGTAATGCACGAGCTGATGCAGCTGCAAAGCAAGCAGCTTCAGACTCAGAGACTTTACTTTTGAATGAGGAATTATAACCCTCTGAGATTTTAGATTTAGAAATGTTGAAAACAATGCAGACATTAACTACAAAAGCTGAGAAACAGAAATGGGAGAGACGAGGTGCAATCCTCGAAAATGGACTGTACATCTCCAAAGAGAAAAAGCCAATATTGCCGTCTAATTTATTTAGATATGCAGCTTTGTTGAGCCATGGGCAGAGCCATGTCTCAACAGGGGGGATGGTACACTTAGTAAATCGAATATTCCATACATACGGATTCACGAACTTCACACAAAAATTTTGTGCAGCATGTCATATTTGTAACAAATATCATGCACAAGGAGCATTCAAACCCAAGCAAGGGAGTTTTCCTATACCACCATATCCGTTCCATACTATCTGTATGGATTTCATAGAACTGAGTAAATGTGAAGGGAAAAAATACTGTTTAGTGATTATAGACATGTTTTCCAAATGGGTAGAAGCCTTTCCAACTAAAAATCCGGATGCAGCGACAGTGGCAAAGGCCCTAATAAAAGAAATAATTCCTAGATTTGGCATACCGGAAAGAATCTATAGTGACAATGGGACACACTTTGTCAACCAGACAATCCAACAACTTGGGAGATTCTTTGGGATCTCCTTGAAGAATCATTGTGCTTGTCACCCACAGTCTGCAGGACTGGTGGAAAGGTACAATGGAATTTTGAAAAGTAAGTTGAGAAAATTAATGAATGAAACACAGAAGAATTGGATTTGCTGTTTGCCTTTGGCACTGCTGAGCATGAGAACAGTTCCAAACGTAAAGGGTTTGACCCCCTTTGAAGTGATATTTGGAAGGGCATATTATGTGCCACAGTGGAAAGTTCTCATGCCTGCAGAGCTGGAGGCTGACAGCTCATTAGCTAATCATATGAGGAAATTGTTAACAAATAAGACTGTTTTGCAGTTGAACTCTTTTTCAGATAAAGAACAAACGAGACCGGAAGCGGTGCTGACCCCTGGGTCCTGGGTTTGGCTGAAGGTCGTAAAAAAGAAAAACTGGACAAGCCCGAAGTGGGAAGGTCCATACCAAGTACTGTTGGCGATGCCTACTGCAGTCAAAGTTGCTGAGAGGTCGTCCTGGGTCCACCTGACGCACTGTAAACCGGTAAAGAACTTTCAGCTTGATAAACATTTTGTGACTGATACACCACAAAGGCAGGATGGCCAAGAGCAAAATGAGTAAAAATACAAACCAACCCCGAAGATATTGTTTAACCATCTTGCTAACTATACATTTATTGACTATGATTGTGGTGACTTTCCTTTTGTTGTGGTTTTTCCTGAATATAACCGTACAAATGAAAGTGGCGAAACGTGATGAACTTTCTATAGACTGGCATCCAAACTTTAACACATACCTAGCTATGAAGCGTGTATATGTAGAGACTATGAACGTTTCAAATTGCTGGGTTTGTACTGCTATACCAACAGCATATGGAGGACTGTTAATGTCCGCTGTCCCTCTGGGGATAAATGAGACTTGGGAGAACTTACTTTTTGATACAGGTTCTGTGAGATCACAGGACAAAATTGCATTGTATTTGCCTATTACACAGAGAGGAATTGTTTGTTTCTATAAAAAATGATACACTCCAAGTTGGTTGGAGTAACTGTAACATAACTGTATCTTATAAATGCTATATTAAGGCTAAAGATAAAAGTACTAGTTGTAGCACAGATTATGATTCATATTTGAACTTAATGAGAACAACCATAAAAGATGTGCAGAAAAATCCTGAATTGCATAAACAATTGTCTGTTATAGACAAGAAAATGTTTCATTCAGAGTTAACCCGCATCAGTACTAAAGTAGAAAATTGTTATTTTGTTTGTGGGAAAAAGGCATACAAATGGCTACCTGAGAATTGGTCCGGCAGTTGTTTTTTGGGTTATCTGGTTCCAGCTATAAGGCATACTGCAGAATTACCTCTAGGTAAGATACGAAACGTGAGAGATGTAGCTCGAAAAACTGGGAATTCAGTCGAGAAACCTGCTAATCCAGTGGGTAAGATCGAAGCTGGCTGGAAGGATCATCCATCCGTAAAAGATAAAGAAAAATTGACTCATATGGACTTGAGTGACAGTGTTATATCCTGGGCTGGAATATTCCCAGCCTATGGAGCAGTCAAATCGATCTGGGAGCTGAGAAAATTGTCAAAGCTTCTCGAAGTAATGAGTAATGCAACTTTTTCCGCTCTCGAACTTGTGACTGATGAAATGAATGCAATGAGAACTGTTGTGCTACAAAACCGAATGGCTCTTGACTTCACCCTAGTGGCGAGAGGTGGTACGTGCGCGCTTATCAAAGAAGAATGCTGTGCATTTATACCAGGTAATAAGGATGAAATAAATGACCACCTAGAGGTAATACAGCAGGTATTGGCCATGACTGAACCAGGCCCAAACCCACTGATGAACTTTTTCCAGAATCTATTTGGTGGGTGGGGTTCAATCCTAATGAATATTTTGATTGCTATTTGTGTTGTTCTGCTCTTATTAGGAGCATGTGTCTGTTGTGGGATTCCCTGTATGAAAAGATTAGTCAGAGAATTCGTTGATATATCTGTAACTGAGACTATGTACCAAGACATTGAATTGGATCTATTGGTTCCAAATGAAATTCTTTCCGAAATATAAAACAAATGACTTGCCTAGTTAAAAGTCCTTAAAGGAGAAGGCTAGGGAACTATATGATATTGTTCATGTTTCTGAATAGAATAAAAGGTATTAAAAGGGAGGAAAATGTTAGAAAAATGTGTATTTGAACATATATAAAGTGCTAGTTTGAAAAGCAAATAGTATGTAATGCATTTTATTCTATTTTACAATATGGCAGTAAGAATGATCTTACATGTAATTGCTTGAAGCTTTGGAGCTGCAGTGTGATTGAACTCTGACCCTGGCAGTAGCCAGCTCAGCAAGCTTATGTTTTTCACTGATGATTATCTGCTGGGTCAGGAAAATGAATGTATAGTGCATTGAAAATCTTTCTTCCTTCCTCTGAGATGGTTGGCCTTGCGAATGTTATCAGAGATAAAGCACATCTGCTAGAAGTAATGTTGCGAGAAGAACAAAAAATAGTATTACAAGACTGAACTGACTATTGTATTCGAGCAGGACTGAAACCTTGAAAGAATAACATTTACAGAAAGACATTATAACTGACCAGGTGCTTTGCAAGGCTGTATTATTCTCATGAGAAAACTTTTAAAAAGTATAACATCAGCTTTTTCTTATGAATAGAATATTGTAGACTATAGTGATGTAGGTGCCCTGTGACTGATCATGTCAGTAAGGTGGGCACAGCTTGAATGTATGATTATAAAATGAAGAACACTTCCTGTATCATACCAGACAGAATTCTATACTTGTATTGTATGGTCTTTTGCCTCCTGGTGTACACTAGTAAAGTTTTTGCATCTGAGCATTTTGTGTTGTCCTAATTTGTTTTTATTTAACAGCTAGCATGCTATGATGCCACCAAACAAACAAATGAGTGCAGGTGCTAGTAGCTTTGGTCTAGGTACAGTCTTATTCTGATGACATGAACAAGTGTTACTAGGTGCAATAGCCTACTGCTCCAGTAGGTACATCTACAGATGTAGAATGGAGGTATCCACAAATTGAAAAAGAACATCTTGCACATGTGAAGGAATGTGAAGAATTCTCCAGATACCTATTAGGCCTCCAAAGTTTCCACCCCAAACTGACCATGGACCCCTAGTTATAATGATTAATTCATACAGTCTTGACAAAGTACACCAAGGTGTCAGAGACAGTTAATGTGTTTAAGAAAGTTCAGTGAAAAAGCAAATCATGTACCCACCAAATAACTCATTGTTGCTGAAAATGTTGTCCAGATATCCTATACATGACCAGCGTTTATCCGAAACAGAAACTTATCTCACTTCTTACGTACAAAGCATCATGTTGACAAGGCCTGTAACTATGAAAAACAAGAAAAGTTTAAACAATTCAGAATGACAAGCTGTTATCCAATATTTGAACTATGGATGGCCAAATCACTGGATTAAAACTAAACAGCTTATACATAAGTACTTTATAGTCAGTGTTCAGTTATCATAATAATATGGCTTACTGTTAAACCAAATCAGAATTTTGGTGCCCTGAAATCAATGAGCAGATTTGTTACATCAAATACTTGAGGATCATCATGGTCTGACTAAATGCAAAGAAAGAGCTATAATGTCCATATTATGGCCCAGTATTAACCAACATATTGTCAACTTACAGTCAAAAGGTCACTTTTATGTTATGCATGAACTATCACACTGACATGAGCCTCTAATGCCAGTGCCATTGCTACAGGGTCCATGACAAAGGACAGCCACTGATGTATGTGATTTTGAAGGTGTGAATTACCTCACTTTTGTTGACTACTATTTAGGTTCATAGGTTCATAGGTTCATACTAGGCTATCTGCCCTAGGGCATTTATAAGCCTAGCCAGAGTGTGTTTGGCTTTCGCCACCCATTTTAAATGAATTTTGCTATGCCCTTTTTTGAGGTTAGTATACTCTGCCTCTGTCTAACAGTGACACAAAAGTGATACCCGGGGTAAATCTACAATCTCCCATCCACTCATCAAGATTCCTCTTGGAGAGAGTCAATGAGGGACTCTGCCTAACCTGGACTGGGATTTTATTCCAGAGTGAAGGGAGCCTCTGGGTTATGAATCTGTCCCTCCAGCATGTCCTATTTATTTCAGTGCTGAGGTTCAAGTCTCTCGAGCGTGTAGCTCGATGGGATTTGGATTTTCTGAGGTGCAGCATGTCCATTAATTCTGGGTTGGAGATGGCTTTATACGTCAGGCACAGGTCGCCTCTGAGCAGGTGGTATGCCACTGAGTAGAGCTGGAGTTTCTTTAACCGGGCAGCATATGGTATCTGTTTGAGCCCTTTGATCCTCTTGGTGAGGTACTTTTGGGGTCTTTCCAATTGCTGCAGGTGTCTGGTAAGGTACATCCCAAAAGGGGGAATGTACTCAATTATGGGCCTGATGAGGGAAGAGTAAAGAGGCACGATGACCTCCCCTGATCTAGATGTGAATCCCTTCATGATTAGGTGGGCTATATAAAATGTTTTTCTAACCACTTTGGCCATGTGGTTGTCAAATGAGAGATTGCTATCAACTTGGGTACCCAGGTCCCTAATTACTTCTTCCATACTTAATGGATTACCACCTATGTGGTAATTTGTGGCACTTTGTTTTTGCCAAAGGGGATGATTATACACTTTTTGGCGTTTAGCTTGAGGCCATGGCTCTGGCACCAGTTGTCTGTTTCTATGAGGTCCTATTTGCATACCAGCTACAACAAGCCACCAAGTAATAGATAGATTCAAGACTATTTTCCTGAGGTATGGTATATCAATAGAATTGACAACAGACAGTGGTATACAGTTTGCGCCCAATGAATTCCAACAATATGTGGCTGATTATTGCTTCACTCATACAATGTCAAGCTCTTATGATCCACAATTGAATAGCTGACACAGCATCTGAAAAAGTAAACAAGATATTAAGGCAAATTGATCGACGTAAAGCTCTAATGGCATATTGAAGAATTCCACACAGTGCCATAGGAGTACATCCTTCATAAATAATGCCTGGAAGATAAATGCAAATGGGCAAGCAAATTATGAACCAAATGTAATTCTGTACCATACAGTTAACAGCAATGATCAAAAAGCTAAAGCTTTGTGCTGAAAGTTTTATAACCAGCATCATTCTGAACATCCACTACCTTCCCTATAACCTGGTCACACTGTCCACTTAAAGTTATGATGGATAGAAAAAAATGGGACACTACAGGCGTAACAGTGCAGAAAACATAGAAACACATTCTTAAATTATGCAAAGTAGAGTCAGTACCATAGTTCAGTGCAACAGGTAACATACTCATTCATTTCCTGAAGAGAGTCTACCTGAATGCAGTGTTTCAGTAAACCAACTGAGTCAAACTGAGGCAAAAATAAGCAGATCGCTGTCAGGCAGATCAATTTCAGTACCAGTGACTAATCTAGCTCAGTCGAGTATCTGAGACAAGGATAAAAGCCTAAGTAAATTTATTCACAATAAACAGACCAAGTCCTGTACAGTCTTCCCAAAATTCCTCACAGCTGAATGCTCTTGATGCAATAGATTTTGTTTTACCTAGTGTTCTCAAAGTTCTCTTTTTTTCTTTCAGGTTCTCTAAGTGGATCCAGCCAGGACTCAAATAGTCTACACGTGTCACATAATGGATGCTCAGTATGTATAACCCAATGTTACCAGTCCTAAATACAGTCAGTAGGACATCAAGTAGCCTTAGCTATACTCTTTGTAAAATGTTGCATACTGTTGCAGGTTTCATATTTAATGCTTTCTCTTCTGCTGGTTTAGTCCAGAGTGTTGACTATAAAAATCAAATATGTACCTGTGTCTTCTCCTACTTATAAAGATGGTGATTTTGTTTTATTTTTTAAAAGGAAGAGATGCAGTGGAAACTGACTTCAGGCTACTAAATGCATGAATATAAAGAGTGCGTAAGTATATATTTCCCTTTTAACTCATTACATCTGAGTGACGCCTCCAGATGCATCTGCATTTAACTCCTACTGACGCCTCTAGACATCAAATATTGCTTGTTCATATTTGCATCAATAATTCCAAAACCATGCTATGTACAAGGTTTTAAAAGATTTCATCTTAAAGCTTACACAATGGCAAACTCAATTGCATTAATATTTGACCTCTGTTTAGAGCAGGTAAATACATATTAACTGTTGTTTTTATGATATTAATTTATACTGATATAATTTTCAATTTTTTCTAAATATCTCAACAATCAAGTAACACAGACAGAACTCCTTAGCGTCATATGAAAGCTCTCAGCTAGATGAATAAAATGCTGCTGAAAGTATGTGTGTAACTTGAGTGGTTGGTTTACAAAATATTACAAATGTAATAGTTATTGTGTTTACTGCGACTTATAAAATGTGGCTTAAGACCAGGAACCTAAAGAGTACTACTACTATAAAAATAGTTTGAGGTGAAGAGTCTGCCATTTATACTTCTTTCATAACCAGTATGGTTCCAGAGTTATGAATATTTGTTTGAAATGTGAGGACATCATTTGATTCTGTCAAAAGACTTAGACTCCACCCACTGGAAGTTAAAGTGCAAATTTCCTGAGCTCCATTGCAGTGAACGAGTTGATACAAATATATGGCATTACTCATTTAAGAATAAGGATATACCATAATTCACTGAGAACTGAGCTGTTGGGCAGATGGATATGAGCTGCTGAAGTATTAACATAATTTATGCTGTACTACCATATTGTTTGTAATAAAGTTAACTGTTTACCAAAACCTACAATAAATCCTGACATTTAAGAGATGATCTTCACTACAAGCAGTGTATATTTTGAAATACTACCTGACAGTCTGTCTATAAACACAGTGGCGGCTGGTGACTTCAAATCAAAGGGAGACTGCAGGAGATAGTTGAATGGGTGGGGGTCAATGGAAAGGGGTGTGCCCAACTAGAAAGGGGCGGATATATGCTCAAAACCATAAAACCTGGGACTTTAATTAAATATGCTGTCCTGGGTGCCAAACCATCATTATCACAGTCCAATCAAGACAAAATGAAGTGTAGAAGAAAAAATATTTCAATGCATTATGTACATGACAGCTTACTTAATATCTAGATGGAAACAAAAAGGTTGTGAGGCATGAAAAAATAAATTACTTTATAAATACATTACTGGAATGCCAGTCAAAATCAAGTATATAAAAGCAAGCAGCACTCAACTCAAACCATTTCTCCTTGCACTGCAGTTCTAATTTTAATTTATATTCAGCTTTATAAAAGTACCAAGTAACATACTGAAAGTAGCAATCTCTGTGATACCCTCACTTGTAAAAATGTTTCTTATCCAAAAAAGACCTGCTGCCTGACAACAACTATCTACTTGTTTCATGGGGAAAACATGATCAAAGTAAAAAAATGAACAGCAAACAAGAAACAAGCTTAAGATAATTTGCTTAAAGGATTACTGCACAGGTTATGGACCACACATGATAGATTGGCATTCTGTTTAGTTTACTGGTAAAGCCTGAAAAGATGACTGCAAGTCTCTAACAAATGTAGTGAGCTTCTAAAAATACTGTAACCCTGTCCTTTATTACAAATACTGTCATATGCATTTCAATACCTAAGGCTTATACATTATCTAGTTATGGAAATATTCTCTGCATGACAACAACAAAAAGGCTTTTAATGTTGTTAATTCGTTAACAGTATGCTTATTAAAGCTTACTTGCATCTTACAATCTCAGGCAAACCTACCTGATGGTCATTAAAGCATTGCTACTTAAACACAGAGAAACAGGCAGTGCAACAACATGCATTTTCTGAATAATAAGAAGCATCAATCAACAGTATAAAAATATGACAGAAAACCAGAACATTCTGCAAAATCAAAGACAGATGAAAAGCCACTGCAGTACTTGTGCTTACCTTGGATGGGGGGATACACTGCACACTTACACTGCATAACTGCTCCTTGCCTTGTTTGGACACATCCAGAGTCACTACATGGGGGAGAGGGTTGCAACAAGCATGTCACAATTTGAAATGTCCCTGGCTGACGGTGATGGCCCTGACATATCTGTCATACCTCTCAACTTCAGAGCAAGAAATCTGGACAAAGCCATAAATAAAAGTGGGACAAAGACCCAACAATAAGAACAATTTTTAAATATTGCTTTTATAAACATAGTAGGTCTTACATTAGTATGAATTTTCTGAAGGGTATGAAATCTGAAACTCAAATGTCTGTCATTATTTTCTAACTTTAATCTTTAATGATTTGCCACTAATTTGCCAGAAAACCACAATTTTATGAAAAACGGACCAAGACTGTAATGCAAAAATATAAAATAGCCACACAATACAGCTGGGAACCTGTCAAAGAAGGACACTTTTTAATATCAGTACTGTTAAGTTGAGCAGCTGACAAAATAAGAGAATCTACATGCATTTCTGAAATAAAAGTAATATATAACTCTGATCATTACAATTATTTCTTAATTATAAATCCTCCACATTTTCTTCCAAAATTGCCATTTTGCGGAGGGATTATTATGGGGAGAGCAACATTTTGAGCCAAAGTCAGGGACAGTTGAGAGGTTTGAATATACCTAATTCTATAAAGTGATTTATTTGCACGTACCTCTCAACTTGTTAAAGTAGGAAATCTGGACAAGGCCAAATATATTAGGGGAACATATAGAAAATACTAAAAATTGCTGTTGTATAAACAGACAGTTGATAGAATAACAGGTCTTACTTTAGCATGCATTTTTCTGAAGGGTACGAAGTCTGAAACTCAATGTCTGTCATTATTTAGTGACTTAATTCCTAAATGATTTGCCAGAAAATCACAAATTCTTTGAGGAACAACCCAAAAAGAAGAAGAAGCAAAAATCTATTCATTCTGTGCAAATCTGGACAGTTGAGAGGTATAGTTCAGCTGTGGCTGTCTTTGTGTTTACCTCACTTCCCCCCTCACAAAATCATGGTTAAATGGGACCTCCCCCTGCAGTCATTCCACTGTCCCATTACTTGTCTATTTCACCCCATTTACCATAGACACTAATGTGCACACTGCTTTATTCCTAGGATGATTTGGATTTCATTTAAAAGTTTTATTTTACATTTTACAGGACAAACACTAATAGACATCTGCTAAACAAAGCAATGCAGTCTCACAATGAAAATAGACTTAGCATTAAAACTTCTCTGGCCTTGAAACTCACATTCACTGAAACAGCATTGAAACCCACATTCAAAGAAAATATATCTGGCCAGTGACAGATAAAGATTAACTTTGGGCTGTTTTCAAATCATAGGTCCCTTGCACACGAAACATACATGTGTTCTTTGATACACCTTCCTGACTGTATTAAAGTATATTCCTTGCATAATACAGTATAGTTGTTAGAGGGCATTTTAAATTTATTGTTTTGAACTTTTTTCCAGTAAACAATGAAACAAAATGCATGCACCAATAATGGCAAAACTGCCCAATTCAGAATATTTCCATCATAAAAGTCTACTCAAACTTCTACAGTCCACCAGTATCAGTAAATATGCACAATCCCTGAAGAAGTAAAAGTCATCTAAATAATTCCACATTAAAGAAATATGTAACTAATGAAGAGTTTGCTGATAGCAAACAACTTTATATTTCATTGTTTCATCTACAAATAAAGTGCCTGTTTCCCTTGTGGAATAAATTGCCCATGTTACATTAAAGATATGATAAGCTAGAAATATTGCAATAGGGAATGGATGGCAAATTGATAACAGGTTGATAGTTACTAGGTATCGTCACCAAACAGGACATTCTCAGGACTGCAGCATCCAACCCCTTTAAAAGTACAACGCAGTACAGTATCAGCAATACTTCTACATACTGTGGGAGTAGAACTCACAGCCTTCTGCACTGAAAGCAAGTACACTGCCTACTGTGCTATTAACAATGCAAGGAGACTCAGTATAAGCAGCACTAAACTTCTCTTCCCTTGAAGCTCTTAGCTCCTTGTAAAATCCACTCGACACTCAACTGTACTTCTCAACTTTGCAGCATATGAGCACAAGAAATCTGGAAAAAGCCCAAATTTATTGGGGGAGGGGGACAAAAGCCCAAACACCAGGGAGACATTTTAAACATTGCTTGTATAACCTGGGAAAGTTGGTAAAATAAACTGTTGTGCTACTGCCATGCATTTCACTGCCAAGCCTTGAACCCAGGACCCTGCGCACTACAGTCAGAGCAACATACCCCTATGCCAAATCAGCTGTTTCTTGAAAGACAGGAAGACTGAAACTTAAATGGTTATCATTTAGTGAATTCAGTTCTCACCATAACTCTCAACCTCTTAGCACAAAACACCTGGACAAAGCCAATAATGGGTTAATACAGCCCCCAAACATATTCAGTTAATTCAGTTCACACCATAGCTCTCAACCTCTTACCATAAAAAAAACCTGCACAAAGCCAATGATGGGGTAATACAGCCCCAAAAATATGGACAAATTTCAAATATTGATCTTATAAACTTTTATTTTATAAATTGCTAGAATCAAATGTTTTGTGTTACCATGTACTTTCTAAAGAATAAAGTCTTTTGACTTTTACCAATTAGGAGTCACCACAGCAGAACTGTGCTCTGCTCATGGCTGGCAGTGCATTTTTACAGTGTCAAATTGCCAGCATGGCACACAGTCTTCAAAGAAGGCACACCCACACATGCACACACCTACCTGGATGTCTTTAAAGTTCACATCAACCACAGGGAAGACATGCAGACTCCACACAGAAGGAACTACAGCTTAGAATCAAACTGGAGAACCTCTTGCTGTGAAGCAACAATGCTAACCACTGCACCACCACAGCTGTAGTCTGAAATTCAAAGGTGTGAAAATCTAGAAAACCACAGATTTTATGAGGGACAGAACAAAAATATGAGGCAAAAATCTGAATGCTTTTTCACAAGTGGCGGTGGGTAGGGAATTCAGGTTCTTGCAACATGTACCCAAGGTTGAGGGTTTGAACCTGAATTACTTTCTCTATCCACCAGTTCTAGTTAATTGAGGAATTTCACACACACACACACACACACACACACACACACACACACACACACACACACACACACACACACACACACACACACCAGTACCTGAAAGTATGCTCCAAATAAGCCAAAGTTCCAGTAGCAGAACCAGTATTCTGGCTCTGTTGGCTATCTCTCACTCACATTTCCTTACTTTAATAACCACCTCGGCATTCATGAAAATTTACTGCCAATCATTAGCGGACCGGAGTTCCGCTGTGGAGACCCCTAACCGGGAAAAGCCAAAAGACAAACAACAACTCAAAATACCTTGGTAGAATCCAATTTTGTAATAGAGTGATCTTACTTCCTGCAAAATTGTAGGTGGTAAAAATAGTAAGTCATCAGTTTAAGCGTTTACTGTGATTTTAACTATTTCCAATGGTATTATACGAGAAACAGTTTAAAAAAAAAAAAAGTAAAATGATGTACTGTCAGCAATTTCTTTCCTAACTTTTATGCTATGTTTATACCAAGGACATATTTCATTTTTCCTGTTGAATATTTTGTTGTCTTTAATTCTTTTCAAATGGAAACTCATGTTGCTGACAGTTAAGACATGTTTGATTCAAGTCCCAAACAACCTTCTCCCTGATAAATTCAAACAAAATTTCTGTCAGTGTTACTGACCATTCTTCCAAGATAGTTCCACTATGGCTGTGTCCATAAGTGGTAATTCAAATTTAACCCTCATTTCAACTAGACTTGTAATAATGGATTTCAGTGTGTGTCTAGATTTATGACTATATCTTGTGATGATAATGTAGTTATAAAGTATTTTAACAAGATAATCTCATTGTAATTTGTTCTTCGCAGCGATCCTAATTTGTATGTGCTGCATGTAATTAACGTTATTGCACAAGATTATTTCATTCTGCCTAGCACTCTGTTTCTTACACGGTTTCATTTAGCAAAGGCCAATGGATTTTCTGCCTAATAATCCTTTGCTCATGACAGCCTCCTTATGCGTGTGCGAGTGCGTGCACATGCACACACACACACACACACACACACACACACACACACACACACACACACACACACACACACACACACACACACACACACACACATGCACACACCACAGAAAAAAGTGTGCTCCCTATGCTTACACACCAGTACCTGAAAGTATGTTCTGAACGAGTCGAACCTCCATAAGCCAGTAGCTAAGGTCCCTGTCTGGATCCTTCCTAATAAGCCAGTAGCAGAACCAGTATTCCGATTCAGAGTCGTACCTCCTCCATAAGCCAGTAACAGATAATTCCTTGGTCCTCAGTTCCTCATTAAGCAGCTAAGCCAGCCAGTTGAATAATCCCCCACATTCTTAGTTAAGCAGCAAAATGCCAACTGAGTACACATGCGTGCACTGTGTGTTCTAATGCACAGGCTGCAGACCTTGCAGTCTGATCCCCTTCCAGTCTATGCAGTTGTAACCACATAGACTTCTGGGGCATTTGTAGACTGCTGCCTTCTTCCGAATCCGGACTAGTTAAACAGCATTTTGGATTTGAATTTGCATGCTTGAGTTTCCAGGGAGTTCTATTTTGGCATGTGTGAGTTCCAGGAGTTCCAGTATTTTTAGTTAGATTTTTCAGCTGGGGGGGCTTCAGTCCTGCAGTCCTAAAGCACGAGCTGCCACTGTATAAACATCAAGTCTACATTACCTGCACAAGCAAATGGCGCTGATGAGAGAATAGTACAAATAACCACTGAATTTCTTAGCTAGACGGGTCTACACTTAGCTCTAATGTTCCACAGAGGAAATGCCACGTACTGCAACTAGAGTGGGGCCAGTGCAAGTAATGTTGGGCAGGCAGATTTGAATAGTTATTCCAATGCTTAAGACACACTTGTTGCCCAAAACTATTTCATGTGAGATTGTTAAAATGAACAGAGGGTCATATCTGCATACAAACATTCCTACAACAAAAGATACTCAGTATTCCTTACTTGACATGAACCCAGGACAAACTGATTGAAGTAAGATGGTGGGAAGAGATAGGAGACAACAGGTGTGACTTTGAGATGGTATGCAGTCTGAAGTAACTGCAGATGTATAATAAAAAGAAATCAAAGAATGCCTCCAGGCCATTCCTGAGATACCTGAACAGAGTAGATAAAAATCATAAGCAAATGAGCAATTGTTGCAACTAAGTGAATAGAGTGAATAGAATGAAGTGAAAAACTCGTCTGTACACTAGCCATGATGTAAGCCGCAGTGGTACAGTGGTAGCATTGCTGCTTCACAGCAAGAGGATCTCCTGTTTGATTCTCGGCTGGAGTGCCTTCTGTGTGGAGTCTGCATGTCCTCCCCGCGGTTGAGTGGCCTCCAAAAGACATGCATGAATGGGCGTGCCTTCGCTGAAGGTTGGGTGTCGGGCTGGCAACTCTGCACCATAAAAATTCACTGCCAATCATTAGTGGACCGGAGTTCCGCTGTGGCGACCCCTAACTGGGAAAAGCCGATAAGACAAACAACAACACTAGTCATGATGTACCTAAAAGAGATGCACTGCTTAAAAGAGACTCAGTACTTGATGAAGGCACATTTACCATTATTAACATGTCACAAAAGACAAGATCTGTGGACCTGATTCCAAAAGACTTGCTCTCAGTGTAACTGACATACTCTGGTGTAAGCCTGCTCCAGTTTTAAAAGACTTGCGCTCAGTGGAAGTGAGTTAATACAGTGTAAGCCTGCCTTATCGAGAGGCCTTATACAGTACTAAGTGACTTACACCAAGAACAAGCATTTTGGAATGGACAGTTTCCTGTAGTCATGTATCAGATATGCTGGGCTCTGTGTATATGCAGAGTTTCCTATACTCGTGTTTTTTATATAACACCATTTTAATGTTCGATTTTCTGTTACAACTATTCATGTAAAGTAGGCTGAGTCTGCAATTTGTTATCTGTGATCAGTGCTCTACCCTGTTAAACGAATATAAATAAATAAACAAACAAATCTTGCCCTTCATGTGTGCAACCTGTTTTGAGTTACTTCTTGAGGACATGAGATAAGGTGTCCATTCAGGTAAAAAACTTATGATGGTTCAAAAACAAAACATAAGAAATAAAATTACTGCAAATAGGAAAGCATGTTTAGATTATTAAAAGTCTAAATATGTTCTCTAATAGTGGAAAATGCAAATTGCTGTTATGTAAAGTGCTCTTGCTGCTGCATGTCCTCAAAACAAAAAGAACGTGCATCCAAACGTGACGGTTTGTAGATCTGCATAACATTCTACCTCAGAAGAGAATGTCATTGTCTTCTGAAAGGAGGGGAGATGTGGTGATATCAGATCACAGTGATGATCAGTGTGATTGATGTCAGACTGACTGCGCCCATGTAAACCTAAGGGGATTTTACAAAAAATGTTTGAGACAGTATTAAGCAATTACCATATGTGCGAGTTAAATTTGATCCTGACAAGCCATGCATGCCTCATTTCATACTCCCTGCTATAATAAAGACACCAGACATTCGGGAGACAGGAAGTAGTATCTATTAGTTTGTTACGTTTATGTATGTGTGTGTGCAAGTAATATAGAAAATAAATGTAACAAACTAATAGATACTACTTCCTGTCTCCCAAATGTCTGGTGTCTTTATTATAGCAGGGAGTATGAAATGAGGCAGAAAACATGTCTTTAATTCTGACTGTAACCAAAAGCAGAAATGTTCTTGTCACATTAAAAGTAGTGAATGCATGCATGGGTGATGACACACCAGGGAGAGGAATACATTATGAGAAACATTTTTTTTCATTCTCAGAGTTTAAAAAAAATCGCAGACCACTCATACGTTAACAGTATGAACACACTTATTTTCCTGTTGTATTTTCATTTTACTACAAATGTTCTGTCACTTCTAAAAAGGATCAAAACAGCAATCCCTGTAATAAGTGGAAGTGGGAAAACCTACAAAACAAAAACTTTCCATGATAGGAAGCAGGTGTACCTCTGTAAGCTCTAGAGATTGGCACTTGGCAACTGATTGATTGATTGATTGATTGATTGATTGATTGATTGATTGATTCATTGATTGATTGATTGCAGCTGATTGCAGATTGGCAGCTGATCACTACAGCTCATACCTCTCAACCTCTTTAAGCAAGAAATCTGGACAAACCCACAAATAATGGGGGGGGTAACAAAAATAGGGACGCTTTTTAAATATTGCTCTTACAGACTTAAAAAGTTGATAGACTAACAGGTTTTGCATTAGTATGGATTTTCTGAAGGATATGAAGTCTGAAACTCAAATGTGTGCCATTATGTTGTCACTTCAGCCCTCAGTGATTAGCCAGTGATTTGTCAGAAAACCACAAATTTTAGGAGAAACAGACCAAAAAAAAATCTGGACATTCTGCAAAAATCTAGACAGTTGAGAAGTATGTTAGTGCTTACTTTATATAGTAACAAGCACTTGTTGATATTTAAAGGTAAAATATCAGGAAATCCAGGAAAATATAAAATTTCCCTGAAGATTATATAAAATAGGGAGCAGCCATATCTTTTTAAGCACTACAGATCGGATCCTCTCAGTAGCCGACGTCTAATACTTAGTTTACATTGTAATTGGACTCGTTGCTGCCATTCATAAGCTGCCGTAATATAAAAAAAATGCAAGACAAAAAACAAAAACTTTTACTGAAGATCAGAGAAGATAGGGAGCAGATGCACTTCTGCAAGCACTAGCAATTGGCTCTTCTAACCAGCTGACTGCTAGTGTTTACATTATATAGTAACAGCTCTTCTTGTCAACCTAAGGTATAATACGGGAAACCCAGTAAAACATAAAATGTACACTAAAGATCAATGAAGATAGGAAGTAGACTCACATCTGTAAGCACTAGCGATCTGCTCTTCTAGACAGCCGATCACTAGTGCTTACTTTTTACAGGAACATCACTTGCTGACATAAAAAAATATCTCATATCTCTGGGAAGGGTGTACTGTTTGCATTATCCACAGAGGTACCTAGTGTCCTCATATCATTAAAAATACCTTCAAGACAAAAGCTGTCCCTAAAAGTCAAAGGAATTTGCTAAGGTTTTGGGGACCTGCTGCTGTCATTGAACTTCATCTGTAGCCAAATCACTGTAATAATTAAGTTAAAAAAAATATGATGTAAGGGCTATAAGCTTTTAAAAATAGTTGGAACTATTGCTGCAATGTCAGAGCTCTCTTAGGAGAAGAAAAACAGCACTGGTACATAGTGCTCACAGACAGGGGGAAAAAAACAACAGATACGTGGGCAAGGACTAAATGCAATGTGATAAAATGGGAGATAGTTAACAAGGTGGGGTTTAACATTTACATTCCCGTCCGAGGTAAGCAGTCCTTTTTAGAAGCGAGAGAATGCCCCTTTAAAACTCGTTGGAATTATTGCAACTTGAATACTATAGTGTTGTGCAGTTGTAATGTGCACCACTGAATAGTCTGCATTGAATACAATACATAAGAATCAGGCATCTGGATGGCAGGAACAGTTTAGCAATGCATTGCACAAATAAGACTTAAAATACAAACCTGCAAAGCAAAATGAAATGCACAAGGGTGTAGGCAATTTATAAACAAACCTCTGCTGTTGTTAATACTGCAGCTACCAACTGACTGCAAACTGATGTGTATATTTCTGATGCTAGCATTTGGTAGAGTAATGCCTGTGCAAGATGTTACACTGGAGCAGTGAACTATTTATACTGTTGCACTGCAGAGACTACTTCTACACTTGATCTTAGCCAAAAGGCCAAGAAGCAATCAAAGGCACATTTATAATGTGTTGGGTGCATACAGTCCCAGTGGCTGAACAAGTAGCATTCTTGCTTTTGATGATAGAAGATGAGAAGGCTGTAGGTTCTTGTCCTACCTTTGGTAATCAGATTCATTTCCCATCACTGATACTGCAGTGCACCATCAGGGGGTGTTGCACTCCTGAGTATGTCACCCATTGGATGAGATGTTAAACTGAGACCCCATCTGCCTGAGCTGGTGGTGATTGTAAAGAACACAGAGATGAAAATTTCCCTGATGCCCTGACCAAATTTTCCCTAGTCAATTTAATTACCACCTTGAGTCATCCCTGAAAAGAGACCACTAGCCTAGCAGCATCAGCCCAATCAACAAATAAATAAAAACAAGCATCTATGCCAGCAAGAGTAGGAAGGTACAAGGTATGCCAGAACTGAATTTAAGTACTATGGTTAGTATCAGGAATGATAAATGGCACTTTGCTTCTAATGTTTAAGTGTTTATTCTTCTGGGTTTCAGCCAAGCATAATTGTGTACATATTAAGTAATTTCTGTGCAGGCATGTTGGGGGATGGGGGGCAGGGTTATTTGAAAGTCTGTGAAATGATGACTTATACCTTATGTCATCTGCTCTCTCACAGAATGATGTATGGGGATTTCTGCTGTGAAGATTTTGTTTTGTTAAGGACATGTAGTGTTGATCACCATCATATATACCCTATACAGCACACTACATACAGTCTGATGCTTTCTTGGATTTGATTATTTGTGCTTGTGTGGCCATAGATGTGAAGATCTGTATCAGCTTGCCTTTGTTAGAGTGATGCTGTTCTCAAAAGCCGGCATTTCAACTGTTATTTCAGTTGTGTGTCTTAATTATGTAATGCTGCTTTATTTATTTATTCATTCATTTTTTTTTCCGAACTTTAGGTGGCATGATGCCAGTTTTTACAGCTCTGTTTCTTTAAGCAGTGGAAACATAATGTTATCTTTCTGACCTTCTAAACCAGTCCTCATGACCATGTACGGTAATAATCCAACCCCACATACAATTCCTTTCAGACCTAAGAGCACCTCCCCCTTTTTCTTGTAAATTCCTGGATTTGCCAGTGGACTGTGGAATGCGTGTACACAAGAGATTATTGCTTTCTATGATTAGCAAAACACTTCTATAGCATTAATGGGAATGGGCTGAAGGAATGAAAGCAAACAAGACAACCGTGAATACTACCTCAGCAATTGCAGTTGGGGCTAAAGGATTTTAAAAAAAATAAAAGACTACTAGAAAAACTACTAGTGTGTGTATGTGTGCATGTCTTCATTTCATGCGTGTGTGTGTGTGTGTGTGTGCATGTGTGCGTGAGTGCGCGTGTGTGTGTGTGTGTGTGTGTGTGTGTGTGTGTGTGTGCGCGTGTGTGAATGCAGTTATATGTGTAAGTATGTGTATGTGTGTGCGTGTGTGTGTGTATGTGTGTGTGTGTGTGTGTGTGTGTGTGTGTGTGTGTGTGTGTGTGTGTGTGTGTGTGTGTGTGTGTGTGTGTGTGTGTGTGTGTGTGTGTATGTGTGTGCACTTATGTGTGTGTGTGTGTGTGTGTGTATATGTGTGTGTGTACCGTTCTACATGTGAGTAGAGTATCACATTGCCTGCAGTGTTTGCATACGTTTATCGAAAGAAGTGAAAAGTAATCAGTCATATGTCGCTCTACCCTACAGGCAAGAAAAATTAAAAAACAAAGGAAATTAGAAGAAAAGCAGCATGTGCGTAGTTTTGTACTGCTGAAAGGGGTTTTCAGACCAGTTCACTTCTCTCAGCTAACAAACAAATGAAAAAAACACAGCTAGAAGTAAATTACTGTGTGTGTTGCTGCATTCCTTGAAAAGGTCTGCAAAACATTATTGAAAAGTTCCTCTGAGGAAGTGGATGCAGTCAAGAATACTATCATACCCACTTCTGCTGTACCTACAACGGTTAATGAGAAACAATGCAGCACAGCATCATCAAATGATTGCTGACAAGAAAAAAGCTCAGAAGCACAGCTATACTAGTGTGTTTGCTCTTTTCCTGCTCTACTGCCACAGAATAATCCAGAAGTTGTTAGAGCTATAGTAACTGGCAGGACACGCCTTTCTCCTCAGAACGTGTACAGGCTGAACTTGTGAAACACATCCTGCCCTAACTTTCTTAACAGACCACAATAACAGCACAATGCTATACTACACTGTAAAAGATGAAAACTGTAGACCATGATGATGATACAGAGCGATTTTGTTTTCAGTTCTAACATGCTATCCTTTCTAAATAGTGTCATGTCATGTTTTCTCTATATTAACACCACACACTGTCTGGTTCGATTCTCAGCTAGAGCGTCTTCTGCGTGGAGACATGCGTGAATGGGCGTACCTTCGTTGAAGGTTGGACATCAGGGCTGGTAACTAGGCACGTAAAAATCAACTACCAATCATTAGCGGACTAGTGTTTCGCTGTGGCGACCCCTGACCGGGAAAAGCCAAAAGACACAACAACAACACTAGGCACTTTAGCACAGTGTCTGCCTGCTTTCATGTGAGGTTTCACAACATGATATAATAGCATGATATAGTGTAGCTGTAACAGACCAAAATGGTTTACAAATCAGCACAGACACTGAAGCAAACCATTTTTGGTATACTACTCTCACTAACCCCTAAATGATAGCACTGCTATGGGCATTTTTGGGCCATTGTTAAAACCCAGCAATGAATTTCAATGAATTTCAGTTATTTTAAACTATGCATCCAAGCACCCTGTGGCTAATCTCATATGTAACACCATGTTAGTGATATTATTTGCTACAATAGAGATACCTAAAGAAATATTTATCAACCAGGGCACTCCATTTATGTCTAGAATAATGCACCAACTGTCCCAATGCTTAATGCTCAAGCAATTAAAAAATCTCATTGTACCATCCCTAGACAGATCCTATCACTAAAATCCTTGCTGAGAAAAGTTGTTGAGGAAGATGAGAAAAACTAGGACCAATTAATGCCATGCTTCCTGTTTGTAATTACAGATGCACCACAAGCCTTAACAGGGTTTGAGTTGTTACAAAGCAGACACAATCATGGACTGTTAGATATTTTTATGTATTTATTTCTATTACTTACCTCTTAACCAGGTAACCCCACTGGACAAGTTGTTGCTTTTCAGTGTTGGCCCAGGAGGAGTGCCTGGTTAAATGATTTACTCAGAGTCACACAGCAAGCAAATGAAGGTGGAAAGTATCATACCCTGTACCCTGGGCACATGATGCAACTCCTGAAGAGTCCGGGCTTTATTCCTCTGCATTAACTGACAGACTCAGGTCTTTGCAATAACTGCCAGAATTTGTTGCCAGAGAATGTAGGAAAGAAGAGAACATCCCCATTAAAATGCAATAAAACGCTATACTATCCTAAATGATAGGGATAAAATTGCAATTCCCATCATATGGGAACACATTTTAAGAGTCATTGCTACAAAACAAGCAGTGCATAATAAAAATGCTAAGTCAGGGAATTCAGAGCTGAAGACCATGTATTAGTATTGGTCCCCTCTACAGAAAACATATTTTTGACTAAATTGCAGGGTCCGTTTGAAGTACTGGAACAAATAAAGGAAGTAAATTAAAGAGGTGAACAGACTTTTAAGAGAAAACCAAAACAAATAGACTATGTTAATGTCCTCAAACCATGGAAATCAACAGAAACTTCTGTAATTAGTTTAGCAACAGAGACTAGTAGATCCAGTGGAGAAAGACAACTGACCACTTTGCCTGCTGTTCAGGTAGATACAACACTATCTAATCAACAGGCACAAGGAATAGAGTTTCTGCTAAATAACAAATAAAATAATTTTTTCAGAACTACCTGGGATGACAAACCTGATTCTACACCCCACTGCAACCATTCCAAGGGAGCAAGTTAACTTAAAAGTTCACAGAATACTAGAAAAACACAGAAAGGATGTGCAGCAAAGGTGCAACAAATTATTAGGATGGGGGTAATAGAGGTGTCAAAAGTGAATGGAACAATCCCATACTGTTAGCACTAAACAGGAATAGAACAGTCAGATTATGTAATGATTTTAGTAAGCCAAACAACATTTCAGAATTTGGCAACTAACCAACATCTAGGACCATTAACTAATAGAAAGACTGTGGAAGCAAGATACTTGACAAAGGGATATAATAGTTGAAATCATGGAAAATACAGCCTTTTGAACACCAAAAAGTCTATTCCAGGATATTGTTCTTCCTTTTGGGCTTCAAGGTACTCCTGTGACCTTGTAATGATTAATGGACAGAGTCCTAAAGCTCCATGTAAAATATGATGCCGCTTCTACAGAAAATGGCATAATGCACTTTAAGGACTTGGACTTCCATTTAGCTAATGTGTAGGCTGTGCAACACTCCCTGAGACATACCAGATTAACTTTTAATACCTCTAAGAGCAAGTTAGTCATAGGAGAGGTTGTGGTAATGTGAGGTAGCGCCAGCTGTGCCAGAGGGAGTAGTGCAGTACATGGGTAATATATGCCAGGTTAGCTAGCTGGAGTTTTGTAAATAATTATATTTCTCTTGAATACCAAACTGATTTATACAGATGATTATGTTAAAAATGTATTTCTAAAGTTGCTTGTGTTAAAAAAATACATCAACAGTGGATCCTGATGGACAGAAAAGAAATATACATGTATGTCAGACTGCATTGTCGTAACTGATGAAATGTATATATTTTAACAGAGGATACTGGATGGGAAGGGGTTAAGCTCATCCCAGCTAACATTAAACAATAGCCTGAAATTAAATGACTTGGTTTAGACCATAAAGATTTTACCTCACAGGTCTGAATGCAGCCAGAGAGGTAATGTCTGTGAAAAGCCTGGGCTGGCATCCTGTTCTATTGTCCTTAGTGGTGAACTAATTGCTACCCTAGGGTGCCAGAGAATTGCTTGCTAGTTTCTGCAACAAGGGTGGAAGTGATGGAATTGTTTTACAGTTTCCAGATGTTGTAATAAACCTTAGCTAAAGTTTTATGTGCATATTGTGACACATCAGTGCCAGATCCTGGCTCACTTTCTAGTGAGAGGGTAGTGTTGGAACCACAGAGTCAGGTGAACAGATGTGATGTTATTCTGTAACCAGCACTAAAATTGCATTTGAATACTAGTGAGACGTGAGGAGTGCACTCTGTTTTCGGACCTGACAAGACACTCATCCACTTTCATCTCGCCTTCCTTTAGTAAGTAGCTAGGGAACAGTAATTCTTCAATCAGTTAAAAAACATAGTGACATTAGCTAAATGTTTCTTTCTGTATCTGTCTGAGTCTTTTCACCTGTGTTTTTTATATATTTCCTGTGAAGAAACTCTGGGGTTTATTGTAAATCGATATTCAGTATTTTCATTTTTTTTATTATTTATTATTAAATATCTCTAAACCTTTCATTGTGGTTGGCCTTTTAGAAAATATTTAGCCTCTGAGAGCACTTGCATTTATTTATTGGCAGTGGTGCTCCACATTCCTGAAAGTTTTGCTGTTTGGTTAAAAGCTACTATTTGTATAAGTATTAATTTTACTAAGTACAATTGGATACCCTGAACTGCGATGGTGGTGCTGCGGTAGCATTGTCGCCTCACAGTAAGACGTCCTGTTCGATTCTCAGCTAGAGCGTCTTCTGCGTGGAGACATGCGTGAATAGGCGTACCTTGGTTGAAGGTTGTGCATCAGGGCTGGCAACTCGGCACATAAAAATCTACTGCCAATTATTAGCGAACCGAAGTTCCACCGTGGTGACCCCTAACCGGGAAAAGCCGAAAGACACAACAACAACAATTGGATACCCTGGTAAGAACCTTAAAGTAGCTGGCTTTGGATGATCTGGTGGAAGTCAATCTACATTATAGTCTGGATGGAGGTGGCAGAGCAGGTAAACTGTGCCACACACACCAGGCGCACAGTTTACCTGCTCTACCTTATAGTCTGGCCGGAGGTGGCAGCGCAGGTAAACTGTACCAGCCTTTGCCTGGTATATGTGTGTGTGTGTGTGTGTGTGTGTGTGTGTGTGTGTGTGTGTGTGTGTGTGTGTGTGTGTGTGTGTGTGTGTGTGTGACAGTTACTTTCAACAGGGACACTGAGAGCACTGATTTCACAGAGAGGGTGGTGGAGGACATGGCTTGGAACAGCTGGCTAAGGACTCAGCTCTAGTCAGTGGGTAGTCTTATTTAGGCCTGGAGAGAAAGGCCAGCCCCAGGACTGAAGGGTGCACTCCCTGTGTGATCTTAAGGGAAATTGTACTTGGGTGGAGAGCTGCATCTAGAAATACTGTGTGTGTCTATTTTTTCACAGTGAGCATTCTCCACCAGTGTCAGTGGTGAAGATGTGAAGATTGAGGCTCATTGAATACTGGCCCAGAGGTGGGACGTCACAGAGGTAACATATTTAGGGTGTGAAATAGGTAGGAGGATTGTTAGGTCCTAGAAGAAAAAACTAAAGGCAGTGAAAATTGGCCTGTTCTAGGCAGTATGAAGCTAATGAAGGCATTCTTAGGATTATCTGAGTACTATTGAAAATTGTTGCCCCATTTTGCATCAGTAGCTTGTTCTTTTACAGACCTGATAAAAAGGTAGATGCCCCTTAAAGTGAAGTGAACATTAGAGGCACACAATTCTTTCAAACAGTTAAATGTAAATTCTGTTCAGAGCCATAATCATAGCATCCTTAGATGTTAACAGGCTTTAATAGCTTATAATGATGCATCAGAAGTAGGCCTAGGGATAACACTATCAGAGGCCTTTTCTTGGGAAGAACATCCTGTATGTTTTCAGAGTCATAAATTAACGATGGAATGCCAAGACTGCCTACTATTCAGCCTGTTTTGGTTAAGCTGAACAGTCATGTGATCCTGTCGTTTACATTCAGTCAGCCTTTTTGTCCGAGGTCTCAGGTTTCAGTATCTTGGGAGGATAATTTGCACTTTAGGAAATGCCAACAGTTTCCTCTGTGTTCTCCTTTTATTTACAGCCCCATGCTGGCAGGAAATCTTTATCACTTCACTTAATACTGTACTGAAGTACTGCTAATTTGAGCTGCTGTTTTTTTTTTTTTTTTCTACTTTGCAAGCAAACACAGTCGTAGGTTTTTTAATGTTTTCAGCAGCAGTTACTTGGCTGTTTGGGTTTACTGCTTATAGAAATAGATGTAGTGGATAGATTTTATCATGTGGTCTGGAGCAGTGTTGTTCATTTACTTATGTAACTGATCATTGAGGTGCTTTTTACATTCATGTCCCTTTTGGTTTATTACTGTGGTGGGTCCCACTGCTGTTTGTTATATGATAAAAAGGTACAATTATGTGAGATATCCTTAGGTGAGTAGTACAGGAACCATTACTGCTGATGGAGGAGAAATGAGCAGAATGTGACAGAAAAAAAAGGAACTGTGTTACATTATAAACATACAACAGCTAAATCAGCTTGCAGTATTATGCATGTGGAAAATGCAAACTATTGTTCCACACTGATAAGGAATTATCATTGGACCTGATACTCAAACAGTGCTTCAGGGACAGGATTTACAACTGGTCATCTGTAATACCACTTCTTCTGCTTGGATACCACTCAGACCAAATTTTAATGAACATATGCAGTGATATTTTAGGTGGATTTATTTTCCTGTTTGTATAATCTGAACTCTCCCCAAGCAGTTTCAACATACATGGACATGGCTTTTTTTTCTTTGCTTTTCTGTTTCTTGATGCAATCCCAACATACCGTTACAAGTCAGATGCAACCTAAATCTCATTTCTCATGGGCCATCATCACAAATTCACAGAGGGTAGAGAAAATATATACCCAGCTTGTAATAAATTCCATGCCCAAAGTAATCAAGGCATGCTGCATATATGTAAACGCCTGTTTTGTAATCCTGAATCATGTCACTGAAACACGAAGCACCAAACAAAAGACAGACACATACAAGCTGCTGAAAAGATTAAATCACAAAATAAATGTGAAATAACCTGGAAATGAAAACAAAGAACAGCAATGCACATTGCCAGTTCTGAACCCCAGGTAGTAGACACAGCTCTACTAAGTGATTATATCCATACGGAAGCTGCATAACTTTGTACCAATGTGAATTGGAGAGTTTCTAGCAGTAAGAAATAATTTATTTTTCCCCAAAACAGTGCAGCCCTCACATGGAGGTTGGGGGGGGGGTCTTGTGCCTCCACATTAATGCTCTTTAGGAATCAGTTACTTGTAGTGTTCCGGTGTTAAACCCTTCGCATATTTTATCTTTCTCAATAACTCCCATTTCTGAAATGATTCAGTCACATTTGCCCTGGATGTTCTGGGGGCTGTGCCATCTCAAATCCATCTAACTAATGTAAACATCCTCCAGATTCACATCACTAATGGGGTACTGAGCTAAGTTAAGCAAGTTCACTATTCTGTCGATGCCCTTTGTTGCTACAAGTAACCACTACTTTTCTTGTTTCCATTTTATGGTTTTGTTATTTTTCGGTATTTATTTTCATGCACAAATGTGAGATTTTTTCAGGGATGCAGATGAACTCATGATGGAGCCCAGTGTGATTAAATGAGGACTTTTTCTGTTTGGGTGACTGCATGATAGTTTGTTGTTGAGCAGAGGAGCCTAATATAACTATGATGTAGTTGGACAAAGAACACATGGACTTTGGGCAAGTAGCTAACAATAAATACAAGGGCGCAGCCAACACATTTGAGAATGTCTCAAATGATGATGTCCTAGTGACTGGCAGCTCTATCAGACCTGAAAAGAATGTCTTAAATCCACTGAAAATGAAAAACAAGTTAGTACTGGACTCTCAACTGGCTTATTATGGAGATGCAATCCTATGTTAACATAATCAAGTAATGGCCCACTTCCATGTTAAAATTAATGAAGGCTTAGAGAGATTCACCTATATTTCTGTAGATGACCCTAAGACCTTGAAGTGGAAAGAAATGCAGACAGAAAAGGCATGAAAAAGAATGGAGGAATATGAAAATTTGTGTTCTAGAAGTCATGCTTACAGACAAAGAAAGTACAGTTGTAAAGGACAACAATCCAAAACAGTAGTGAATCAGAACCCATGCACGAAGTGCCCAGTGGTGGTGATCATGAAGCATTTAAAGTAAACATTGGAAAATACTGAAAGAGAGAATAAACTCAAAGTTTTCCAGATCAAGATGATTCCCTTGAATGCAAATTCTCCAGTGGTTAGATCTGGGAACATATATTGCTGAAAAATCATAAAATAACCTTTTTTGCAGGGGGTGGCAAAATGAGAGACACCAGCTGAAGAATGGTGCATTAAGGAGAAATCCATGATGCATTGCCTGACCACTGAGTGACCTGCTGATGCATTCTGTTGTGCCCACAGGTTTTTCAGTCTTTTTGATAGGGTGACTCTCTCCAAGTAAAGAACAGCCTTTCAAAAACAAAAGCATACATTGGGGATTATATACTATTAACACATATGTTCTACTGTACAAAAGCCAGGTGCCAGTATTCATGGGGATACTCTGTACAGTCACACAAAGCTTGCACTGCTGATGATTCATGAATATTCAAATAAGAGAAGTATTACTTCTAGGCACTTACTGGAGCTTAAGCTATGTAACTGCATAGGGCTGTAGGAAAGCAAAGCATCCTGACTTAGCATCAAATTATGCACTCCCTGCATGCAGAAAGCTTAGAAATGAAGGGTCTTGTGTTAGTATATCCAAGTCTTGTGAAACTTCAAGCTACAATAGGCACCAAATGATGTTTAGACAACACCAGGCATAAGGCACTGTACATATGTGGTACCCAATGACATGAACTAGGATCTGATCCTCACTAATATGGGAGACTGCTGAACACCCCCTAGTGTAAGACCACAAAATGGTCTCCTTTGAAATAAAAATAAATGTCAGAACTCCATCAAACCCTGGAATGTTTAGGAACTACTCCAAGGCTTGTTTCCTATGATTAAGTGATATCCTAGCAAAATGTTATGCCACCTCTAAATTTTGAGAACTCAAGTGGAAATGTTCACAGAAGCACTTTACAAACATGCTAATAGCTGCATCAAGACAACTGTACCCACCAGGAATAAGGAGAAAATTAATTCAGAAAACAAGCTACCTTGGTGGGATCACTACATCAATAGGCTGTATAACAGAAAGAAGAAAATCACTGGAAAAAAATAGGAGGTATAGTGCCCAGCAGGAAAAGGTGATCTGGTTACACTAAGCAAACAACACAGAGGACAAATAAAGTCTACCACAGCCAAATTTGAGGTATGTCTGGCCTCCCAAGGTAAGAACAACATCAAGGCATTCTTTAGCCATGTCCACAACCACAAGGCATTCCTTGGATATGTTGTTAATGCAGCCACCAACACTGAGCCAAAAGATATAGCAGACCTACAGGCAGACAGATTCAACTCTAACTTTACCCCTCTCTCCCCCATCCTTGCTTCAGGAAATACCATCTGATATATCTTCTCAGCTATTACTAGGGAACAGGTCTTCAATGCTCTCTCTCTAATTCCAAGAACACTGCATCAAAGGACCCAGACAATATCTCAAACTGCTTCTAAATAGCATGGAACATGACCTATCAGGACCTCTGGAATCAGTATTTAACTGTAACATCCAAACAGGCTGTGTGCCTCATGAATGGAGAACAGCAACCAACATCCCGCTCCAATATGGACCCTGAAAACTATAGATCCATAAGTCTCATATGCAGAGCCATGGAAATAATTATTGTGGAATTATTAGTGATGACATAGGAAACCACCAGACACTGGACCCAACCCAGTTTAGTTTCATGCCTACTCAACCTGGTGAACTTCTTTGAGAAGGTTGGAAAACAATGGATAAGGATACAATGGTTCACATTGCCTACCTTGACCTGGACAAGGCATTTGACACAATACTCCACTTTGTCATTGCTGACAAACTCAACGGGTTAGGTATAAACCCTTATGTCACCCAGTGGATAGCCAGCTGGCTCACTGACAGGAACCAGGAAGTTAAACATGGGGAGTCCACCACTACAAAGAGGACAGTTATCAGTGGAGTCGCTCAGTAATCATTCCTGGGACTGATCCTTTTTAGTAGTTACTTCTCTGATGTCAAGGCCAACATTAAGGGTCTCTGCCTGACCAAATATGCTGACAATTGCAAATTAGGAGCAGTTATACAATCCTTACCAACACTGATGTTCTCCAAGAAGGGCTGGCACAGACAAAGTACTGGTGTCAGAGTCATAGCCTAAAACTAAATGCCAAGAAGGGCCTATTAGAATCCTTTTGGAAGTAAGCCACACCTGGAAACTACCATATTAATAACACATCCTTAAGAGTAGACTCAGTAGTCAGGGACTTGGGGATGTGTGTAGACAGTAATGTAGTCTTGGACCAACACGTCTACAGTAATAAGGAAACATTCTATATTGCGCAACTTATAAACAGAGGTATGGCATCTAGGTTCATGATGCCATTGTTCCATTGTTCCACTGTATTTAGCACTCATCAGACCTATCACTCAGTACCCCCGTTTGGTACATACCTAATCAGGCACATCCAACATTTGTTACTTCCACAGAAGTTCCTCACTAATAGAATACAAGGCATAAATGTCCTTCTCACCAGGCTAGATAAGGAGAAGGTCACAGTCAGCTGCCTGTCAGGTGCCAGGATCCACCAGATCATTCACGCACTCAAGTCTCTCAACAGCAAGCACTGTTATGACACTGTCATAGTCCATGTTGGAATAAATGACTTGAGATGTACCTCACTGGACTATATGAAGAGAGACATGACTGAGCTTTCAGATTATGTGTTCCAGGCAGGTATGTCCCTAGTCTTAAGCAACATTCTACCGTCACCCAAGATGATACCTCATTACAAACAAAAAATGATTGGCTACAGCAATTGGCTTAGCTTCTGGTGTCACCCAGGGGGATCCAGTATTTGCCAGCCTGGAATGATATGGTTGACAGACCACGCTGCTTTGTCAGAGACGGTCTTCACCTGTCACCTCTTGGCTATCGGTTACTGGCAAAGATACTTGCCTCCCCATAGTGCCTTTTTTAGGCAATGTCATAAGAACAATATTGCTGATGTAAAAATATCCTCTAGAGACAAAATCAAGGTTATGCTGCTTAATGCTGGGAGACTAAATCAGAAACTGCACTCACTGGAAGCACTCCTTATGTTGGAAGATGCCAAAGTCTGTGCAGTCACAGAGACATGGTTCAAGGCCACAGAGAGTACCCCAGCCATGCAAGGCTACAAAGCCTTCCACACATTCAGACCACAAAAATGAACGTAAAAGAACCAATGGAGGAGATGTATCCATCTTCATTAAAGACAAATACACCTCAAGACTGGTTAAACACTACAACTCCCTAGAGTTTCCCCAAGTCCAACTAACTATAGGAAAGACCTCCCCCTCCACTTCATTATTAGCTATAGGGCCACCACCATGAACCAAGAAACCTACACTGCTTACCTGGACCTACTTGAGTCACTCACAGTATAGCCAAACATCCTGGTCTTGGGTGACTTTAACTATCCTTCCATTGACTGGGAAACATATATGAGCACAAACACGTTCACCCTAAGGTTCCTGGAATTTGTTAACACAAATTCTCTGGAACAGATAGTTTGCACCTCCACAAGGGGCTCAAATGCCCTTGACCTTGTACTCACCAACATTGGGGATCGCTGCAGCACCCCATGTGTGGGACCCCCCCCCCCCGGTAAAGTGTGATCATAAATCAGCCTCATTCGAAGTAACAATTGTATCTGAACCCCCCCCCCTACCCTGGAGCAAAAAGGTTGAAAAATTTCTCCAAAGCAAACTATAGCCTCCTAAGTGATGGTATAAATAATTTCAACTCCCCTGCCACCACTGACAAAAATGTCTCATATACTCAGGTGTTCACAAACACCTGTATAAACACTTATACAAATGTATATACTCAGCCGTACCTGTACGAATCAAAACAAGGTCCTCAATAAAATACAAGCCAGCTTGATGGACATCTAGCATAAATAGGTTATAAAACAAGAGAAAGAAACTGCTGTCAAAGAATAAGAGGGAATGGTCTCAGCTGAAGAACACCCTCCACAGCTTGAACAAGCAGATTAGACATCTTAAGAAGCCTTCTAAAGCTACTACTAAACCAGCACAGCTCCTGATGCCAAACAGCAGGACTAGACGCCTCCCAAACACACGTCTGCTTGTTCTGGAAGTCAAAAGCAAAAGCAACGAGCTGCTACTAAGCCAACACAGTTCCTAATTCCAAGCAGCAGAACTAAACACCTCCAATAAGCACATCCTTACATAGCACTTAAATAATGCAATCGACAGTTAATAATATTATAAAAACACACTTACTTTGAACCAAATACGCATAATAATACTGACACATTAAACTAAAAAAAAAAAAAAACATGCCATCATATTTCAAATGTTGATAAAAAGACATTCCATCTACCAGACATGGTATAAAATATATATATCAAGATCATTCAGCTGGTCCTATTTCTAAATCACACCCGATGTTATACTCCCCATGCATCATCTTTCCAAACTCCTCAGCTTAAGGACACAGCTGATAGATAACATACTATTGAGGCCGGGGTGATGGTAGGCTTCAAGTCTCAACTGACACATAAGCTCCTTCATTTCTAATTTCAGAGATTCAGTCCCCCCAATTCACATAGTTCAACTGGTCAATGATCATAAATGTAAAATCATGGCCAGGGTGATTGTAGACATGACTTGCTAGGGCATTCTCCAGTTAATCTTCTTTGTGGCATATAAATGTTCGTACATGCGTTCATTCAATCTCCTGTCCGTCTTGCCCACATAAAAAGCTGGGCATGATGAACAAGAAGCAAGATACACCACGTGTGTTGATGCACAGTTGTATCTCCCTTTGATAAGGTACTTGATGTCCCTAATCATGAAATATGTGCACAACCTCACATATCTACAATGTTTGCACATATTGCACTTATACATGCCAGCTCTTGGAGTCATGTTGCCACCTTTCCTTTCTAACATGTTCTTGATATTCAGACCCCTCCTGAATGTAATCTTCGGGGCTGGCCCTAAATTATTGGGTCCTAATAGTTCAGTTGGCAACAAACCCCAATTTTTCTGGATGATGGACACTATAGCTCTAAATCTACAACCAACTCCTCAGGGTAGCCCCTACATAAAAACAAATTCAATATGAACCAGCACTCTTCCTGGAAGTCGCCATCTCTCGAGACCATTCTGGCCACCCTCACAAATTGGCCTTTTACTATTGATCTCTTCTGGAAGGCCGGGTGTTCACTATCGAAATGCAAACAAGAATTGGAAAGGGTGGGCTTGCAATGAATTTTGCCTAAAAACTGGTTCTGGTTGCTGTCCTTGAATAATTCCACATCTAAGTATGCTATTCTGTCTGTGTCAAAAGTAGAGGTAAACTTTAAGAAATCCGTGGACATGTTGAATATCTCTACCAGGTCACTGGCCACTGAAGAATTGCCCTTGAGAATGATACAAATGTCGTCCAAGAAACGGGTATATAAGGATACTTGTTCTAGGAAGATAGAGTTACTAAACACGAATTCCTTCTCCCAATGGGCCATGACCAAGTTGGTCACACTCGCCCCACATGGTGAGCCCATGGGGACTCCAACTAACTGATGGAACCATCTGTCATTGAAGGAGAAGTAGTTACATGTTAAAATGATGTCCAATAGGTCTTTTACCATTGAAGTTTCACTCGCTGGTGCCTGCTTTGTGGTAATTTCCAACTCAATCCATTCCACCGCTACATCATGTGGAATGGATGAGTACAGGTCAACGACATCTACCGTCAGAAAGTGGTAATCAGGACTGTACGAAATGTTTTTCACCTTCCCCAAAAAGGACCAGGAATCTTTAGAAATATATGATTCACTAGCCACATATTTTTTTAGAATGTGATCCACAACTTTGGCTGCTGCGTATGTTACATTCCCTCTAGCACTCACCAACTGGCGCATGGGAGGGTCTCTAGTGTTTTTGTGGATTTTCGGGTTCCCGAACAAAACAGGTACTCGAGGAGATGCACAGTAAATAAAGTTGAAAATTTCCTGGTCAATAGATTCATTAATAAACATGTCTTCATAATAAGACCGAACTTCTGCCAGATTTCCATTCAACTCATTCTTGGACACCTCTTGGTAAGTTTCAGAAGACAAAATTGCTGACATTCTGTTGTTATAATCATCTATGTCCATTGCAACCAGGCCGCCTCCCTTGTCTGGTTGCATAATTCTGACTGAAGAGGCACATAATTCATTAAAATCCACCCTTTCTTCTTTGGTAATATTAAAATGCATCACATACCTAGACTGTAGCAAATGTCAAAAATCCAAATCACACATTCGCTCAAATGCCCCCAACATAGGGTGGATAGGTGGATTATATGTACTAGTTACATGAAAAGTATTCTTTTGGTACTCATGGTCCCCCATCAACAAACATAAGTTTAGTTTCCTGACAAACAATTTAAGATCCAAAATGGATCTGGCCACACAGGCTCTTCTGGATGGAACATAAGAAATTCCTTTAGGCAGGAAATCAACTAATGTCTGGGTAAACTTAAAATGAGAAAAATTATAAATATGGAAATCCATCCCCGAGTTGGAAATGACTTCAAATGTGGTCTGCTCAGGGCCGGGGCACCCTACTCCACTCACATTTGGTTCCTCCTTGTCCTGTATCTGAACCTGGTCTTCCAGTTTGAAGCCTGTTGGGGAGAAGAGGCTAGATCCCGAAAATTTGCCCCATCCAAACCAGAACTAGGGTTCCCCGAATGGCTAGTCGGAGTCGCTGGTTCATGTCTTCCCTCGGGGTCGGCATATCCGACCCTCCTATCACCAGTCTCTTCCTTCGGTACTGAACTACTCGGCAAAGATCCAAGATTCATGGAAGTATTTGGGCCATTCGAAGGGGCAGGAACTCCTCCTTCTCGCCCCTTAAAGTTGCCTTGCGATTTAGGAGGTTTAGGGTAAGCTACCCCCTCTCTGTAAGCCATGATATCTCGATGTAATTTTTTAATCTTGATTGAGGTAATTTTGGAAATATCCTCGTCAATACTGGAGTATATCCTCTCATAGTCAAATTTATATCTAGAAAAATTATTGTCTGACTTAATATCCTCATCCAAGTCCGCAATTTCTCTAGTTAGGGATGAGATTGCTCCCTGGTAGTGTGTACTAATAAGGTCAATCAATTCAGATCCATGCCTATCAAACATAGTGAGGAGGTCCACATGGAATTTAGATCCCTAATCTAAACCCGTGGGATACTGCCAAGAATGCAGCCCCTTGGGTACTATCTTCACACGTCGACACTCTCCAAAATAAGAAACTTCCAGTTGCAATTTTCTTAACTTAACTAATTTCTGGACAAAAGCATTGAGTTTAGAAGAAAGGTCATTGCCTTCAGGTGTGTTGGATACTGGACCGGCTGATCCATAGTCGGTAGACAGCTGGAAAGGACGACAAAACCGTAATATTAAGTATGTACTGAAGCTTATTCTTAGACAATAAACTGGTACATTCCTCTACATTCTATTTATTATTATCATTAATGTGGCAACTTCGAGTTAATGTTCAATAGTATGTTATTTGAAATTGAAAAGCCTCACTGCTGCAAAGAAACACATCTGAACATGACACCCCAGAAAAGTTAAGCAGCCAACGTAATATGCACTTACAATACTATATGAATGATGCTCTTCTAATGTCCACTTTTCAGGCATTGAGATCATTAGGATATCATCATTGCAGGTCATTATAAAAATGCTTGCACTATTTTTCTGACCTGGGTATGCTAGTGGCTTTGGAGAATTCTTTAGCTAGGTCATACCAGACATCAAATTCATGGAATGAAACATCACAAGAGGTTCCAGTAAAGCATGATTTCATTCTCCTTCATGCACTGTGCTGGTGGTCTCCTTTGGGCAAGAGCTGAAGTGGTCAGTGAAATATGAACAGTTATAGAATAGTGGCAGGTTGCTGAAATATAAGATGGTGACCTGTAAACCATACTTTCAACATGAATTGTACTTAGTGCACCTTGTAGCATAAACATGTGGAATGTGCGTAAAATATGGCTCTTATGAATGATCCATGGGGTGTCTGGTTTATCTGAAAGTGTTAAGTTGCACTTCAGGTAGTAGACACACAGTATCAACAAAAAAAGTTTCACAGTCACTCATGTCACAGTCACCTAGCCCTATTTGAATTCTTACCAGTTGCTGTCATTAAGTACACCAAATTACACACCATTAGGTTATGAAGTACTGAACCACTGAGGGGAAAGCAGAGTATTCAGATGACAGCCCTGAGGAGGTACACAGTGCAATGACGTTGTGTAGTAAGCTGCATCTGTCATACTTCCTGCCAATCTGAGTCATGTCACTACAGCACTGCTATCATATAGCTACCTACCTGTATTTGCAGGGTGTTCCTGAATGTATTATGCCATCAAAGATTACTCTGGTGTCAGGGCTGTGCACATGTGCTGCACTGCAGTGGTATTCATCCACACTGTGAAGGCTCTATTCAAACATTTTAAGCCATGTATTCCAAAGGGGTCAAGGGTAGTTTAACATAAGTTTAAGTGAATTTTACTAGCAGAGAAGACTTCCTTTTCTATGCATGTTCTGTTTGCACTTTGCCTAATATTATTTATCTCACCAGCCCAGTCATTATTACATGTAATAGTTTTCCAAGCTGTGCCAACTGCAGAAGTGCAATCACCCCCTGCAAATCTAGGTTCACTGTCAATAATAGTAAGCAAATTGTTCATAGGTTCATAGGTTTATACTAGGCTATCTGCCCGAGGGCATTTATAAGCCTAGCCCATAGTTTTGTGGCTTACGCCACCCCTTTAGTTTGGAGAAACTATGCCCATTATTTTGCTGTGCCTCTGTCGAGCAGTGACACTGAGGTAACCTCTGGGGTGTATCTGTGATCTCCCATCCATTGGTCAAGATTCCTCTTGAACAAGGCCAGCGAGGTGCTCTGCCTCACATAAACCGGGATTTTGTTCCACAGCATAGGGAGTCTTTGGGTGATGAATCTATCCCTCCAGCACGCCCTATTAATAACCGTGTCGAGGTTTAAGTCTCCCGCCCTTGTGGCTCTGAGGGATCTAGATTTTTTGAGATGAAGCATGTTCATCAAATCTGGGTTTGACATGGCCTTGTATGTCAGGCATAGGTCACCTCTGAGCAAGCGGTAAGCAACTGAATATAACTGGAGTTCTTTCAGTCGGGCAGCATAAGACAGATTTTTGAGGCCCTTTATCCTTTTGGTGAGGAACTTTGTGGCCTCTCCAGCTGCTGCAAGTGTCGGGTCAGATACATTCGAATGGGGCATTGTACTCGATCATTGGTCTGATGAGTGATGAGTATAGGGGACTATGACTTCCTTGATCTAGATGTGAATCCCTTCATGATAAGGTGGGCAATGTAGAAGGTCTTCCTAACTACTTTAGCAATATGAGTGTCGAATGAAAGGCTACTGTCAACCTGGGTTCCCAGGTCCCTGATAACTTCTTCTGTGATCAGGGGATTGCCACCTATATGGTAGCTAGGGTTAATCTTATTTTTCCCGAAGGGTATGACTATGCATTTCTTGGCATTTAACTTTAGGCCATGGCTCTGGCACCAGTTATCCGTTTTTGTGAGACCCTTCTGAAGGATATCTGTGTCGGATGTGTTTTCAACCACGGCCCAGTTTGCAGTCATCTGCAAACTTTGTCAGCCATAACCCTCCTGTGTTTGCTTGTACTTCAGAAAAGTAGATGCCAAACAAGAGTGGGCCCAGGACTGAGCCCTGTGGGACACCACTTGTGACAGGCTTTGAATCTGACATGGCGCCAGCAACTCTGACCCTGTGGGTTCTGTCACTCAGCCAGTTTGCAACCCATCTTGTAATGTGTGGGTTTACATTTAAGTTGATGAGTTTTTCAATGATACCTGAGTGGGGTATTGTATCGAAAGCCTTCGCCAGGTCTAGGTAGGCTGTATGGACAGCCTTTCCCTCATCAATGGCCTTGGTGACTGTTTCAAAAAAGTCAACCAAGTTTAAAAGGCGTGATCTGCCCTTGACAAAGCCAAACTGGGTTGGATCCAAAGTCTGCAAATTCCCTATGTCTTTATTTATGAGATCCATTATGATCCGCTCCATGGCTTTGCAGATAAGGCGTGTCAAGCTAATGGGACGGTAATTTCCAGGGTCGGTGGAGGCACCGCCTTTGTGGAGTGGGACCACAGTCGCTGTGCGCCACTCCCTGGGTACGTATCCGGAGGTGAGACTAAGATTAAACAGCTGTCCTAACTGTGGGTTTAATTCCTCGTTGAGTTCATGGAGCACACAGCCGGGGACACCATTAGGTCCCATGGATGCTGTGTTCTTTGCCTTGGAGAGAGCAGTTCTCACCTGGGCGTTAGAGATGTTTGGGGGACTACAATCATTTGGTATAGATATCTCTCCTTTAGGGGGGGAGGGAGGGGAGAAGTTTGCACTGAACCTGTCAGCCAGTATGTTGGCAATGTCTGTAGGATCAGTAATCTTCACATCATTTTGAACTAATTCTGAGCATATCTGGGAGTTTCCTCCTAGGTTTCTGACATAGCTAAAGAATGCCTTATGGTTGTCTTTAGAGTCCTTAGCTATTTTTTTCTCAAAATTAGCTTTGGATGATTTTATGAGAACTCTTAGCTTTTTACTTATAGTGATCAGCGGTGTCTTACCTTTTAAGGATTTTGCTCTATCTTGTAGTAGCTTTCTCCTTTTGTTGTAGAGTTTGTTTATGGCTGGGGTCCACCAGACTGGACGCTTGCCTTTGGTACAAAGAGTCTTTGTTTTGCTTGGGATTGCCTGATCCATGACAAAGTACTCTCTACAATGTTGCCATATTCACAGCATTTTAATACATAGTACAAAACCTCTATGCTTTAGCAAATTGTTAATTGCATACCCATTTAAACAATTCATTCTCAGTGGCAAACAATGTAAAGAATTATAAAAAATGAAATCTCTAAATCAATAATTGTAGAATTCATAGAAATTAAAACAAGTAGTGATTTAGTTCACACAACCGATATACAAACCAATATTAAGTGAACTACACTGAGCTTTCCTTATACAGAGGGGAAGTATTTCATAAAGTACTTTATTTCTACCCCACTCTGGCTGCCATGCAAGCCAGACTAAAACACTAATAATTCTGTATCATCATCACAAAGTGTGGTAACCTTTTGAGTGGCAATGCCACAGGCATCTGTCACAAGATGCTAATATCAGTATGTGTGAATTTGTGAAAGTACTTCACCAGACTCATTGCCCTAGATGGATGCATGCAGTTAACATGAACAGCATACTAAACTCATTAGGCCATGCATGTCCCAGTGCACCGCACTAGGTACACTGTGTATATATACACACATACACCAACACACAGGCGTGCATGTGTATGAGCTCACTCACAAGCATAATCTCATATATGTTGTGATGCCCGTGCACTGGCCCAGCAATCAAGGAGCCTCAATCCTACCACTAACACCAGTGAGGGGCATCCATATAGGGAAAGGATAATAAATACACACACAGTAAAGTACAATTTCCCTTAAGAGCACACAGAGATCACAGTCAATCTGGGGCTGGTTTCTCCCTTTCTCTCCAGGTCTCCAATAAGACTCCCCACTGGCACAGCTATAGGGTCCAGATCTCAGCCTAGTGGGCAAGCTAAAGCCTCCGGCACCCTCTCTGTCCAACCAGTGCATAGTGCCCCTGCCCAAGTAGCTCACACACACACTTTGAGATAAGAGTTTATACAGACACTCCTGGGGAAGGCTGGCACAGGTTCTCCAGTTGTGCCCCTTTTACCCAGACTGTACAGTAGAAATCAGTGCCACCACCCAGCTAATATTTATCAGCTACTCAAAGGCCCTTATGAAGGGGTGTCCAATTATACTGTGCAATATTATTAGCCAAATGGTAAGTGCAACCAAACAGTCCAGACTTATTTGGAGTGACTTGGTACAGTATCACTATATGCATACAGTGTATTCTTAGAGCTCAAATTATCTCTACACAAAACAGCCACAGTTGAAAGGGTTAAACATATTTAATAATAAATAAAAAAAAAACACAAGACAATACTTCTTACTACACAGTGCTAGTCAAGAGTTCAGAGATCACAGAGAAATGCTTAAAATAATACGGTAGAAAAGTTCTGTCCGCACTGTTCTTATATTTTTGCAGTTCCACATTTAATACAATTTTTCCTTTTTAAGAAAACAAGACTGTGGCTTATATTAATATTTACAAATCACAGAATTATCTACAAATTTTTGTTTGGTTAGGCTGACAGCCTTCACTTATCTTCACATGTGTATAGACATACAAATAATGTACAGCAATGTTTTCTCACAGCATGATGTAATAGCTTCTTGAGCAGACATAAATTTGTATATAGGGGCAAGGTCATTGTTTTGGAAATTGTATGCCATTTTCCAGGTTACCATTCTCCAACATGTACAACCCCCAGCAAGGAAAGTGTGGACTTAACCCCCTCCCCCCATAAAATAAGAAAATAAGTAACTAAATTAAGTAAATAAAAACATTTACCCTCCCAAACATTTTGGAATGGAATATGTATATATATATATATATATATATATATATATATATATATATATATATATAGAGAGAGAGAGCGAGCAAGAGCAAGCATACCTGTCAACCTCTTAGAGCAAGAAATCTGCACAAAGCCATAAATAAAAGTGGGACAAAGGCCCAAAAATAGGGGCAATTTTTAAACGTTGCTCTTACAAACTTAGAAAGTTGACAGAATAACGGGTTTTCATTAGCATGAATTTTTCTCAAGGGTATGAAGTCTGAAACTCAAATGTCTGTCATTATTGTCTAACTTCAATCGTTAATGGTTTGTCACTAATTTTCCAGAAAAACACATTTTTATGAAAAACAGACCAAAAAGTAAAAAATCTGCACAGATGAGAGGTATGAGAGAAAGATAAACCATTATAAATATACTTACTTTTTAAAAAAAGGTAAATTCCAGGACATCTAATTCTACATCATAGTCAATTTCTAAAACTGCATACCATGATGTGCATGGCATATATGTGACTATATCCATATTCATATAATCTACCTGTATGTGTATAGATGGGACTCGTACTAAACAATCTCATACATCAACAAAACATCTATTATGTTGACACACTTTGATCAACAGAACAGATGTTTGACAAGTGCTTAAGATCTGCAATCCATGATGCTAGGGGAGTATGCCCTTACCTTGGGGACTGTGTGATCTCATAGTAAGCAGGGGGTGTGGGGGAGGGGGGGTGCAGGAGGGCTTGTCTCCTGTGAAAATGTTTTGTGCTTTGCTAATTCTGAAGTAAAGCCTTGGACCATGCACAGAATGTTGTTAATGTAGTGTTGCCAACATTCATGCATAAATGTTAAAGACATGGATATTTGGTAGAGTTGATATACCATTGCAGAGCCATATACAATGGCTCCAGATAATTGTCACTGTGGAATCGATACTCTGACCCCACATGAAAAAATGGGAAAAAGGGTTTGTAGATGGACAGATGGATGGGCGGCCACAGTGGTGCAGCGGTTAGCATTGCCGCCACACAGCAAGAGGTTCTCTGGTTCAATCCTTGGCTGGGATGCCTTCTGTGTGGAGTCTGCATGTCCTCCCTGTGGTCACATGGGTTTCCTTCGGGTGCCCTGGTTTCCTCCCACATCCCAAAGACATGCTGTAGGTGGACTGGACACTCTAAATTGGCCCTAGGTGTGAGTGTGTGGTTTACCTTTATATTCTCGAATCACACATGTTTGAGTATTCATATATTCGCATCGTAAACATGAAACTGGAAACTGTGACAGTTGTTAATGTTCAAAAAGCAGCAAATCGAACAGCCGATTCGCTGTGTTTTGAACATAAATGTCGACAACAAAATTAGATAAAGTGTAATGCAGGGGGGCAAGCCCCCCTGCACCCCCATGTGGGGGGCTGCACCCCCACACCCCCACTTTATTATTCTAACTCTGAGATCGCACTACAGTGGGGAAAGGAACCATTTCCAACTCCTCACTATAGTGCAATCTGCCCCAGAATGTCAAATGTGCAATGAGCGACTCTCACTGTGCATTCGCTCATTGCACATTTGAACCTTCTTCCGTTCGACATTTGCAAACCTTGCAAACTGTCTTTTGAACAATTGTTGGTCGCCCGTGTGCAATACGCATATGTAAAGGTAAACCGAGTGTGTGCGTGTGTGTGCTTTCTGTGGAAGGTTGGGCGCCGGGCTGGCAACTCGACACTGTAAAATTCCACTGCCAATCATGAGTAGACAGATGCTCCACTGTGGCGACCCCTAACCAGGAAAAGCCAAAAGAAGAAGAAGAAGATGGACAGATGGATATAGTTGGATATGTATGTGTGTACACGCATACTGACACACACAGCTATGCTCAACTACTAATGTAAACTGAAAATGGGTGTTTAAAAGTGTTTAAATATTGGATTGCCGCTGTGCCCTAGCAGCAAACACTTAAACAGTAAAATTTTTGTATAAAGTTGTGATTAGAGCCAAAATCTGTTAAACTGTATGGCATTGTGTGGAAATAAGCATAGAAGAGCTAACTTGCACATTGAATAACACTACCATATCCTAGCACCATATAACATTTTGCCCTTAACCTCATAAACTACCTAGGAGCCCCCTGTTAAAACCCAGTCCTTAATCACCTCACCCTGATATGGATATGCAATTTCCAAATGTCTCTCTGGCCAGCTTGGTAGATTTAGGCATCCTAAGGCAATGTAGCAATTGTCTCATGATCTTAGACACCCAGTTAATAATTAAAGAAAATAACACGGTATTCAAGAAATGTAAATACACAACTTCCTTGGAGGCAAAAATCTTGCATATAAACAAGGTTGTCAGGAATACCCACACTACATCCCTCACACACACACACACTGCTCACCACACACACAGATTGTGTTACGCTGAGGCAGTTAAAACTTCCCAAATCTCAAAGACCTCAAAAGCCCCCTAATGGCAACAGTGTTCCAGAGCAATCATTAAATCACACACCAAAAGCAACACCAACCATCTCATATGAGCCTACACCCATTGGTCCCCAACAGCAAAGCCCATAAGGCAAGCATATACTTTACCCAGTACTCGTGACCAAGGACTTCTTTGTGTGACAAACAGATACCCCATTCACCAGGTTAGATAAGGAGAAGATAGCAGTTAGTTGCCTATCTGGGGCCAAGATCCACAATATCACACACACCCTCAAGTTACTGCACCCCAAGTACCAATATGATTCTATCATATTCCATGTGGATGTAAATGACCATAGACATATCTGTTTGGACTATATGAAAAGAAACATAGCAGATCTTTCAGAATAAGTGTCACAAATAGGTATAAGCCCTGCATTGAGCAGCATTCTACCTTCATCATGGATGATGCCACAGTATGGACATAAAATGTTGGATTTTAATAACTGGCTTAGTTTCTGGTGTCACTCCAGGGGGATGCAATATTTGTCAGCATGGAAGGAGATGGTCAACAGACCATTTTGCTTTGCCAAGGATAGGCTACACATATCACTTGCTAGGCTTTTGGATACTCACTAAAACTTTATCCATCCCCTTAGAGTTTTTTTAAGTCAATGGCAGAAAGACAAAATTAGCAAAATAGAGAAAAAGTCACAAAGCAACCTTAAGGTTTTACTGCTCAATGCTCAGAGTCTAAACAAAAAACTCTACACCCTTCAAACCCTCCCACTCTGGAAAATGTAGACATCTGTGCCGTGACTGAGACTTGGTTTACAGCCATAGAAGGTTCTCTGAAAGTACAAGACTACAGTGCCTTCCTCACATTTAGACCAACAGTGCAGACTAGGGCCAAAGGTGGAGGTGTCTCAACATACATTAGCAGCAAACATACTTCCAGACTGGTTAAACAAGATGATATCATGGAGCTTGTTCACATGCAACTCACCACAGATAAGTTCCCTCACCATATCCCTCACCATCTATGCCCCTAGAAGCTCACTACTCTTGCTTAAGAGTACTAGAGGCACTATCCACCCCATACCTTTCAACCTGTTAGAGCAAGAAATGTGCAAAGAGGCACAAATAATGGGGGGACAAAGGCATAAAAATAGGGACACTTTTTAAATATCGCTGTTACAAACTTAGAAAGTGGATAGAATAACAGCTTATTATTTTCTGACTTCAGTCCTCAATGATTTACCAGTAAACCACATTTTTATGAGGAAACTGACCAAAAATATGAGTAAAAAATCTGGACAGTCTACGAAATTCTGTACAGTTGAGAGGTATGATCCACCCACCAAATACTCTATTCATGAGTGACTTTAGCTACCCCTGTATAGAATGTGAGATATACACTGCCTCAAAATCACAGGTAGAAATGCTTCCTCTTTTGGCTTTTCCCTGTTAGGGGTCACCACAGTGGATAACCAATCCACTTATGATTGGCAGTGGATTTTTATGGTGTCGAGTTGCTAGCCCGGTGCCCAAACTTCAAGGAAGGCACACCCACTCACGCACCCACCTACCTGCAAGTCTTTAAAGTTCACTCAACCACAGGGAGGACATGCAGATGACGCACAGAAGGCACTCCAGTTGAGAAATGAACCAGAGATCCTCTTGCTGTGAGGCGACAATGCTAAATACTTCCTGAACTTTATTAATACCCCAGAACAGATGGTGCAAAGAGGATCAAACATACTGGATCTGTTACATAATCAACATGGGAGAGCATTTTGTGTCCCACCCACGTTACATCCTCATTAGTGAGGTGGGATCACAAACCTGTCTCATTTGAAGTAAAAATTAACCCAGAAAATCCAGTTATACCAGTAACAGTTAAGAACTATTCAAAGGCAAACAAACTACATCCTGTCAAGTTTGCCAAAACTCAAGGCTCACCCCAACCCTGAGGTCACATCTACCTATGCAAAATTCTTTACAGGGTCCCTATACAAACACATGAATGGCTCCATGGAGGCTGCTGTACCTGCCAGAAATAAACCCAAAACAAACACTACAAACAAACCTCATTGGTGGAATCCTCACCTAAACAGGGTATATAATAAAAGAAGAAAACTCATGTCCAAAATCAGAATGAGCAACTCCCTTAAAGACAAGTGCTTTCTTATACAACTAAACAAGAAAACCCCTCACTCCCACCCCAGCTTTACCAAGTGAACTACCTATCCAACATACTTCCTCCAGCTATCAGCAAGGACCAAGTGCTGGCAGCACTCTCTAAAGCCAAGAACACCATCTCCATGGCTTTGAACAACATCTTCGGCTGCCTCCTGATCAGTTTAAACATGACCTGCCAGAACCACTTGAGGAACTCTTCAAATACATCCTTGAGACAAGCTGCATTCTAAGTGAATGGAAGACAGCAAACGTCATTCCCCTCTACAAGGCAGACCATCAACTGACCCACAGAACTATAGACCCATCATTCTAATGAGTATAATATGCAAAGCCATGGAATGAAATAACAAAGACATTTGGAACCTACAGACACTGTCACTATCTCAATTTGGCTTTGCAAAAGGGAAGGTCATACCTACTTAACCCAGTATACTTCTTTGAGAGAGTCAATAAGGCAACAGACAAAGGTAAAAAAGTACATTGTGTAGCTTGACCTGGCTAAGGCATTCAATGCAATATCCCACTCAGGCATCACTGACAAACTCTCTGAGCTAGGTTCAAATCCTTACTTAACTCACTGGATTTCTGGCTGGCTCACAAACAGGATCTAAGAAGTCAGGATCAGTGAGACCATCTGCACTAATAGAGTGGTCACCAGCACAGTACACTTTGGGCTCATTGCTAGGCCAGTTATTGTTTGCCATCTACTTCTCAGACATCAAGGCTAATGTTGAAGGCTTCTGGCTCACCAAGTTCACAGAGGACTGTAAATTGGAAGCTATTATTGATTACCCCCAAGACACCAACATCTTGCAAGTGGATTTAATACAAACAAATGACTGGTGTCAAAGCCATGGCTTACAACACAATGGCAAAATGAATTATAATGCCCTTTGGAAAACTGTCAACCCAAGTTAATTATTTCATTGAAAAAACTCCTCCAACAGTCAAACCACTACTGAGGGATCTGGGAACATATGTAGACAGCAATCTGGCCTTTGACCAACATGTAGCTAAGATAATAAGAAAATCATTGTATGTCACCCAACTTATAGGTAAGGGTATGGCATCCGTGTCCAAGAAGTTATAATACCACTTTACTCATCCATTATCAGTCTTGTCATTGAATACAGTGTCCCACCTTGGCAGGTATCTAACCAGACACTTGCAATAGTTGAAACAACCACAAAGGTTTCTCACCAGGAGAATTCAGGTTCCTATTACATGAACAAATTTTTCAAAGTTCGAATGTCATATGGTCGACACCATATGATCAAAATTTAAAAAGTTTGAAGGTTAAATGTAATGGCACCGTACGGTGCAGAATGGGAGAATGAAGTGCAATCTCGGAGTTGGTATATTTTAGTAGGGGAGGGTGTGGGTGTGCAGGGGTGCTTGCCCCCTTGCTCGGAGCGTTAAGGTAAGTTTTATTTATTTTTTTTATGTTTTATTATATATTCGAAGTTTCAAACTTTGATCATATATTGTCGAACATATGGGATTCGAAGTTTTGAAACTTCGAATATATAATATAGACCTGGAGAATTTAGAGCATGAATACCCTATTCTACACTGATTGCCTAAAGGCTCTGTCTCTGTATTCAATCTCCTACAGGCTGGTAAGAGGAACAATCTTTGCCTGGTTTACAGGGCTGCCTCATGCCCAGCCTGATAGATCTGTTACACGAGTAAAACAAATGGCACCAGAACCTCTAGATCCAGAGATTTGAACTTCAATTGAGGCATAAACCGAATGTGCTGGAGAGACTGATATGTGTCTCAAAGGATCCCCACACTGTGGAATAGGCTTCCCATTCATGTAAATCAGAGTTCTTCCCTGACCCTATACAAATGAAACCTTAACAACTGGATGGGAACTTGTAAATTTATTCCCTGATCTAGCCCCCATGTCCCTTATAGACAGGTGCATTCAATGGGAAAAGTATAATTTTAACCTCACTACAATCCTTAGTTACCTCCCCACTAACATGCCCTCATTGCCCCATATAGATGCCCATGATATTTGGGACCCAAATTCTTTTGGGTGCTTGGATAGATTTGTAAGGGCCCTTGTGGTCATTAGCATAGTAACAACCTATGAACATTATCCCTGCATCTTAAGCCATTTATTACCACCCACAAGATATTGCCTGATTTATCAGTCACAATACCTACAACTAAGCAGCAGTCACTCTAAAATATGGACAAAAGTAATACGTGTGGATCTCATTGCTGCACAAATGAAATGTATTATAGCACAGAATTAGAGAATGAATTAAGGAGGAAGTTTCATGCCTTGTGCTTTTGTCACATAATTACTAATTTATGTATAGGTTATGACAGTCATCAACAGTTGATGTACAGCTGTCCACCATATAGTAACCAGCAAATGTCAGGGTTAATGAGCTAAATGAAATCAAGGCAAAAAGGCACGTGATACATATAGTAAAGCATTTCCCCTAAAATAGCACATAATGTAACAAATAAATATACATCACAGATTCATAGGAGGTTACTAGGCTATTGGCCCTAGGGCCTTTGCAAGCCTAGCCATGTAATACCTGTATTCCCTAATTGACTATTGTTAGATGGTTCCCTAATTGACCATTGTTAAAATAGTTTCATTGTTTGCAGAGCAAATCTATGATCAGCACTGTCTGCCCAGGACATGGGTGCCACCCCAGTGGTGAATTTACTGTCTTCCATCCAGTTGTTCAGATTGAGCTTAAATGAGGTCATAGAGGACCTCTGCTTAATGTGAATTGGGAATTTATTCCAGAGTAGTGACAGTCTCTGGGAGACATATCTGTTCAGTATATTTTGTTTATGTCACAGACTAGGTTGAGATCTCTGGAGCAAGTGACTCTTGTCCCATTTGATTTGCAGACATGCAGCATTTCCATTAGGGCAGGATCAGAAACACTCTCAGCAGCCTGTTGGACACAGAGTACAGTGACAGGGCTCTCAGTCTTTCCATGTAGGTCATGTTTTGGAGTCCCTGAATTATCTTGGTCAGGAGCCTCTGTGGTCCTTCCAGCTGCTGCAGGTGTCTGGTGAGGTACATGCAAAAGGGAGCATTGTACTTTATTAGTTGTCTGATGAGGATGGAGCACAGAGGAGTTATAACATCTTTTGTCTTGGATATGAGGTATGCAACATAAAAAGCTGACAGATACTGGATCCTCCTGGACTGACACCAAAAGCTAAGCTAATTGTTAAAGTCAATCTTTTTTTTTATATTGTGGCGTCACCCTGGGTGAAAGTACAATGCTGCTTAGGGCTAGGGACATATCTGCCTGGGACACAGCCATGTATTTCTTCATATAGTCCAGGGAGATGCATCTCAAGTAATTCACCCCAACATGTACTATGACAGAGTCATAACAGTAATTGTTGTTGAGTGACCTGAGTGCGTACATGATTTCACGGAGCCTGGCACCTGACAGGCAGCTGACCGTGTCCTTCTTCTTATCCAGCCTGGTGAAGGGGACACCTATGTGTCTCACTGTGGAATTTTCTATGATCAGGACATTTGGTTTTGAGGTGTGGTGCTGCCTTAGGGGCTTATTCACTGAGACACTGATATGTGTGTTGTTATGTGTAGTAGATTTTGGTCATGCTCTAGTATGTGTGAGTTGTTTGAGCTTTAGAGGTCCCTGGTCTTTTGGTAGTCTCTTAGTCAGTACCTCTGCATATATGGTTTTATGTGTCATGACTTTATCTTGTGTAAGAGGAGAAGTGTGTGAGCTGACAACCTATTTCATGTCTTGTTTGTTGTTACTGGAGAGGATGGATTTCAGTTTCATAGTATAGTTACATCCCTCACATAATGTATTTGTTCTGTAAGAGCAAATTGTTGTCAGTAAATATGAGGCAATTACTACATCACCTCAGGATGTCCATGTCAGTCAGGTCAGTTGGATAAATGTTGGGAAACTGACTGTCCATTGTAGCAGGTTAAACTATAAGTACTGCTAGGGGGTGGGCAAGTTAGATCAGCTTTTAATATAGGGTTAGCATGTAACTTATTCTATTGAGGATTAGGGATTAAAATGTCTGGCAATGCTGCTCAATGCTCAGCAGAGTTGCCTGCAGTGCAGCAGGGAAGCCTGGAAGGGTTCCACTGACTATTCACTAGGGGAAAAAATTGTACTTGGGCATTTGCATCTATACAGGACACCACTTACCCTTACTGCGCAGTGCGCAGCTACATACAAATGTGAGTCTTAAATACAAGATTTAAAGAGTTTTAACACTACCTACTAATAGGAAAGCCCCACACAGTGTCTTATTCTAGCAATCCCCAACTCAGATGGGTCCTGAGCTACACACTTCTGCCACACGGGTGCAGGGGGGCCCTCTTAATGT